>NC_081843.1:22960825-23312825 GCF_963259705.1 Myotis daubentonii
TGAGGATTAAAAAACAAAAAGGTGAGAAGAAATGAAAAACCTTAAGGTGACATAGTTATAAATCAGCACCTATATAGTGTGCTCACCACAAGCTAAAGGACTGTAGATTCATGTGTGTTCTCCTTGATTCACTGGTCTTAATTGACCTGGATTTGTAACCCAAATCCAGGTCAATTAAGATCTCCCTAGGGGAGAACTCATTTTGGTCACATTTACCGCAGTAGCCAGCTTTGATCATTGGCAGTAGTAGCCCAGAATGCTGGGGTGGATTAGTGATGTGTGTCACAGGCACAGAATTGAGAGAAAATGTTGGTATTTGCTGATTCTGTGCCAGGGTTTTCTGGTGTAGACAGATGACCTGAGTAAAGGTTGGGTTTATGAGGGAGAGGACTTTTGTCATAGGATAGAGCATGTTTGTGTTGGTGCTATGGGGTGTAGCAGAAACTAGCTCGGATCAGCATGGGAGTGGGGAGGGCCTGGAGTACAGATGGTGCTGCTAATTACGTACTTTATGTGTGCTGTCTCTTCAATGTCTTTAAGCCTCAGTTTCTTTATGTGTAAAATGGAGATAATAATACCTACCTACCTTACCTATATCATAATGTTGATGAGAGGAGCTAATGAATCAGTGGTATGAAAATATTTTACCACCCACAGAACAATAAACCCTTGGAGTGTTATTATTACAGGCGTGGGGGTAGGTGGAGCAGGAAATGCCTGCAGTTAGGCAACGTTGGAAAGGATGTGGTGGCCTCAGGGCCTTTGCACTGGGCCCCTCTGCCAAGCCTGCTGCCTCTTGTCATATCCAGGTTTTAACTCCAAGGTTACCTCCATTCAGGCCACATAATTTAAGCTGGTTCCTGCCCATTCTCCACTTACCACCTCATCCTGTTTTATTTTCTTCAAAGTTCTCATCAACTAAAATGGTTTGGTTAGCCTACTTGTTTGTGTGTCTTCCCTGTTAGAACTGTGCAAACGTGGTGAGGCAGAGACCTTGTGTGTCTCACTTGTGTATCATCAGAGCCTAGAATAGTGCCTGGCACATCAAAGTTCAGGGTTTCTTAATATTTGTTGCACAAGCGAATGGAAGGGTCTCTGAAGTCCACAGACCCAGTCCAACTGAGGGCCAAGGAGTGCTGGGAGGATTAGTAAAAATAGAGGGTAGTTGCTGTGACCTCATCTCTTTGCAAATGTGTTCTTGAATCTTCCATTTCTTTGGTTATAGAGAAATGAATTCAGTTAAATCCACAGTAATTACAACTTTTTGTTGGTAGAAAAGCAAGCAGAGTAATTGTAACTTAATTGAAAATTCCATAAACTCTGAATCTGACTTCAAAGATAATCTCTTACAACAAAATAAAGAACAAGAATCAGAATTCATATTATTTCATTATTGTATGTAACAGGCCATGAAATTGAACAATGTTTCCAATTTGTAAGGCTGGTGAATTCAATCTCTTAAAAGATAATCGTGTTCCTTAAACTACCTGTGATATGAATTTGAGTTGAAATGTGTGAATTGGATACAATGAACACCCACCCCTCCCCACACCAAACGGATTTGCTCTTGTATTTATTTTATTTATTTTATTTATTTATTTATTTATTTATTTATTTATTGCTTAAAGTATTACAAAGGGTATTACATATGTGTCCATTTTATCCCCCCGCCCTAGACAGTCCCCTAGCCTCCCCTATCCCCCAGTGTCTTATGTCCATTGGTTATGCTTATATGCATGCATACAAGTCCTTTAGTTGATCTCTTATTTGCTCTTAAATGGGCTTTTTTCTCTCTCCTGCCGCCTGGCACCAATTCCATGTTCCCTTGTTTCTTGTGAATTTTACTATGCTTCCACCAGTCTAATGATTATGGCTAGACTGTGTGGGCTTCCCTGAGTTATGTGAGGTACACAGACATGGGGAGAGGTGTGTGGAGCTGCCCAAGGCAATTACCTGCCTGTAAATCCAGGTGTCTCCTGGGTTCCTTCACACCTGGTGACTTACTGGCTCCCTGGAGATGCGGGGCCACTCTGGTGGTTTCTCCCCTTCACAGGTGGACTGATGAATCATTGGTTCTCTCACAGGGTGACCTGTCTGTGTGCCCAGTTTGAGGCTGTCCTACAGCATGGCTTGAAGAGGAGTCGTGGATTAGCACTAACAGCAGCTGCGATCAAACAGGCAGCCGGCTTCTCCAGCAAAACGGAAACAGGTACTGCTCGGCCTGACGTGTGGCCCAGAGGATGCTGTCTTTTCTCTCCCTGTTTATTTTATTCAGTAGTGAGCAAGGCAGTCACTGTGTGGGACTGATGGGGGGTGGGGTGGGGCAGGGCGTGGTGGTGCAGAAATCACGGGTAAGGATGCCTGACTTGTCGGTCATGGTGTTGTCTGGCACCTTAATTTAAGTGAAGTCATCCTTTGTGCAGAATCCCCAGCACCACGTGTTGCCGTCTTTAGGGGCTCGGAGGCCTGCAGCAGAGGTGCTTATTTCACAGTGTGGTGAGGCAGTTGCTGGGAAATTGGTAATCTGTTTTAATACGATGCATGGGGATAGCATGATATTTCATAATTAAATCTGTCTTCAACAACAGCAACAGAGACCACACAGGTCTCTGAGCGTATACGTCCTGCTGCCATCCGTTTCAAAGCTGCCAAAGCATTTCCCAAGCACCACGCGCCTGTATGTCTGAATGACACAGGTAATGCTAATAGTAATAACTGCTAACACGTGCAAGTATTTAGTGCAAGCCTGGCACTTTGTCCGTCTTCTGCATAAGTGAACTTGTTCAGTTCTGACAACAGCCCTGTGAGTAGTAGGCGCCTTTATTTTCTCCACCGCACAGATGAGGACACTGCGGAGAGTGGTTTGCTTTGGGCCTGAACCATCATATTAAAACCATCCAATACTGACAATCCAAACAATACTTAAAATATTTAGACAGTTACTTGTTAGTTGGTTTCTAGTTGAATTGGTTATGGTTATCTATCCAGTTACGAATGTTGCAGCCGTGCAGTCACCTGGGCATTATTTAAAAGTATTTACTGTTAAATGCGCTACCCACCAAGAATGAAATAGACCTTTATGAAAACTGTGCAGTTGTGTGCATGTGTGTTTTAAGTTCCTTTTAATATTGAATATTATCCTTGAATGAAATGGGTCAGTGGATTGAAGATGAGGTTAAATTCAACCATTAGAATCACTTTTGGTATCCTAAAACATGACAAATTATGAATAAAACAAATACACATAAAAAACAACAACACCCCCCCAAACCATCCTATGTTCTCCCCCCACCCCACTTTAGAGAGCACGCTCCTTTAGACTCTGCTTGTGGTTGTCACCCTTAATTCCCAAATCTTTCTTGTGTACAGTGTTAGTGTATAATGTGTCATTTTTGGCTAGTTTTCCTCTTTTCATAGCTAAAAACCACCTCACTGTGTTTGGTGAAGTTAGTTGTTGGTGGAAATTCCCTGCTGACTGAGCCTTTTGCAGTTCTTTCTTTCTCTTTTGTGTTGGTGTATCTCCCTTTTCTTTCCTGCCCTTCAACAAACCTTTGATGCCTGTTCATCTCACCGGTTGCTCATCTTCAGAAATTATTGTGGTTCCTGTTGGGATCAGAGGAAGCTGCAAGAGGGATTCCTGTCACTGTTGATTTTTCTCCTGTGCTCTTGGGTTCCTCCTTTAAAATGAAGTCATGGCCGTGCGGGGCCGGTTCAGAGAAACGTCAGCATCACTGCTAACTGCCGCCTCGGATGTCAGTCCTGTTGTCTCATGTCCAGGATGCTTCCCTCGGCCCCTGTGTGGGGGTGGCTGAGGGCTCTGGGCTGGTTGAGAAGCTGTTCAAGGACATTGCTTTTCCCACAGTCCCCTCATTTCCATCGTTCCTGTCTGAGGGGGAGCCACCTTGATGATACTGGTGAGGCTCTGGCTCTGCTTCCATCCAGTCGATGGCAGCTGCCGGCCATGGCAGAGGCAGCCCTAGCCCTGGCTGTCAGACTGTGAGGCTAAGTCTGGTAGGGCCCTGGAATATTCAGAGCTTTAGTCGTTTTCACTTGTAAAGGAGGGTAGTCTCATCTATCTGGGGGCTTGTCAGGAGGATTCAGTGAGAATCTCATGTGAAGATCTGCTTCTGTTCATAACACCTAATAAATGTTTAACTAGTTGCCATCTTTCCTCAACACCCTTTTACCATTTAACCTCTTCTGCATCTCATCCGCCTTAAGGCTCTCTGACCTTTCAGCCATGAAGAATGGCTCTTTCCATTCCATCCAGACCAGAATTCTTGTCTTTCTTGTTACTTGGCCCTGATAATCAGAGAGGTTCCAACATGTTTGCAAGGCATCTCCAGCACTCACGTTCTTGCCACTTCCCTGTATCTTAGCATGATTTCTGCACCTGCATCCCAAAGAGGCGGATGAACGGGTCTCTGGCTCTGTTTTCCTCTGAGGAGGATGTACTGGGCCGCCTCCTAGACCCTTAGAAGCAGGGAAGGACCAAACTGGGTTAGCACTTGAGTGCCTGCCAGGGGCTTTTGCTGTCATCGTCGGTAGTGTGAAGAACCATTCACCGGTGCAGAATAGTCCTTGGCTGATGAAAACCTCTTTCCTGCTGTTGAACGTGTGATTAAAAGCCTCACGAGAGAGGGGAGCGGTGGGCTTTCAACTAAAAGCTGGGAAAGATCAGATCAGTGGCTTCTTGAGGCTGTTAAAGCCACTGGAATGACCTTTCGGGCGGAGTGAAGCAAATGAAGCCTGGTGGAAATGAGCATCGTGCTGTTCCTTCGCCCCTGCTGGCTGCTGGCTGCTGGCTAGGCCCTTTATGTAACTTAGCAGCTTGTATCAGACTCTACAGTCAGGCGACAGAGTTGAAATCTCTGCTCAGTGACTTGTCACACGTGAGGTCTCTGGGACACCCCCACCCCTTGAGCTTTGTTTCCTCATGTGCAAAAGGAGGTTAATAACAGGCTCTGCCTTGCAGGTTGTGGTAGGGACCCCCTGAGAAAGTGCCTGCAAAGTCCAGTCCAGAGCTGCTGGAGCTGGTGCTTGAGGGAAACTTGGCAATTCCTTTCCAGGGTAGATGACGGTGTCCTTATTCTCAGGGGATGACAGTGAGGCTCAAATAAGTTAATAAGCTGCCCAAGTTCCCACAGCTGGTAAATGGCAGAGCTGAGGATTCCAACCCAGGTCAGATTGATGTCAAATTCCTGGCTCTTCCCAGCTGCCCCCTCCCCTGGCATTGGGCCGGATGCCCATCGTTGCTCCTCCTCTGTAGACCACTCTAGCTCAGTTAACTGCATTGAAAGTGACAGGAGAGGATAAATAAGGGTGAATTGATCCACAAGGCTATTGCCTTAGCTCTGTTTACAAATGGGCAACATTACCTTTTGAAAAGAGAAAAGCTGAAAAAGTAATGGCTGACTAAAATGATGTTGTTGAAAATCACAGTACTGTAAATAGTGCTGAGTCTGCCAGAGGCATGACTGCGTTTGGTCATCTGGGGTTCGGGTGCATGCGGGACTGAGATTGGAAACTGGTGCCCTGTACAGTATACATAAAAAATTATTTTTTTTAAGTTGCCAACATTGAAAAAATATGAGATATTATGTTGAAATATGAATTTCTGACTTTTCTTAAACTTGAAGATGTGCGACTCTGGGCCCACATGTACTACTGACTTTGATTGGAGCCTGATACTCCTGCCCTCTGTATGTTGGCAAAAGTGCTCTAGTTCACCACGGTCTCCATCTCCCCGATTGCCCTTGACACTTGAGATAAGAGTGTTGCTTGACATTTATTGTTGCACTTTTGTTACTGTTCGCACTGTTCCTACCTAAAATTCAGTAGCTTTTGAGTGTAAACATCTCTCAGATAATGGATTTTGAATATATTCTTGTCTTTGTAGGTGCCTGGTATTTTTGACCAAATGCCAGATGTTGTGTATGAAGGATTGTAGAGTGAATTTGAAGCTTGAGATGGTGTTATCTTCCTTCAGAGAGGATTTGCTGTTCCTTCTCAGGCAGGTAGAGTAGAGGGAGACCAATTTAATTCAGTCAGGGATTGGGCCAGCTCACACCTGGGCTTCCGCGTTTGTGAGGGCTCCTGTATTTCTGCTTCTGCCTTACTTCTGGGATACAGTTCTTTGGGCTTTTCAGTTTTTCAGAGTTTCCATACAAAATTCCACACTCTGGGTGGCTTAAAACAACAGGGAGAAATTTATGCTCTCCTAGTTCTGGAGGCCCGAGTCCAAAGTGTAGGTGTCAGCAGGGTTGGTTCCTCCTGGACGCTATGAGACCGCGTGTGTTTCCAGCTTCTGGTGGTTGTCAGCAGCCCTTGGCGTCAGCAGTCCCTGGTGTTCTTGGTTTGTAGCTGTATCACTCCAATGTCTGCCTCTGTCTTCACATGGCCTTTCCTCTGTGTCTGTCTCTCTGTGTCCTGCCCTCGCCTCAGAAGAACACCACTCAGATTGCATTTAGTTCCCACCCCACTCCAGTAGGACCTCATTTTAACTAATTGCATCTGCTCAGAGTCTTTTTTCAAATCAAGTCACATTCTGGGGTTTCAGGTGGACATGAATTTCTTGGGGACACAGTTTAGTCCAGTGCACAGCTGCATCCTTGAGGTGATTACCAGTGCGCTTTCTCCTCAGCATGCCCGAGCCTAATTTTCCCCTCTCAGCCCCTGTGGGAATACTGAGAGCTCAGCTTCCCTCTTCATGGGAAAAGCCTCCAGGGCAAAATAAGGCTCTAAATGTAGGACTCGTGTCTGTGGACTTCCCTTCCCTCCTAGTCCTTCACTTTTGTTTTAATTAAAAAAAATGTTGTCTGGCTTTTTAAGTTGCTGTTTTTGTGCGTGAGAGAGTTGGTCTAACCCAGGCTAACATTTCGTAGCTAGAAGATGTGCCACCTTGTGTGTGACCATCTCCGGTTCCTGTTTTACAAATCAGGCCCCACGTTTTCCTTCGGAGAGAAACTAGCCTGGGGAAGGGTTTGCAGGCAGTTTCCTTCAGTTTTGCGGTGATTTTCATCAGTGCCTGCAGATATCTTCATTTCCTGGTTTGTTGTCTGCTAGGTGTTTTGTTTTATTGGTTTTTGTTTTTGGCTTAGCATTCAGATTTCTTCCTCTTTCTGAATTGGAGAGTTTTGCCCTAAACATCCCTCACTTACGAAATGTTGGTAAGGCAGACGAGACAATATAAGCAGATATGCCATCAACTCAGCTTTGTCTTGTCGAGTATTTGGTGGGCCAGGGAAGCAGCGTGCATCTCAAACGGAGATCCCTTGAACAGATTGCCCAGCTAGTTGGTTGCAAAGGACCCAGAGAAGCTTGGGATGAGGTCACCTTTAGGATCCAAGCCCCAATAGTGAGAGTCTGCCCTGTCAGCGTGCAAGCTGGTTCCTCATACTTTGGGATGAGTGACTGGATTTGTCCATACAAGTGCTCGTTTTGGTGATGGTGAGAGGGGATCTGCATTTTCTGAGTCTCGTCCTGCAGTTTGTTTAAACGTCCCCTTCCAGTTAGTGTGAATAATTATAGCAGACACTGGTTGTTCCCTGCCCAGCAGTTCTGTCTCTTCTGTCTTGCTCATGGAACTCTGATTTTGTAAAGATGCTGGGTGGCCAATAGCTTTGGATCAGAAGCTAGCCCCAGGGCAGTGAATCTGGGTCAGAGCAGCCCAGCCATCAGAATTATCCTACCGGTAGTTGGTTTAGGAAATGACACGAGACACAGTTCTGACCAAAGAGAAGGAAGAAGTCTGCTGAGGGGCTTCTAAGATGGATTCTTGCTATTTAAAGAGACACAAAAGAAGGCTTATTACATGGCCTTGGGTTGTTGCCTGAGACTGATGCTCGGAGCTGTGGCAATGATCTTGCCACCTTGCTGGGAACGGACCTGAGGACAAAGCCAGTACAGCAAGAAGGCAGCCCAGGGAGGTGGGGAGTACCTGGATCCTTCCTAACGTTACTTCACCAACTCTGGAGCTGCCCTACTTCTGGACTTGATGTGATGCAAAATAATAGATTCCCTAAGGTTTTAAGCCATTTTGAGTTCAGCCTTTTATTTGTATCCCCAAACATCCTAATTTAAACTATAGAGAAAAGTAAGACAACTTAAAAAACAAAGTCGGCCGAAACCGGTTTGGCTCAGTGGATAGAGCGTCAGCCTGTGGACTGAAAGGTCCCAGGTTCGATTCCGGTCAAGGGCACGTGCCTGGGCTGCGGGCACATCCCCAGTAGGAGATGTGCAGGAGGCGGCTGATCGATGTTTCTCTCCCATCGATGTTTCTAACTCTCTGTCTCTCTCCCTTCCTCTCTGTAAAAAATCAATAAAATATATTTAAAAAAAAAAAAAAAGTCAAATGCCCCTGGTCCCCAGTGGGAGACAGAGGTGATTAGCACATTAGTCTTGGAAATGACACCTGGATGTTCTCTGCTCTTTCTGATTAATGGGCCGAACACAGATGGGCTTTCTTGGTGTTTGCTAGATACTCATATTGAGCAGCTCCTGTGACCCAGGGGATTCGTTTGACTCTTCATGTTCATTGTGCCATTTTATTCCTGAAATGACTCTGCATGGTGAATGATAGTGTCCCCACTTTACAGATGAAGAAAATAAGGCTCAAAGGAATGAAATAATTGCTTTCATGTTTTAGAGATAATATGTGGCAGAGCTGGGATTTCTACTCAGGTCTACATGATTGTGATTTCTAAGCTTCTACTTTTATTTAATAACTAGAGGCCCAGTGCATGAAAGTTGTGCACAGTAGGGTCCCTAGCAGCTGCTGGCTGCCAGCTGGGGCCTCCCTTCCCCCGGCCAGGGCAGGACCAGCTGGGGGAGGGGCCATGGGTGGTTGGCGGGCCAGGCCCCTCCCCCCCCCCCCCCCCCCCCCGTCAAACTCCTGGTTGAGGGGACAATTTGCATATTAGGCTTTTATTATATAGGATAATGGCACATTATTTCCAGAAAAAGGGCTCTCTGAAAGATCAGGATCCCCCTAATTTGAATTCATGAGTAAATTATGCATCAAGGTTTGAGTGAGTTATGATCACTCAGAGCAGAGGACAGCAAACTATGTCCCCCCACCTAGTTTTGTAAAGAAAGTTTTATTGGAACAGAGCCACACACACTCATGTGCCTACTGTTTATGACTGCTATTAGGCTGAGTTGTGTCTGAGACCATCTGGCCAAACCTGTTTTTTTGACTGTCTCTCTCGATGGTCAAGGACTGGGACCATCCTTGCTCATCCAGTGTATTGCAAGGTGGCTGGCAGCCAAAAAACTAAGTTCAGAATAATGACTCAAGGACCCAGACTCAGGCCATGCCGCTCATTCTCTTGGGCAGTCGAGCCCCACTGTCTGCTTTCTGGACATCTTCAAAGTCCACTGAAAAGCAGGTGATAGTAACATACCTCATCTGTAAAATTAGAAAACGAACTTCCTTAATCGTCCGTGGGGATTTTTGAAAATGGTTGATTGCATTTCACTCAAAGCAGAATTTACGTTTTGCTTCATTGGATCACTGTGGGTTACAATTTCATTTCTGTAGAAAGTTAATTTTGGAGGAAGCTGCATGTGCCAGGAGAACCCTGGGCTCAACCTTTTGATGGAGGGGAAGTCAACTCCCCACCCTCCCGTCCCTATAATGTTTTCAGTTCTCTCTTTGTGTTTCTCTGTTGTATTTGTGAACTTGCAAATCAACTACTTCTGGTGAAGAGTCCTTGGAAGGATGTCTGTGGAAGGTGCTAAGAAAATACTGAGTTCTGTCCAGGGGTGTGATAAACATGTTTAACAGCTGGTAGGAAACTGCTGGCCTTAGGGAGGGAGCCAGAAGCCAGAGCACTGTCCCTTAACCGGCTTCTGTGTTGACCTGGGAGGTGCTAGATTATGGGGGTGTCCACAGGGTCCTGGGAGGGTCCTTGGCAGCTGGGGAGCCTGAGGACTTAGGCCAGTGGCTATTTACTAAGGGGCATGAAACTGTCCCAACCAACGTATTAGGATCTGGTATTGCTGGACTGCTGCCTCTTGGCTGAAGGTGACCTTTGGCTATTTCAGAGGTGTTTGATCCTGGTGTGTTGTAAATTGAGACCCAGATTTGTCCTCATAATTGTCAGTTTTTAGTCCATAATTATCCAGCTTGTTGGTTCCATGGGTCCTTTGCTTGGCTCCTGACAGTGTGAAATGGCTTTTCAGCAGAGGATGGGGTACTACGCCCTAGAAGGAAACAAGACACTTAACTTTAAAAGTCCTGCTTCTTTGGTGCTAGAGGAGATCCCTACTTTTTAATGAAGGAACTGCTGAAGATTCTCGTATAATGTGGGTGAATGCCAAGTGGGCTTTCCTGAGGTATTAGAGTTTGGGACTCAGGCCTCAGATGCTCACAGGACCAGAGAGATGGCAGAAGTGAGTGCACCAGGCCTGTGACGGGCACCTGGGGAGAGAGGAAACTGGTAGAGCAGGCCGGGAATATAGTCTGTCTGGTGGTTCAGGAAGAAGGGAGGGTGGATTTGGATGACCAGCTAGCAGTCTGCCACGGGAGGAGGTTTTGCACTTCTGTGCAGAGTGGCCAGACAGCCTCTTTCTGGGGACATTTGAATAGAGACCTAAGAAAATGAGGGAATTAGCCGAAACTGGTTTGGCTCAGTGGATAGAGCATCAGCCTGCGGACTGAAAGGTCCCAGGTTCGATTCCGGTCAAGGGCATGTACCTGGGTTGCAGGCATATCCCCAGTAGGAGATGTGCAGGAGGCAGCTGATCGATGTTTCTCTCTCATTGATGTTTCTGACTCTCTATCTCTCTCCCTTCCTCTCTGTAAAAAATCAATAAAATATATTTAAAAAACGAAAATGAGGGAATTAGCCATACTGTTATTAGGGGAAGGAATTCCAGGTGGTTCACCAGTTCAGAAGCATGTACCAGTCAGTTGCTGGTGCTCTCAAATTTATTTATTCTCTGTCCTTCCTTTGCAGGCTCTATTTCCCAGGCTCTCTTCCCATTGTCTTCCATTTTGGTTTGGCCGGTGGGAGGTGGTAATGAGTTTAGAAGGTGGGAGGAAGAAGGAAGCTAGACTATTTCTTCCTCTTACCTCCCCCTTAGGTGGCATCTCCAGCAGTGTCTGTGCTTCCTTCATGGTCCATGGAGGTCCCACGTGGCCTGCTGTTTAGGTGCTCCCCTCCTCCCTTCCCCTCCCAGGTGCCTCTGCCATAGTCCAGCTGTTGCCTGGCAGTCCTACCTGGTAACACTACCTCTTTCTTTTGTTCCTCTGGCTCTTTAGGGATGGGTTGGCTTTCTACATTGCTGATCTTTGGGTGGCCTCATCATCTCCTATTTGGCTGGGTAGGTATAATGGATGAACAACCAGACCAGTGAGGCTATATCAGGGCGAGTGACAGGGAGAGTGGAACGAAGTGAAAACAGGGAGGTGGTGGAGGAGCCAGGTGACATACGGGGCCGTCAGTGGCAACTCATCCTTTTTTCCTTGCTCATTTTTGTGATCTCCATCTACTCCTACCAAGATAATTGGCCTTTGTTCTATAGAGTCAGTAGGGATGTTAATTTTAAAATTTAAATCTACTGAAGTCTCTCACATTGGTGTGCCTTTATTCATTCTTTAAAAATGTATCAAGTTTTGAATTACGTACTTTAAAATGAATACGATGGTGAATTTTATGTTAAGTGAATTTTACCACAATTAAAAAGCCTGAAGTGGGCAAGTTACCTATAATTGGCAAATGTAAGTTTTATCTAAGTTTAAGAACTAACTGAAAGGGAATTAATAACACTTAATTTCAGTTGCAGAGAATTAAAGGCAGTTTTATCTTCACACAGACAAAAAAGTATCAATGTAAAATGGTGCAGACTCTGTGGAAAATAGTTTGGTGGATCCTCAAAAATGTAGTGCACTAGGCTTACAGCAAATTTAAAGTAGCAATAGGAAAATTTTAGACTTAGCAAAGGTTGAGGTGACCTGTTCCGAGTTTTGAGACTTGACAAGACCAAGGATATGGCTAAGGATGGGTGGCCATGCATGGCCCTGGAAGTCCCTGGTCAGCACACCTGTGCGTGAGAACCCTGAATAGAGTATTGTAAAAGGATGTTTGTGGCTTGTAGAGCATTGTAACAGTTAGGATGGATATTTGTGGTTTGTGCAAATAAAAGCTTGCTTGACCCCAAGGCTGCTGCTGTTTGGGCTTGCTCCCTGCGTGGAGAAGTCCGAGGCAGTCACTGGCCAGTTTCAATAAATCCTCACTTGCTGTTTTAGACCTAATTGGAGTCGGTGGTCTTTCTCAAACATTGGTCCACAACAAAAAGGCTTTGTCTTGTCCTCTTTCTTCTGGCTCTGATTGTGGTGACAGTCCTCTGAGACAGTGAGGTGAATGTCAAGAGTTTGGAGCTTCTGCCTGTGACAGAGCCTTTGAACCTGCTGTCTACTTCTAGGCTAGGTATGTGAGACAAAAAACCTTTATTTGTTTACAACTTGTAGTTTTTTTTTTTTTTTTTATTGTTGAGCAATTATTTTTGCCGTTGTTGTTTATTTTTGAGCAACGCATTTGCCCCTTCAGTGCACACAGGCATTGCTCAGTGCCTGGCCTGTTGCCAGTCTCCATAAATGATTGTTAGATGATTGAAGAACATACCCTCTCTCACTGCATTAGACTTCTTCTGGTTATGAGTGACAGCAAGCCACATAGACAAAGAAAAAAAGGGCACTTATTAATTCAAGTAACTGAGAAATCTAGGGCTTGAGCTGGTTAGGGCTCAGCATCCCCACATCTTTCTCTCTGTCTCTCTGAGCCCACTTTTCTATGGGTTGGCATCTTTCCTAGGTGGGCTTGCTCTACCTGATAGGGGGGAAATGGTCCCAGGTAGCTCCAGGTTTACGAGATTATCAGAGCTCCTACTTCTAGAAGAGTGGTTGGCAGACTTCTTCCTTAAGGGACGAGATAATATTTCAGACCGTAGGTCTCTCACAGTCCTTAGCTCTGCTGTTGTAGCAGGAAAGCAGCCACAGATAATATAGTAACAAATGGGTGGCTGTTTTCCAGTAAAACTTGACTTACATAAATAGGTGGTGGGCCGAATTTGGCCCTTGGGTCATTGTTTGCTGACTTCGGTTTTGGAAGGAAATAAGGCCTCACTTCTGGTTCAGGTACAAGTTGTAGGGAGGACCCTTGGTTGTGGGGCAGATGCTGTGTCCAGGGCTGATTTTAGCGGCAAAAATAGAATATAGGGGACTAGCTGTGGTTATGGGAAATATTAATCATGCTGTTAACTGTGATTGCTTTGTTCTGGTTAAAGAAAGGACATTCTAATCTGGCTGGGGACTGTATGCCCTTGGGACCCGGGAGTCAACCTTGGACCTGGGAGATAACCTTGGAATGCTGTCCATTCTCATTCAAGAACTGCCTGTTATCATGGAAAGATGAACAACCTTGTTGCCCACACAATTGAGTCCCAACACAGTCTGCATAGCCTACTTCCTCATGCCTGTAATCCCTACTTCCCCATTGTAAGCTTTGTCCTACCTGATATAAGCAGCTGGTTTATGGGGCGGTGGGGGGGTGGGGGGGTGGGGGTGGGGTGGGGCGGGGGAGCCTGCAGAGCAAATTTTTGTGGATGACCTGCTCTCTCCCATACCGCCGGCATTATTGGAATAAATGGTCATATATGAATCAGCCTTGTCTCTGCTTAATTGGCTTAAGTAGTGACAGGCAGCCCAGACCCCTTGGGTGTCCGGTTTCACTGGGACTGGGATGAAGCCAGTCAGGCACTCACTTTAGCCACAACTTTTACGTGAGTGTTGTCAGTGGAAATAAGGTTCTTCCACACCACGAGAAAAGCATTTGAGGGACCCACGAGTAGGAGAATGAGATGTAGAGGTAAGATTTATTGGAGTGAAAACAAAGGACTATTCCCCAGGTGCCAGGTGTCCTATCCACAGCCGGGTGGCCTAGCTCGTCTCACTGTGGAGTAAGTCCTGGGCCTGGTGAGCATCAGTGCTGACCAGGAAGATCAGGACCCAAACTGTAATGTCATCACCCAGGGCTCCTGCCCCGCTCAGGCCTGCTGTCGGAGCCCCATGGCTGCTACGCCCGCCAACGAATGGGTGAACACATGCTACCAAGAATTATATTATCTCAGGCTTGGGAGAGAGCAGGCTTTCTTTCAGACTAACCAATCTCTTTCCCAGTCCTTCTTGGGCTCATGCTGGGTCCTCCCCATCCAGGTTGGTCCTTTTCTCAGTTTCCAGTCTAGATGCCACCCTTTATGTCACCATTTTGGCTACCACTGTGCCTTCCTCAAAGTTCTGCTTTGTCATCGGTTTCTACTGCCCATGTGTCTAGTAAAGGAATTTCTCCCACTCCTCCCTCAAACTCCCTGGGTTGTTCCAGGGAGATTCTTCCTGCCTGCTCTGGAATTAGGTCCCCTTGGTGGAGGGAGCCGCCTTCCCTGGGGGCCTGGGAGTGCTGTGGCTTCCCAGTGAATCAGGTTTAACGTCTGAGTCCATTTGTTCCCTTTCTTACTAGCTGCCTCGCTAACAGCAAACCAGATAAAGAATATCTATCTTGCAATATTAAAAAAATCAAGATTAATACAATAAAAATCCACATGTGCAAAATATCAAACAAGGCCCGGATGAGGGTGGGCTAGTGAGGCATGTCAAGGCTTAGGGCCCGCTGTGGCCAGGCCATTGCCCAGCCTGTGTTACCTGCCCACCTAGGTAAGGAAGGGAAGGTGTGTAGTCAGAAGGCACCTTCAGACAGAACACAGTCCCTTAGGAAAGAGGGGTGCTGCTTTCAGAAGAAAGGGATATTGTTTGTCTGCCTTGGCACTACGTGCTTTTCATGTATGTTTTATTCTCTTATTCTTTTCTCTCAGAGCAAAGCTCACTTTATAGAAGAGGAAGATGAAGAACAAAATAAGTTGCCCAAGGTCATACAATCTTACATAGAATCTGAGGCAAGGTTTTGGTCCTCTTTGGACTCCAAAGCATGAATTCTTGAATTTTTGGCATCGATTAAAGCTGAGGCCTGTTAGAAACTTTGCCAAAGGCCCCGAGCTATTAGTTATCCTCTTTTAACGAGTGGCCCCAGGTGGCTAGCCTCAGTCACCCCTTCCTGGCTCTTTGTTCTGGTTGGCAGATGGCTTTCAGAAGTTGAGAGAGCCAGAAGCTCTCACCCACTTTTAGAATTAGCCCCTTGTTTCAAAGCAGCAAGAGATCGGTGTGTATTTCCAAATTAAATTACAGACACTGCGAGCGTTAAGTGGCAGGTGAGCTGCACTTTAAATAGATCACATTAATTCTGGCAGTGGAAGCGGAGCCCTGCTGAGATAATTCTTATCATCAGCATCGCTCTGGCAAGCTTTAGAAGCCTTCTGTAGCAGTAAGCAATTTGGGAAATTGAGAGGTGAAAACACACCTTGAAGTGTTTCATGTGCATTCAAGGTCAGAGGGAGGTGACTGCAGTTTTCAAGAGAGATGCGGTGTAAGTCACTTGATGCTAAAGGTGATGGATATCCGGATGGTTGTCTGGTGTGTTTCAAAACAGGTTTGCTGACGGGCCCACTCAGGGTACTGCTCTCACCAAACTCCCCCTGCTGTGGTTTCTGAGAGAGGCTTCGAGTGGAAAGAAGGCGGTTAGCACACTCATGCAGTTTGGGTTTGGGAAAGGGATTAGTGTCGCATTTAGGCATCGAGACAGAAGATGGTCCTGAGCGAACTCCCCTGTTGGTGGCTTTTCTAGTCATTCTTGGGACGTTTATTGTAAATGATCCCAGAGGTTGGCATGATCCATCCAGAAGTATGTATGCACACTCCCTGTACATACACATTTAGATACTGTTAGTAGAAAAAGGGAAAGAGGAAACAACACAAATGCTCTCATATAAGAAGGTAATTATTAAGTAAACGATGGTTAGTCATCATGGTCTGTGCATTGTGCTCAGTGCTTTACCTCCCTTTTCTCCAGTTACCCCAGGAACCCGGATGTTCTGCACTTTGGGCCTTTTGTTAAGGGAGAGGAATCCAAACCTTATCATGTTTAAGTGACCTGCTCAGGGTCATTCTACTGAACAGTCTTTTACCTGTTGTTCTGTCCACTAGTCTGGAAGTTTGTTGGAGACGAGTCCTTCCAGTCTCTGCCTGCTAGGCCATAGTCTCGCCCAGTCCATGGCTCCTGGTCAGAAGGCAGTCGATGCTGGCTGAGCTGAAATATTAGAGCGAGCGTACTAACCCAGCGCCCAGTGTGTGATGTGTGTATTGCGCATCCTTCTGGAGGGAAGGTTCACAGACCTTGCCACATTCTCAGAGGGGTCTTGGGACCTGTTAGGCTCCTGGATTAGAATCCTTGTCTGGTAGCAGACTCAGTATTTTCTCTTAGTATATTGAGCATTTGTGAACATGATCATTTTAAAGACTGTAGACGCCTCCTCACTTGGCAAGGCAGGGTGATTTTGTGGTTTGTCGTTCGACAGCTCTCAGTCCCTTCTGCTGTATTGCTTACTGTGAATTGCTGTGTGAGTTCCTTCACTTGTCCAGGCCTTGGACCTTGCCTTTGACATGGACATGACCTTGGTGGTTATGAGGACTGAGTTCATATATAAAATGTTTACTACAATGGTTGGTATGTACTTAATGCTTAATAAATAGTATTGGCTGTTGCTGTTGTTACTGTTATTGGCAGCAGGTAAAAGTGTTGATGTGAAGTAAAGAAAATTGATTACAAAATTAGGTATACACTAGAATTACAACTAGAAAAATATCTGTGTGGGTGTGGATAAAAACAGGGGGGATGTGAGGAGGTACAATTACTATTTTATGGATAAAAACAAACTTTCTTAGCTTTCCCTTAAAGCCTTACATCTGTTCCTTTCTCAAATCTATGGAACTCTCTCCCAAGGAATTGGTAATGAGGACAACTAGTTATGTACAAGGATGTTCAAAGCAGTATATAGGGAAAATTGGTAACATAACATGTTCCCCGCTGTAGAGAAATAAACAACAGGGAAGCCATCAAAAATCATATTTCCAAAGATCTTTAAATGTTATAGGAAAATGTTCATGATAAAGACGAGAAAAAACAAATGAGGGTATAAAATTATGTGTGTGTGTGTGTGTATTTGTATATACGTGCATGTATACATTTGCACCCATATACAATACACACAATACGATGGTATATTAGTTACTTACTATAACAAATTATCACAAAGCTGCTGGCTGAAAACAACACAAATTAATGTTCTTACACTTACGAAGGGCTTAGTTCAAAGCCTATTTCACTGGATTACAGTGAAGATGACATCGGGCTGGTTCCTTCTGGAGGCCCCAGGGTAGAATCTTCTGGCTTCCAGCATTCCGTGACTATTGCTGGCTGCATCATTCCAATCTCTGCTTCCATGTCACCTGCTCCTCTTCTGTCCTATCTCCCTCCACCTCCCTCTTATAAAGATACTTGTGATGATTATGGCCACAGAGACTACCCAGAATAATCAATGACCTCTCCTTCTCCAGGTCCTTAACTTAATCACATCTGCAAAGTCCCTTTTGCCATATAAACTAACACTCACAGGTTCCAGGGATTAAGACATGACTATCTTTGGGGGTTATAATTCATCCTATCACAGATGTTGATTTTGTATAAAAAAAAGAAAAGTACAGAAAAAAGAGTGGAAGGAAATACTTGAAGATGTTAACAGTGGCCATCTCTGGATGGTGGACTTGAGGTCGTTTTTATTTTCTGTATACTCTTTGGTATCTTCCTTTTCTGTGCTAAGGAAGTAGTTCTTTTACAATCTTCAAAGATGCTCAGGGAACGTTACTAAAGGCGATGCACATCCCAGGCCAAGTGCCACAGCGCCTGTCCCGCTGTCTCCGCAGAGCCCGTGTTCTGGTTCTACGTGAAGGAGGTCCTCAGCAAGCACGAGCTGCAGCGCTTCTACTCCCTGCGCCACATCGCCTCCGACGTGGGCCGCGGCCGGGCCTGGCTGCGCTGCGCCCTCAACGAACACTCGCTGGAGCGCTACCTGCACATGCTCCTGGCTGACCGCAGCAGGCTCAGGTACCCACTGGTGGGGTTCTGGGAGGGCGTGTAGGCGAGTGGTTAAAACCACGGAACCTGGAGTCAAAAGCCTGGATTTACACCCTAGGCACCCCCCCCCCCCCCCCCCCCCCGCCGGCTCACAGTCAGTCTCATTTGTTACATGAGAGAAGGCCTGTAAAGGGCTCAGCACAGCACCTGCATAGAGCAAGCACTTACATGCTCATTATTAATAAGGCTGGGGTGTGGGGTGTGATCTATGGTCACAGATAACAGCCTGCTCCTCACTTCATGGAATTTGAGTTCGGGCTCTTTTCCAGTTCAGAATTTTTCTCTTTATTTTTTTATTTTTTAAAAAATATATTTTATTGATTTTTTACAGAGAGGAAGGGAGAGGGATAGAGAGTTCGAAACATCGATGAGAGAGAAACATCGATCAGCTGCCTCCTGCACACCTCTCACTGGGGATATGCCCGCAACCAAGGTACATGCCCTTGACCGGAATCTAACTTGAGACCTTTCATTCCACAGGCTGATGCTCTATCCACTGAGCCAAACCGGTTAGGGCAATTTCTTTCTCTTTAGATATTGGGTGTTTCCTGCCCAGTTTCACGGTTTGTCTTTACAACTCTTTCTGTTTTCTTTTTTTATTAATCAATACCAAACTGACTGAAAAAAATATGGAAGTTTTAAGCTGGGAAGAGAAGTCATTGGTTATTAAAAAACACCCCCCCACCCCCCATTTTATTGTATTTTCTTTTTTTCTTGATCATAAAGTTCAGTCTGTCAGGTAGCACTGGCCAGGTTATGCTGCCGTAACAAACATGATGAAGACCACAGTGGCTTGAGACAGCTGAGTTTATTTCTTCCCTCTGCTTCGTGTCTCTCGTGGGCGAACAGGGATTCTCATCGCAGGGACCCAGGCTGATGGCGGCTCCATCTCTATAAAGATGTGGTTGCACTAAGCACTGGCTTGTCAAGCTTCTGCCCAAAGTGATGCTTCACCTCCTCACATGCACTGGCCAGGCAAGCTCGGCAGGGTGGGGAGATGTGGTTATGCCACGGCGATGGGGAGAGGGCACTGAATATGCGCCATGGTAGCACAGTCAGCCACATTTTCTCCAAAAACATTGACATTCCTGTCATTTTTCCTGTGCTCATGATGTCTGTGATGTTTCTCTCTCTCTCTCCCAGTCTCTCTCTCTGACTTTGGCTGTTGTTTTCCCTCTGAGAATGGTGGACCAGACTTGTAGTTTTTTGTCACCTGACGATACAAAGGGACAGTGATCAATCCTGCCCTGATTCCTTGCGTAACTTCTGCATCAGCAGTGCCCACATCCTCATTAGTGACGTTCCATTTAGCCCAATAAGTTGGCATTTCATTAGTACCGTGATACGTTCCATGTCTCAAGTCTCTCCTCTGTTTCTTCGGCCCCTAGGGTCACCTCTCGTCTGGTAATTTATTAGGCATTCTGGGATCGTGTGATAGGGCTCTCACAGATACCTTTGAAGTTCTCACATTGATGCTGACTGGGGTGCTTTGTCCAGTTGCATGCTCAGACTCTGTGGGTCTGAAATGGGAGGGGTGGGGCCAGGACGCCTGGTGCTGCCTGCATCTGTGTGCTGCCTGGGGTCTGAGTTGACTGTCTGTGTGTACCTCCTGAGCGTTAACTAGCATTAATTAAGGAGAACATACTCATGTTCCTAAAAATGAATTCTAATCAAGCTCTTCCCACCACATCATTTGCAAGTAGCTCAGAGTTGTATACTCCACATCAAAGTTGAATTAACAATGAGCAGTTGAAGTGAATCCAGCTGTTAAGAATCATAGTTGAATTTACCTAAATCACTAGTCACTTTAATCTACTTTGATGTGGGAAAACCAAATTCATTTACGTATATGAAAATGGACTCAGATTTTTAAAGGATCAAAATTTGGGGAATCAGAGGTACTGTTGCCGCGCCAGCTTGGACGCGTGGTTTGTGCTTCCCCTGCCGTGCTGCTCGTGTCCATGTACTGAGCACGCGTGTCCTCTCTCTTTCTGTTAGTTGTATTCAGTCACCTGTGTCCAGCCTCCTGCCGAAGTACAGCTCACTCACCACAGACTGTGCTTTAGTGAAATTTAACTCTGACTCCATTCACTTAGAGTTCTCTGACCTGGCGGGGAAGTCAGAGGTTTGAGGGCATTTGCTTGTTACCGCTTAGCAGGGGGCTGGATAAAGAGCTGGGAATGGAAGGGGGAGACCTGCTTCTGAGCTGCATTTATTGCTGAATGACCTTGGACAGACTCTGTAGACCTCTCTGGCCCCTTCTCCCACTTAGATTTGTGGGGCCTTTTGAGCTTCCCAGCCTAACTTGGGCTTTTGGGTCTGTAGCCCAAGCAGATATTACATACAAATGCTGTGGTTGATGGACCGTGGACTTTATAGTTTCTTTCTGAAATGCTCTCTTCTTGTGTTAGCCCCGCTTGGACTTCCTGTCTGTCTTTTGGAGACCTTGCTTGAGTGGAAGTCACCCCTCTGTTTGTCCCCGTCTGCTGCTTCATAAACACCACATTTACATTTCATGCCTGTTTCAGTGCTGTCAAGCTCAGGGGACTCTAACGATCTCGGGGGACCAATGAGGAAGTCGTAGGGTCTGTGCAGTCAGTCCTTAGTTTATAACCAGAAGCTTCATCCCAGCAGAGACTCCTGTATTCACTCCGCCATGACCAGGCATGGCTTTTCCCGGAAGCCTGATAATGGAACTGTCTGGCTAATGGGCACAGAAAGCCACTATTTAGAGCCTTTCCCCTTTCTCTTTCAATTTGCAGCACTTTTTATGAAGACTGGTCTTTTGTGATGGACGAAGAAAGGTCTAGCATGCTTCCTACCATGGCAGCTGGTAAGCCCGGGCAAGGCAGGTGATGGGTCCTGTGAAGCAGAGGAGGGATTTTCCTTATTCCTCAGCAACTTGAGGCACTTGCCACTGCCCTTCCTCAAATGGCATTGAATTTGATACCCTGGCAGGGAGAGCATGGGGTTGAGGGTTTTTTGCTGTGGCTTTGCAAGTGTAATATAAAGATCTGGGGATTGGAGACAGGAGACCTGCCTTTGAAGCCTGGTCTGATCCCTTACCAGCTGGAGACCTGGGGCAGATGCTGTTAACGTTACTTTCCTCCTCTGCAAGGTGGGGGTCTGGACGGCACGGCCATCGCCATATGGGGCTGTGAGAGAATCAGATGTGATAGTCATGTGCACCATTTGTCAACATGCAAACCTGGGATGATGTTTATTTGTGAATTATTAAATTGTTTATCATTTGACTTGAACTCAAAGGGTAAAACCACCTAACAGAAGTGGGCAACTTGCTTCTTTCTTCTAATTCCTTTGTTGCCTCCTTTTTCTTTTTCTTTCCTGAAAGTTTGCACCAAGGCCCACATATTGAGAGTTATGTTAGCCTAGGCCAGTGGTTGGCAAACTCATTAGTCAACAGAGCCAAATATCAACAGTACAGTGATTGAAATTTCATTTGAGAGCCAAATTTTTTAAACTTAAACTATATAGGTAGGTATGTTGTTATTAACTTAATTAGGGTACTCCTCAGGCTTAGGAAGAGCCACACTCAAGGGGCCAAAGAGCTGCATGTGGCTTGTGAGCCGCAGTTTGCCGACCACAGGCCTAGGACATTGATGAGGAAGAGTCAGGGTTTGACCGTGATTTCCTGTGGGTCATAGGATACCAGTGCAAATTTTTGCATAAGCAATGCTACTAATGACATTGGTGCACCTTTTGTGGTTGCTTACTGAGCTGAGTGTTTTTGGTAGGTGATGGTCTTTGTAGTTAACCTGTGAAAGAGATAATGTGCCCCCATTTTACAGATAAGGGAACTAAAGCTCAGAGAGGTTATAAATGGCTTGACCAAGGTCTCGTAGCTCATACGTGGCAGTGCTGGGATTCAATCCAGGCAGTCTGACCTCAGGACCTATGGCTTACCTTCCCTCCTGACAGAGAGGAAGAGAATTTGGAGTGACTCAGCTGCTGTGATAGCTGCTGTCTACTGACCCCAGTTGTGGGAGGTTTCAATCAGCGTCTAAGATCAGTGTGTGCCCTCCTGTGTACTGTACTGTCTGCAGCTTGTTTGTCGTGTTAGAGGCGTGACTGTCCAACGACACACTCCATGCTTTTCCTTTTGTGCGGAAGGTCTGAACTCCATCCTCTTCGCGATCAACATTGACAACAAGGATTTAAATGGGCAGAGCAAGTTTGCTCCTACTGTCTCGGACCTCTTAAAGGAGTCAACGCAGAATGTGACTTCCTTGCTGAAGGAGTCCACGCAAGGAGTGAGCAGCCTTTTCCGGGAGATCACGGCGTCCTCTGCTGTCTCCATCCTCATCAAACCTGAGCAGGAGACTGACCCCCTGCCCGTCATGTCCAAGCACGTCAGTGCAGGTGAGGGAGAGCGTGTGAGGTAGAGCAGAGGGGCCAGGTAAAGGATGACAGGCCGTGGCCCAGGTGGACACACCGCGTTACCTGAAAGTGCCAAGGGGCCTGAATCTGACGCACTTGCATTCTCAGCTCACATTTGTTTTTATTTTTTTTACCCTTACTGAGAAAGAGCCTCACCTAGATGGGAAGATGATAGGGTAAAAGAGCAAAAGGTCAGCCAGAACAAACTGAAAGCAAGGGTGTGAGGGCCACGGGAAGCCAGATGAGGTTGATCTTCATTTATTCATTCCTTTGTCCATTCATTCATTTGTTCATTTAATGCATTCTGTGTGCTAGGCTATGAGCCAAGTAAGACAGATTACAGGCATTCAGCTGTCAGTCTTCTTTGGGATGGGTGGGTAGACATTTAATGACAAATTATATATATAATTAATTATCCTGATAAATGGGATGGAAGCCAAGCATAGGGTGCTATGGAGAGTGTATACTATTGGGCTTGCCTTTTTTGGCAGGGGAAAACATTTAAGTGGAGGCCAGGGAAAGGGATTAATTAATTCATTAAGATTAATTTTGTGACATGTTTATAACTGCTCTGAGCCTTCTGGGACACCCAGAATTTTGATAAAGGAAAATTGTAAATTCTGGGTTTAGTACTTAGTCTTGGTATTCTCAAATGCCTTAAACAAGACAGTAATCATGGTCATCCCTTTGGGGTTATTAATGATTTTGAAAACTCAGAATCTTATGGTGTCTTTGCTACACACTGGCTTTATCTGTTTGCCCTCTCCTTCCCAAGCAGAGGCCCCAGGTGAATGAGATAGAAACAGGACTATGAGGGCTTTGTGTAACAGAGACAATGGAATTTGTATACCCAAAGTAGTGTTTTTTCCATTCATTGTGGACTCCCTGCTTTTGACATTGTCTCAAGAGTTGTAATGCCCGGGTGAAGCATGCCACACATTGGTTTAGATGGAATGGAGTTTTGGGAATAGGTTCAGGGTGATGATTAAGATGTGTAAACTGGCTCATCTAAGTACTGGTCACCAAGGCAGTCTTATTTTCTGTTTCCATTGGCTTTGTGTAACAAACAGTTTAAAAAATGTAGTGGCTTAAAACAACTGTGATTTATTATTTTTTTATGATTCTGCGTGTGGCTTGGCGGGATGGTTTTTCTGCTGGTGTCACCTGGGCTCACTCATGGGGCTACATTTGGCTGGCAGCTGAGCTGGAAGATCCCAGACGCCCCCCCTGTGCCTGGAGTTGGTGCTATTGGCTGGGGCATCTCAGTTTTCTTATACAGGGCCTCTCATCCTTTAATAAGCTAAGTCAGTTTTCTTCCATAGTAGTTTCAGGGCAAAATTTCAAGAGGGTGTAAGACCCTGTAGAACTCACACACCGTTATTTCTGCCATATTCCATTGGTAAAGGCAGAACACTAGCCATTCCAGATTCAAGAAGGTGGAGAAATAGATACACCCGCAATGGAAGGTGTGGCAGAGTCCCATTGTGAAGGGATATTTTGCAGGGATGGGAGGAATTTGTGGTCATTGAACAGTTGACGACTGCCCCAAACTGGTTTTCTTGGTTTCACCCACCAGTATTTTCCAAAGTGAAACAATGAAAATCATTTCAATAATGATAATATCCTTTGGATCAAAGTGCTTAGAAGAACTGCTTAGAGGAACAATTTTAACATTTGCTCCGTGGCATATTTTTAAAATTTATTTTTCAATAACAGTTGACATATGAGACTGACGCGCTGCCTACTGCGCTAAGAGGGCCACCCTAATAAAAGTTGACATATAATATTATACCAGTGTCATATGTATACATAGTGTTTAGACATTTCTATACCATGAAGTGATCCCCCACCCCCCAGGTAAGTCTAGTACCTATCTGACACCATACATAGTTACTACAATATTATTGAATGTTTTCCCTGTGGTGTACTTTATATCCCCGTGACTATTTTTATAACTAGCATTTTGCATTTCTTAATCCCTTTCATCATTTTCACACATCTCCTCACCTTTTTCCCGGCTGACAACTATCAATTTTTTTCTCTGTATCTGTGAGCCCATTTCTGTTTTGTTTGTTTATTCTTGTTTCTTAGATTTCACATATGAGTGAAACCATACAGTATTTGTCTTTATCTGATTTATTTCACTTAGCATAAAGCCCTCTAGGTCCATTCATGTTGTTGCAAATGGTCATATTTCATTCATTTTTCATGGCTGAGTGATAATTTCAATGTATATATGTACCACATCATCTTTTTCCATTTGTCTGTCAATGGACACTTAAGTTGCTTCCATGTCTTGGCTATTGTGAATGATGCAATGAACATAGGGATGCATATATCTTTTCAAATTGGTATTTTAGGTTCCTTCAGATAAATACCCAGAAGTGGAATTGCTGGGTGATATGGTAGTTATATTTTTAAATTTTTGAGGAATTTCCAAACTTTTCTATAGTTGCAGCACCTGTTTACTATCCCTCTAACAGTGTAAGAGGAATCCTTTTCTCCACTTGCCAGCACTTTTTGTTTGTTGTTTTATTGGTCATAGCCATTCTAATATGTATGAGGTGATATCTCATTATAGTTTTAATTTGCATTCCCCTGATGGTTAGTGGTGTTGAGCATCTTTTCATATGTCTTGGCCATCTGTATGTCCTCTTTGGAGAAATCTCTGTTCAGGTCCTCTGTCCATTTTTTAATTTGATTATTTGGTTTTTGATGTTAAGTTGTATGAATTCCTTATATATTTTGGATATTAGCCCCTTTCCAGATATATCATTGGGGAATATCTTCCTCCATTCAGTAGGTTGTCTTTTCATTTTGTTGATTGTTTCCTTCACTGTGCAAAAACTTTTTAGTTTTGGCTTAGTCTCTTTTGTTTATTTTTTCTTTTGTTTCCCTTGCCTGAGGAGATATATATATTTTGCTCAGTCTTCTAACAGATGTTTTTCCAAGGATTTAAGAAAGTCTGAATGGCAGTGGAGTAGTAGAGGATTTTTCATGATCTAGAGTCAAGATGGCTTGATCACTCCTTTATCTTGCCTACTTTTTTTTTCTTTTTTTTTAATCTATTTTTTTTATTATTATTAGTTAAGGTATTACAAATGTCATCTTGCCTACTTTTTCTTATATCATAGCATATCTTATATTTTACTAGATGCCAAATGTAAAAAGGAACGGAAGAAGAAAAAGAAGGTGACCAATATTATCTCATTTGATGATGAAGAAGATGAGCAGACCTCTGGTGATGTTTTTAAAAAGATACCTGGGACCGGGGAGAGCTCGGAGGAGAACTCCGACCGCTCCTCTGTGAATATCATGGCCTTTGAAAGCCCATTTGGACCTAATTCCATTGGAAGCCAGAGCAGCAACTCATGGAAAATTGATTCTCTGTCTTTGAATGGGGAGTTTGGGTACCAGAAGCTTGATGTGAAAAGCATCGACGATGAAGATGTGGATGAAAATGAGGATGACGTGTACACGTCGGGAAGGAAGCGCACGGGCCACTCAGAGTCGCCTGAGAAGTAAGTTCCACTCTAGGTTTTAACGAAGGGTGGTACGTTAACTGCTTTCCCTTCCTGCAGAATTGGGTGAAAGAAGGGTGCAAGGTTTATATTTGTTTAGGGCATCTTTCGTTTTTCAGATCTTGATTTAGGAGGAAGGAGCATTATTAGCTTCTGGAGAACTAAGAGAGGGGAAGGGAGTATGTGTGAAGGTACCTATTACAAAATTAGTGTCAAGATGCATGCCTTGAAACTTTTGCTTTACATATCCAGCTTTCATTTTTGTTTTCTAGCTTTTCCTCCCAACTTTAACTTGCTTCTAGCATAGGGAGCTCAGGAGAAAGGCAGGGTTATTCTAGAAAATAGCCGTGGGCTGGTGACGTCTGTGTCTGTCCACAGGGGTGTGAGCATCAGTGATTTGCCTGCACTTGCTGCTTTAACACTGGAGTTGCTGTAGTCTTATGCCTGTGGAAGGGGCTTGACACATGAAGGCATAAAGCAAACAAGTACAGTTAAGAGCTTGGCTTTTGGAATCAAGACAACCTGGTCCTCGTGTACTAGCTCCTTGGCTTAGGTTGGATGAGGTTGGACAAGTTCCTTCACCTCCCAGAGTCTCAGCGCTCATCAGAGACCTGGGAGAAAAACAGTACCTTCTTAGTAGGGTTGTCATCAAAGTACTGAGCTATTCCGTGTGGGCTGTCTGCACCCTACTATTGTAATAATATTCCCAAGCTTGGTTTTACTCTTCATGCCAAATAAATTAGTTTTCACGTAGGCGTTACAGTGGTCAATGCTATCCTGATCACTCTGACTTCAAAACCAGCCCACAAGAGTGAAACAGAGATAGTGAGACCCCATGGTATGACGGAAAGGTACAGTATGTCTTAGCCCTAAACTTTCCAGTTTCATGCTTTAATAGTTTTTCTTTTTTCTTTCTCATGAGACTATGCCTACTTTTGTCTTTGATTGTTACTCTGGTCCTCATTCACGTGGGTACCTGTATTAGTATCATCTGATTGGCCATTGGTGTGACATGTCGGATGCTATAAGCTATGTATATAATCTCCTAATCCGTAGGTTAGTGGATACCACCCTCACGGGATGGATGAAAAACGGGATTCGTAGAGAGTTGAGATCTGTCAGAGCAATGGGCAAAGCTGGGTTAAGGTTAGGTTATGCTGTACTCCATAGCTTACACTGTACTGTCGAATATTTTCCATATATTCTGAATGTCGATTGGTTGAGTTCAGTTAGATCAGTGGTCGGCAAACTCATTAGTCAACAGAGCCAAATATCAACAGTACAACGATTGAAATGTCTTTTGAGAGCCAAATTTTTTAAACTTAAACTATATAGGTAGGTACATTGTTATTAACTTAATTAGGGTACTCCTAAGGCTTAGGAAGAGCCACACTCAAGGGGCCAAAGAGCTGCATGTGGCTCCCGAGCCACAGTTTGCTGACAACAGAGTTAGATCAATATGTCATATTTGTTAAAGGTTCCCCCATTGTTGAGTATTGGCATCTTCCTAATGGCAGCTTTGTCTGTCGTAGCTTTTTCTTATCAGCCATTGTGAAATTAACATTTTCATGTAGAGGCTTTTTCTCCTCCTGAAGTAATCATTAGAGTAGCGTCCCTGCAGCTTGTTTTGCTGACAGGCCGTGAATGTTTTGTTCCTGGAGTCCAGGTCTTGTGATGGGCTGTGTTAGTCAGGGTTCATCAGAGAAACAGGACGAAGAGGGTATGTGTGTCTCTCTCTCTGTGTGTATCTGTCTGTCTAGAGAGATTTATTTTAAGGGATTGGCTCATGTGATGGTGGAACTTCGACAAGTTCAGAAAATGGAGGGTGGGCTGGCAGGCTGGAGACTCAAGGGAGAGTTGCAGTGTAAGTCCTAAGGCTGTCTGCTGGCCGAACTTCTTCTCAGTCTTTTTCTATGAAGGCCTTTAACTGATTCAGTGAGGCCCACCCAAATTATGGAGGGTAGTCTGCTTTACTAGTACGCAATGTCTGCCGATTTAAAGGTTCATTTCATCTGAAAAATACCTTCCCAGGAGCATAGAATAACATTTGATCATATATGGCTACTGTGTAATAGCCAAGTTGACACTTTAAATTCACCCTCACACTTGCCTTTAGTCTTAATCTAGGCCTTTCAGGAAATGCCACTTGTGTTCTGTCTCTGCAGGTGAGAGCAACTGAGTTTATTCACTTCATGGGTTTTCATTGGCCTCAAACTCAGTCATTTCTCTTCCTAATGACCAGTGCCATTGAGGGAGTCTGGAGGGGAGGCCGCCTTGCAAGCCAAGGTAGCTGCCAGCATTGTGATGTGTGAGACACAGGACAGTGCAGGTGACCTTCACAGAGCTGGCCCTTCGGGGCCATCGAGCCTCCTGCAGATTCTGGAGCCTCTCCTGCGTAAACGGGGTCTTGAGTGAGCATTCGCAGAGCATCTTGGGGAAGGAGCAGGACTGATGAGGTGGCCTATGAATAATGCTTTCCCTTAAGAAAAAATTTTTTAATTGATTTCAGAGAGGAAGGGAGAGAGATAGATAGAAACGTAAATGATGAGAGAGAATCATTGATTGGCTGCCTCCTGCACGCCCCTTACTGGCGGGGAATTGAGCCCACAACCCGGGCATGTGCCCTTGGCTGGAATCAAACCTGGGACCCTTTAGTCCGCAGGCCTGGGCTAGGCCTAATGCTTTCCTTCTGATTGTAAGAAAATGTTCATATGTACGGTCTCGGTGCCTGAGGGGCTAGAACTTGAGCGGTGTAACCGCACAGCTGGGTTTGTGAGGGGAGTGGCCAGGTGAGGCCAGGGGAAGCACACTGTGGTCTGTCACAGCCTCTGGCAAGGTCGACGCTCTGAGGGCTTTAAGATGCTCTGTTGGCCAAAGGTTGAGTTCTGTGCCTCTGTTGCTAGCAGTTAAACCACTTATTTGATGACTAAGGAAAATCTTGTCCCTCAAGATTTTGGCTTTGCTTTTTTTTTTTTTCCAAGAGGATAATACCTTTATTGTAGAAAGTAGTTTTTCTGTCACTTCATATGTGTTCTATGATGCCACTAGGAAAGTAGGGTGAAAACATAATTCAGAAAGAATTTCAAACATGTGGGGAAATGTTGCACCTCACTAGCAATTAAGCAAAGGCAAAGTGAAAGCAGATACTATGCTCGCCTGTCATATTTGCGGAGAGTTAAAGTGAGAACTGGGAAAAGGCGGGCCCTGGTTAGTGTCCTGGCTGTGGCATGCCCTTGGTGTGTCCTCAGGCTTGGTATGCTCCAGGCACACAGTAGGCGCATACTGCGGAATGAGTGATGTAAGGCACCCTCCTCCATAGCTGGTTAGTGTTGGCAGCCCTCTAGAAAACAGAGTGTCAGCAGCCGTAGAAATGTCGACCTCACTTGACTTAGCAACCCCACTGCCAGGGATCTACCCAAGGGCAGTCTCCGGGAGCAGGCTGCTGCCTCAGATAGCAAAGTCCGTACTTAGAGAAGCAGAACATCAGAGCCGTCCGAGACGTGTGACCACAGAGGAGCGGTTAACAGAGGATCCCATCACGTGAACCTCGACATCTTAATGTTTAGGACCTTAAACCTCTCAAATGCGAAGTGTAAGAGTATCCAAGTAGTTTGAAATGAACTTGTGAGTTTATGCTGAATGAAAAAAGGCGAATGTAAAATCCTACATTTAGTTTCAGTATGGCCTCGTAAAGAAAACTATGTTCAAGAAAGAAAAGACACACTAAAAGGAGATTAGTGTCTAAATCAGTTGTGGTTTGGGAAATGTGGTGTTGGGTGTCATTTTCCCCCCTCCTCTTTTTAACATTTTCTTGGTTTTACAATGTGTTTTACTTTTCTAACAAAAAGCAACACCTGCTCTTATGTTGCTGAGCCAGCGGTGGCACCATATTCTGAATTGGTCTCTGCCTCAGGAACCACTTTGGTGTAACTCAGTTTTGAGGTGTGACCCTTGGCCCCTTTTGCTTGGGTCCCAAACCTCAGCTGCTGGAGTCTGGCTTCCCCTTGCACCCCACATGTGTTGCTGGGAAGTGGCAAGATTTCCCCTCAGAAACAGCAGCAAGTGCAATGGTGGGGAAAGGACGGGTGGTTTTGCTGCCTCCTGAGGGGTGCCCTGACTGCCTCTGGGTGTCTGGGAGTCCCTCAGTCACCAGCTGCTGGACTGGAGCCCCAGGAGGGCAGTTCTGTACAGGTTCTAGGGGCACAGCCCCGTTCATGGAAGAAGGAGCCTTCTTCTCTTGTGCCCTAGAGCGCCATCTGAGAGCCTCATTGTGTGTGTACCTGCAGGATTAAATGATACATTTTGCAAAGTTCTGTAGACTTTTGTTTGGTGCCAAATGTATGACCACAAGCTAGAGCGGGCTGAAAGCAGAATTTCTACATGATGATCTCTAAAAGAAGGGGTGGCCAGCTACACCTGCTGGCCAGGTCCTCTACACAGCTGAGAATGGTTGGTTGTTACATGTTTAAGGGGTTGTTAAACAAACAAACAAAGCTAAACAAACAAAAACCCAAAGAAGAATAAGTATGGCCACAAGGCCTAAACTTTTGCTATCTGGTCCTTTCTAGAAAAGTGTTGCTGATCCCTGCTCTAAGGAATGAAAGAAAACCGCTATGCATCATGCGTGGTGGGCAGGAGCCAGGAGCCCCATTGTACCTGGGTTTGGAAGACCTGTGCTTGAGCCCCCCACGGCCTTGGTTCTGTCCTTAAGGCTTATGACCGTGCACAAGTCAGAATCTTTTTGAGTTTTTCTCCCTCTCTCCCTTCTTCCCTCCTTTCCTCCTCCCACCTCCCCTCCCTTTTCTTTGTCCTTCCCTCTCCCTCCCCACCCCTCCCTTCTTCCCTCTGTTAAGTAGGTGTGATTATGATCTGCTCTGGTCCTCACAGCTGAGTTACAGAGTGAGTTTATAGTCTGTAAATGTGCTGTGGGCAGTACTTTCTCAAATAAGTTGAATTGAGCCAGGCTGGTACTACAAAGATCCTACAGGTTAGTTCTGTACTCAGTGGATGTGGTGACAATATAACAGATAATGTGAGCTGGTTAATGTTTGAGTGACCCCCTTTCTTGGAAGGGACCCAGACATGGTCTGGTCTGATTCTGCTCTTTACTTGAGAGGGTTTGAGAACCAACGAGGCAAAGTGCCAGCCCAGGTCACGTGGCTGCCATCATTTCAGAGCCTGGCACACACCATGCTTCCTCCTTCAGCACTTTGCACATGCTATTCCCTCCCCCTCCGTCCCTCTTGTCCCTCCTCTTCACTCAGGTAACTCTTGTGCTTCCTTCAGCTCTCACCTCAAACCTCCCTTCTTCCAGGAAGCCTTCCATGACCCTCTGACCAGCTCCATGAGGATGAGCTGTTGTTCTACACCTTCTAGGGGAAATACTTGATTCATGTCTGTGCCCCCCAATAGACTGTAAGCTCCATGAGGGCAGGATAAACACTGTGTGCTGGCTCTTTTGCCAGCACAGAATATATATGCTGCATACTGCCTGGCATATAGTAGGTGCTCAGTAAAAAGTGGCTGAAAGAACAAATGCAAGGGGTCTGGCTCCAGACTTCGTGCTCCCGACTCCCAGTCTGCATCTCTCGCTATGCCCAGCCCTGTCATGGTTAGTTCCCAAGAAGGAGCTTGTGGGAGGCCCAGCGGATGCTTGTGGTGACCTGAGCCCTCAGGGGCCCTTCGACCTTTCACATAGCTGTATTCTTTCATCACAGGCCACTGGACGGGAACACCTGCCTCTCCCAGATGCAGAGCTGGGCTCCTCTGCAGGTGCTGCACGGCGACACCGATGTCCTCTTTCCGGTCAGCGGAGTGGGCTCCTTCAGCCCTGCAGGTGGGTGCTTCCTGACTGCTCTTTCCCTCCACTGCAAGTGTCGAGTGTCGGCTCCGAGAACCACAGAGGTGTCTGGGCCACTTCTGCTGGTGGGCGTGGGGGCAAGGAGGCCGGGCTCAGAACAGGAGGGCTGCTGAGGTTCTGAGGGACAGTGGGTTTGGCTTCACTTCCTGCTGAACCTGGGTATTTTGAGATGCCCTCGCCTGAATGAGGTTGGGCAAAATGGGCTGGCAGGTCACCCGGGAGTCCCCAGTTTGCTTTTCTTCTTGCCAGTGATTTGCTGAACTTGGTCATGTACAAGTTGGCTACAAAGGATGACCATTATTTGAGCCTCTTAAGAGAAGGGAGGTCACAGAACCCATAGCTGTGGAGGCCCTGGCACCCTTGGCAGCAGAGTGCTTAGGGTCAGGGAGTAGCTTGCTCAGACCTGCCTGTGGAGTGGGTCGCAGTTCTGGCCCAGTCCCTGCTGCTGAGCACCCTTATGTGTGGTTTGTTACTGTCTTCTCTAGTGAGGGCAGGTCACGGGGAGAGGGGGGACAGACGTGCAGGAGCCCGGCTGGCCCAGAGGAGTGGGAGTGCATGCAGCCGACTCAGTGCCTGGCACTTCCCCACAGCACCACCAGGTCCCCGAGGCCGTGGTCCCCCCAACCCCACCCTGACCTCTTCCCAGGGCCAGATTTAAGAAACTGACGGGGCTGCCAACTGCTCAGGAAGCTGCTGGCTTTCTGAGCTGGATGACAGACTGTTGTCCTTGCCACTGTGCAGGGAGCACTGGAGTTTCTAGGGTTTGTTCCTGGCTTGCAGCTCACCACCCAGGTCCCGGTTCACCTTGCCCTGCTCCCCCTGGAGGCGCCTTTCGGTAGGGCTGTGAGGTATTGCTGGGCTGAGAGGTGCATGCACTAGGCAGTCTGTTTTGTTTCCAGTGGCTGTTTCGTTTTTTAACTGGGCTCCTCTAACCATCAGATGCTGGGCAGATGGCTGGCTGCTCCTAAATGCTGTTTGCCACCAAACTGGGATTTGGTCTTATCGCACCCAGCATTCTCCATCCCTCTGGGCTTTCTGTAGACCAGTGTCTCTAGGGCAGTGATGGCGAACCTAAGACATGCGTGTCAGAGGTGACACACGAACTCATTTTTTTTGGTTGATTTTTCTTTGTTAAATGGCATTTAAATATATAAAATAAATATCAAAAATATAAATCTTTGTTTTACTATGGTGGCAAATATAAAAAATTTCTATATGTGACATGGCACCAGAGTTAAGTTAGGGTTTTTCAAAATGCTGACACGCCGAGCTCAAAAGGTTCGCCATCACTGCTCTAGGGGAAGTAGCCCCTGGCCAGGTCCAGGACTCTCGTGGACCCTCAAGAGCAGACATCCCCTGGCAGGTTGCCCACAGTCCCACCTGGCCTTTGTCCTGGCGGACCCAAGGCTGTCTTGTCACTGTTGATGGGGCCCGAGCTCCAGCATCGGATTGCCCTCACCAGAGAGGCTGCACAGGAGCCAGTCTGCCGGCTGTTTCCCTTAGAACAGTAACAGAGCTCTCAGTGGCCTTGGGCGATGTGACAGCCAGAGGGACAAGTGCCAGCAGGAGCATGGCATGGGAGGCAGATTCATCCAGGCGGCATGGAGACACTGGAGCCGGAGCTGGGGAACCGTCACCCAAGTGGATTGCAGAGTGCATCAAGTCCCTCCTGCATGATGCCCCGTTTCCATGGCAGGCGCGTGGCCCAGGTGGCGCTGGGACTGGCCTGCCCGCAGGGGGACCCTTTCCTAGGCAGCACCCAGCATGGCCGTGATTCCTTTCCCAAACTGCTTTTCTTTCCCTCCTTTTCTGACTAGTGCCCCTTCTGATCGACACCCCCTAATTGAGTGATCTTAACGTATTCTCTCAGTCAGGCCTGGGAGCCATTTCGTGTGAGTTTGCACACAAGGGGCTCCTCCCTTAGGAGACCGTCCCATCATCTTTGAAAATGTTAGTGCCTCTGCTGTCATTGCCTTTGGGGTATTAGAGGAAGGGAGGGAGAGAGGAGGATAAACAGGGGGAGAGGGACATGGTGGGGAAGATGGATGTGTTGGTAGCTAAGTCTTGGGAGGGAGAAAGCAGCGGAGAAGGGGACCCTGAACATAGAGTCATTATCCTTCTGGATCTTGGAAGGGAGGGTTCTGTGGATCAGGGGCTGAGCTTTGGGCTGCATTTCTGGGGCGAGGGAGGGGCTCAGGTCAGGGAGATGCCAGGCCAGGGCTTGATCCCCAGTAGGGGGTGTGCAGGAGGCAGCCAATTGATGTTTCTTTCTCATTGATGCTTCTCTATCCCTCTCTCTAAAATAAATAAAAAAACATTAAAAATAAAATTAAGATAGTAGTAGCGGCAGTACCTGCCTCAGAAGGGACGTGGCAGATGAGTGAGCTGGTCTGCGTCTCCGACGGCTCTGTGGCTCTGGGGTCTCAGCTCACTACAGCCATCAGCTCGTTGCGGTCATGTATCATGAAGGGAAATCGGCTGGGGCCGAGTCTGTGCTGTATCCGGGATGCTGGTGGGTGATGGTGGCCTTTACTCCAATTACGGTTTCCATGTGTACTGGTGTGCTGGAGCCCCTGTCCTTGCTTCAGGGAGAGAACCTGAGCCGTGTGAGTCAGGTTAGAGAGGGTGCGGTGACCTGCTGCAGGAGACCCCTGGAAGGTCTGGAGCCTTTGAACGAGGGTGAAAACGGCTGGGAAGCAAGGAGTGGGAGGTAGTTAGGGGGAGCTGGCAGGTTTGGGCACCACTAGCTCTGTGATGGGAGGGCAGGTGAGTGCCAGGCTCTGAGGGTGCAGCCAGTGGGAAGTGGTGACAGAAGAAGAGTGGATTTGAAGGTCATGATCAGTTGGTGGCCCTGAAGGACATCCCAGTGGAGATTTCTGATAGGCAGTGAGAAATGTGGGGCTGGGACTCAAGATTCAGGTCCTAGCCAGAGGCGAGGGTTGAGCATGGTCATCTTCACAGAGTGGAGTCTGCAGCTAAGACCTTGCTGGATTTATCGGGGACAGAGGCCACAGAGCTGAAATTCAGGGACACCTTTGCTCAGGAATCAGAGAAAAAGATGGTGGGGGAGGGGGACCAAAGATCATTGCTATGAAGGCTGAGAAAGGAGTGCTTCAAGGAGGAAGGTAGGAGGGGGACCGAGGGAAGCGCTCTTTAGGTCCTTTGAGGGCAAATCCAGTTGCCTGGGAAGATGAGAGCCCCTAGCTCACTGAGTGTTTGTTCTCTCTGAGTTTTACACATATTACAATTTATTATGTGGTAGGTGTTAAGTGTTGTATGGTAGGCAGTAGAGTCATTCCATTTCATAGATGAGGAATCTGAGGCACAAAGAGCATAGGTCACTTGCTGAGTTAAAGTTGGGAGCAGGGCTTGAGCCCTGGCAGCCCTCAGTCTTAAACTAACCACAGTACCCTGGTATGAGAAAGGGGAGGCGGCAAAGTAGACACTCTCTTTCCCCTTCAAACTTCTTGAAAGAGGTAGGAGTACGTGGAGTAGCTTGATGGTGTCAGCAGGGTGAAAAAGGTGAAAAACCATATTTTCCTTTTAGAGGCCCCTTAGTTGAACCCCTTAAGAGCTGCGGAGTCTTGAGCAGGATGACACTAGCGTAAACGGAAGGAATGACACGGAGGAGGCTGTCACGGACGGCTTAGGGAAACCAGAGGTGTTCCCCTCCGACTGTGTTCCTGTTCCGGTCCAGGCCTGGCTTGTGCTGGGCATTGACAAGCCAGAAGTTTCTCCAGTGAGCAAATGTTCGGGGTGAAGCTGGCGTTAATGTCACCATCTAGCCCAAGGGGTATATGATTTGCACTTCTTCCTGGAAAGAGACTTGAACAGCAGCTGATAACATTTATGAAAATCTTCAGTGCCTCTTGCCTGTTGTTTCTGGAGATTATTTGTGGCCTCACTTCTTCCAAATGTCTTTACCACATGCCGCTGAATGCAGGGCAAGTGGCTTCTTAGAAATCGGCAGTCACTTCCTTTTGACCAGAGCAGACACTGTCAGCGATTAGACTGTGCTGCCCTCTCGTGTCCATTTTGAGCCACTATAGGCAGGAGCAGTTTCGTGTAACAGAAAGCTTTGTTATTCGCTGATTCTGAGGTTGGCCCTGAATATGGACTTCATGGGGAATTCCAGCTGGCTAAGGTAAAAAAGGTTGGGGCCTTCTATCAGTGACTGATGCAAAATCTGAGATGGATAAAAAAAATGAAACCGGTAGCAGACAAAAAGGAAAATATTTCCAAGTCAACTTGTTTAGCAGATGAGCCATTGTGCTGTCTGCACTGTGTCCTCGCCTCATGGAGAAAATGAGATGACAACAGAAACCTGACCTGCTCTCTGTGATTGCTCTCTGTTCCCAGATGCCCCCCTCGGAAGCCTGGAGAACGGGACAGGACCCGAGGATCACGCTCTCCCGGAGCCCGGACCTCGGTACAAGTGAGTGGGTGGTCAGAAACCAGGTTGCCTTTGGAATTGGATTTTATGCAGGATTTTATTCTTTTCTAAAGATAGGGGGGCACCTGCTAGGATTGAAGGGCAAGGCCGTATTTGTGTTCCGTTTTAACTTAACATTACAAAATGTGGAGTTGTCAGGGGTCAAAGGGCGTGAGCGACTTTGTTAGAAATAGGATTTGCATACCACCTTTACTTTGTGCACTTTTGGGGCCAAATCTGGGTACCTTCTCTGTCATCATTTGCTAATTTTAATATTTGATCATGTTGAATAATTAATATTATATGATATTTAAGCCGCTTAGATAGCATATGTTTGTGAAGTGCTTAGTCTGGCTTTAGTAGTAAGTGCCGTATCAGTCTTCTTTTTTCACATTAAACCATCTCAGTACATTAAGTTGCCCAAAGTCCTTGGCTGTGTGGTGGCACAGTGAAGTCTCTGTTCTGTGTGAACCTTGTTGCTGTTACTGTGTTTCCTTCTTTCTCGTCATGGCTTTAATTTGGTGTTTCATTTGCAAGCTCAGCTCCAGGCTGGGAGCCCGATTGCCCCATACCTCACTTGGGGCTGTGGCCTCTCCCTGGGGAGCCAGCTGTGCTCTCTGAAACCACACTGCCTGTAGGAGGCTGTACCCATCAGTAGTGTCAGGAAGAGTTGGTGCCCGACACATCCAGGACTCCGAGTCCTTTTTGCTGTTTGTCTTAGAAAAACTGGAAAATGCAGCATTAAATGAAAAAATCACTTTCAACTCCCAACTCTGTTTCCGTGTTGCTATTTTGGTCCTTTTCCTCCTAGTGTGGTGTGCATGTGTGTGTGCGTGCGTGTGTGTGTGTATGTGCTTGTGTGCTTTAACCACACTGTGGCCCTGCTGTCTTCATAAAAGATGTGCTGTTTTTCCATGTTGCAAATGCTTTGTAAATATACAGCCGGTTCTCATTATCTCTGGTAACTGTGTTCTGTGCAGTTGCTGTGAAGGCGGAACCACTGCTCAGGGGAAATGGAGGGCTGGGCTCCTGTGAACCTCTCACAGCCCTTTCGTCAGCCATCAGTACATACCTTTGTTTTATGTCTGTTCCTGTTCTAAGACTCCTGATTTAACATACATTGTTGACTTTTTGACATTGAACTCATGGCCATTAGCACTGTAACTCCTGCTTGAACAAAAGGTTACCTGACACGTATTTTCTCTGCAATGGATATCACAACCTTCTGGTGCTTGGGAACACCAGATGGCCCTTTAACACCACGCTTAAATAGCACAATCACCAAGAAATGTGAAAAATGTGGCACTAAATCACCCGCCAAAGAACACACTTGCAGTATGAGAGTTGAAAGATGGAGGCAGAGCTCACCCTGTTGGTGTCAGCGGGGAGCACACACACACCTGGGGGCCCTGCTGCGTGCAGGAGTGAGCACGGAAGCACCGCAACGTGGATTTTGGGGTTACAGATACATTATTGGGCGGGGACACTTGTAGGTCAGGAATTGCAAATAATGAGGATTGACTGTAATTCTGAAGGCTGCCTTCTGTTCCTTGTAGTAGATGTAGCTGAATAAACTTAGCACCAGTTAGTGTTTGAATGGTGAGGGTGTGCATTTGAAGTCGCTGAGTGTAACCTCTTTCTGCCTGCCTTTTCCCAGCGTGGAAGCCAGTCCTCCAGGCCAAGGAAGTCCTCTGAGCAGCTTGTTACCTCCTGCCTCGGTGCCAGAGTCGATGACAATTAGTAAGTACTTTCTGAGTCCCCTCCGCTGGTCCTGGGATGCCTCCTGGGCCTGTGCGCTGCGGCGGTGCCTCTGTGCTTGCTCCTACACGACTGTTGTGAAGTGTGGGGTCAGGTCAGGTGTGTGCATCCCTGGCGCGGACGTGGAGTGTGGTGCGTGGTTGCAGGCTCGCTGAGCCGTGCTTGCATGTGATGCGTGGGCTTGTGCACACTTTCCAGGACATGCTCCTGGAGTGGGGCAGCGCTAGGTTAGAGGGCAGTCTTCTCTCGTTCAGGGTTTTAGGGTTCACCTCCTGGAAGATGAATGAAAGTTGCTGGTGATCAGCTTCAAACTGTTTCCAACCTCACCACCCAGAAAAAAGTGTTAGAGGAGTAGCAATTAAGAGGACGTCTGAGTGGCTTTATGTGATCAAGATGAGCCTGCTATGTCTTCATGAGCTAGGCAGGTCTGTTTAGAGCAGTGGTTCTCAACCTTGGCTGCACATTAGAATCACCTGGGAATCTTTTTAAAATCCTGATTTCTGGGCCTCATCCTCTGGAAATTCTGTTTCTTTGTTATGGGGAGGGGCCACAACATTAGTAACAAAGAAACAGAATTTCCAGAGGATGAGGCCCGGAAATCAGGATTTTAAAAAGATTCCCAGGTGATTCTAATGTGCAGCCAAGGATGCGAACCACTGGTTTAGAGGCAGGCAGGAGCTGGTGTGGGCTCTGGGCGGGCAGAGGCCAGGACTCCTGGCCCCCTGTTCTCATCCCAGGGGCAGGAAGGAAGCGGGGGCAGAGGAGAAACTGCCTCCATTCCCGCAGGTAGGATTCAACGGTCTGAACTTACACGGGGAAATATTTACAACCTTTCCCCCCAGCCTCTAGGAAATTTAACATTTTCTTAATTGTGAAAGTAGCAGCAAGACATAGGAAGTGGTTAGAAAACGGATGACTGTGTCACTGACAGAAGTCACAGGCACCTGCAAAACTGGCATGAAAGAATCTCAGAGTGTCATTTCTGCGTGAAAACGTGGTCGTTTTTGGATGTGATAATAAAGAATCCTATATATTATTATGCTAGGTTTTTTTTTGCATTTTCATAATTCTATTTCAATATAGTCTGTTTGCTTTGTAATCGTGTGTGTCTTATTTTATGTAATTTAAAACATTTTTCCCGAGAAGAGGCCCCTGAGCGTCACCAGACTGCAGAGTGGGTCCATGGTCCACAAAGGCGACATCCTCTCTGGCTGTCAGGCCCCTTCCTAGAAGGTGCACACCGTATCCCCCTCGGATGGCTGCGTACATCGGTGGCGTGGCCTGGGAGGCGACGTGCCCCACCCCCATCAGGCTGTCATTGCTCAGGAAGGAAGAGGGGCGTTTGGGAGCAGCCAGTGTCCTCTGACGGGGGTGACGGAGGACATGAGCAGAGGCTGTGAGGTTGGTGTGGTGGGAATGATCCGCCTCACTTTGTACAGTGAAGGCGTGTAGTATTTTAGGACGCTCCGCAGCCTTAGATTCAGCCGAGCAGATATTTATAGATCGCCCAGGATGTGGGACATGAGCTAGGACAGTGATGGCGAACCTATGACACGCGTGTCAGAGGTGACACACGAACTCATTTTTTTGATTTTTCTTTGTTAAATGGTATATAAATATATAAAATAAATATCAAAAATATAAGTCTTTGTTTTACTATGGTTGCAAATATCAAAAAATTTCTGTATGTGACATAACACCAGAGTTAAGTTAGGGTTTTTCAAAATGCTGACACGCCAAGCTCAAAAGGTTCGCCATCACTGGGCTAAGAGAACACTAAGGTTGCTGGTTTTCAAATTCCAGTTGTTTTTTTTACCACGGCACTATTACTTACCCTGTAATTCCTTTCTTTTTTTGAATGTACACTTGAAAAATGTGAAAGTCTTTATTTAAAGAGGTAAGTTTATATAATTACAGTGACTGGAGAGCCACAATGGGTTGACTTAAATAGCAGGTGACTGTAAAAATGAAGACAGGGAGAAGGCAACCGTGTTATGAAGCTGACCTCGCTGCTGCCTGTGCCGGCTGTGACTGAGGCCATTGTTGAAAAGACAGACCAGTGGGTGAGAGCATTGGGAAAGTGGAGGGCTGTCCTCTGCTGACCCGGACGTTGCCCTGGGAGCAGTCGGAAGGCTTGGAGAAGTGAGGGGGGCTGGTCTCTCTGATCACTGTATGTGACGCCTTGTCCTTGCAGCACGGGATGCTGTCTGTTTATGTGGGGACACCTCCATGTAGGGGTGAGGCTTGACCCTGTGCATCTACAGAACAGGCGTTTTGCCTTATTTCTATTTGTTTTGAAGAGGACAGTGATCCTGAGATTGGGGACATGAATAGCAGGCTTCATGGCTCCTCGTTTTAGGCACATTTGTAGGGGCCAGGTGTCTTCACACACCCAGTGGTCCCAGCTTTGGCTGCCAAGTAGGTTCCTGCTCCCTGGGCTGAGGCCCCGCCTCTCAGGTACAGGGTTCGCTTTGTCACTGCTCTTTGGGGTGTACAGAGACCGCAGACTGTGAGTCTTCCTCAGCCGTTTTCTGTCCTTGAGGAAGTCACTGGCCCTGCTTGTGTGTGTTCACTGAGGAGGCTGCTCTGAACAGTTATGCTGATGGCAGGGGTGTAAGCCATTTTTCTTATTTTTACTCATACAGTTTTCTAAAAATGTAAACTTAGTTTTATTATTTCTCATCTTTGGCAAGTAGAGACATGTCCAGAGTATACAGTTGAATCTCTGAGGAATAGGTCACTACGTCCACATTTTGACGCTCTGTATCTGTCAGTGTGGTGTGTGGGGGATTGCTGTGTGGATATGGGGGTTCTGTGTTCTTGGTGGCTGTAAATTTCAGGGGGTCTAATGGGGGTAGCACTGTCGTCCATCCTGTGTGTTTTCTGGCTGAGAAATCAGGGTTCTTAGAAACTGAGTGGAGGGGGTTTTGACTTGTGTACCCCCTCCCTGCCTCACCTCCTGTGTCATCACAGGCAAAGAAGAGCTGTCTGTCTGGGTAAGTAGGGTGTATTACTGGTAGTTTGCTCGGGCCGCCATAATAATAAGCCACAGACTGGCAGCTTAACCAGCAGACACCTATTTCTCACAGTCCTGGGGGCTGGCAGTCCAAGATTGAGGTGCCGGCAGGGCGGGTTTCTGGGGAGAGCTCTCTCCTTGGCCTTTTCTCTGTGCACATGCATCCCTGCTGTCTCTGCCTCGTCTTGTAAGTCCTGTGGATGAGACTGCATTTAACCTTAATGACCTCTGGAGCCCCACCTCCAAATGCAGTCACATTGGGGGTGAGGCTTCAACATAGGGATTTTGGAGGGATATGATTCAGTCCATAACACAGGGTGTCCCGGGAGCTGTGTCCCAGAGTGACCCCAATTCAAATTAAGTGTCGCATCCCAGCATGTGACACACAGGGTTCCACTCGAGAGATGTTTGACTCTCACAAACCCCAGAAGAGCCTGGCAAAGAAACCCCTACTCGGTGCTCCCCATAGTAGGGAGCGTGTCCTCACGTCCCGCCAGTGGCTTTTCCACATCATTTAGTCCTCTGTGCCCGTGGCTGCCTGGACACTGTCCTGCAGCTGAGCCTCAGTGCTCGGGCAATTGACAATCCCTTGCCCAGCAGCCTCCCCTGGACATCTCTGAAAGGCTCTGAAAAGGCAGGGCTTGGTCCTAGCATTTGGGGCGTATAGTCTTATTATTTAGCACCCAAGAGAAGGGTGGTTGAGCAGACCCCCATTACTGCTGTCTCTCTACCAGGCCCTTTATACTTAAGAAAACAGAAAGCCCATGACGAAATCTAATTATTTAGTGGAGTAGTATGGACAGTTTCGAGCAAACCAGAACACCCACACTCTGGCTCAGGGGCACTTTCTGCTTCTGCAGTTCCGGTTTTGGGTGTGCAGGGTTGTGCCTGGTTGGAGTTGCAGCATGGCTGGTGCTCGCGGGAGCAGTGTGCCCTCTCAGCTAGGCTGCCGCGTTCCGGGTTCGGCTGGGTGGCCTTCAATCTCTCAGTGCCTTGCTGCCCTGTGCAAACGTAAGATGAAAACCCATCTCGGATGGCCATTGTGGAGATCAGCTGTAATGTTCTTAGAAGAGTATTCGGATCAGAGCCAAGAGTCACTATTAGCTGTTATCAATGTGCTTATTCTATATTCTGCTTTCTTTTTTAAAAAATTAAATTTATTACAGTGACATTGGTCAACATTAACATACAGGTTTCAGGTGTGGGTTTCTGTTACAGGATCTATATATTGCACTGTGTGCCCATCACCCAAAGTTAAATCTTCCTGCTTTCTTAACATTACTTCATAGTATCCTTTTCTTCTTCTTCTCCTGCTCATCCTGTTGAATGACTGCATAATAGCCTGGTACTTGATTTATTACAATTTACCAGATTATTTTTTTGGGGGGTCGTCAGGTCTTTTTAAAATTTTTGCTGTTTCTTTATTCATTGTAAAGAAAAAAACGAGAAGCTCTAAGCTTGTAGTCAGTGCATTCTAAGACTCTTGCCCATTATTATTATTTTTTTGCACACCTGCTCCGTTGCAGCAAATTTCTGGTTGTGGGCTAGTGGACCACAGTTAGGCCTGCCTTTCTGGGCTTTCTGTGAGCAGCCATTTATGTTCAGTTAGTGTGTTGCCAGGCGTGTGACAGCTGCCAGTTTCTTTACACTTCACCAACCATAGGTGCTGACATTTTATGCGTTTTTGCTGCTGTAGAACCGGGAACATGGCACTTCGTAGCCGTGTGACTGCATTCTTTCGGGGTGTTTCCCTGATGTGAGCTGTTGGTTTATATCCTCTGGTGTGGGCCTTTTGTTCTCCCATTGGGTGTCCTGCTGATGTGGAGAGGAACCTGAGAATAGGAGGGGTGGGACTAAAGCAGGTGTTCTTTGCTGCTCATGGGGCTCTGTGGTTTGGCTTGGTGAGGAGGCAGAAAGGAGGGGCTAACACACCTTGTGTAAAAACAATACCCAGTAAAGTAATAATACGCTTCAGCAGAGTTCATATGTGCCCAGGATTGTGCCTGTTTAGAGTTACATTTTCTCATTTAGCCCCCAGCAATCTTGAGATGCAGGTAATATTATTTCTGTATAAGAAAACAGAGTCTTAGTGAGGTTAAGTAACTTACCCAAGACCTCATAGCTAGGATATCATTCAGCAAATATTTATTGAGCACCTACTGTGTGCCAGGCGTGGTTCCCAGGTAGATTAAGTGGTGAGGTGTGTGAGGAAGCTGGTTTTCTGACTCCAAAACCTTCAGTTTTCCCCACTTCTAGATTACCTAAGGGGACATGCTCCACCATCACCCAGGCAGGGCATGCCGTCTTGTGCCAACAGTGTGTGGGCATCCAGGTCTGGAAGCCTTACACTTAGTATTCCCTTTAAACAAGTTTTTTTTTTTTTTTTTTTTTTTTTTATAAATAAAGGAAGGAATTCTCCTGAGTGAGGATTTTATTGGTACCCTGATAAAAGAGGTCCTGAAGATCTCTCTTTTCACCATGTGGGGGCACAGTGAGAAGTCTGTGACCCAGAAGAGAGCCCTCACCTGGCACTCTGATCTTGGACTTCCCGTCTCCAGAATTGTGAACAGTACGTTTCTATGGTTCATAAAGCTCTCAGTCTGTGATGTTTTATTATAGCAGCTGGATGGACTAAGATTACAATGAGGAGTAGTGAGGCCAGGATGCTGCAGCTGGGGACCTCCTATCCATACAGCCACTCTATGCAAATTGCCACATCTCCACCTCCCAGTTTACCCCCTTCCACCCTTCCACTACCCCAGAGATGCCCCAGGTGGCAACCAAGCCGTCCCAGGTTACCGTGCCACCTGGTAGATGGTCCAGGAGCTAGCCCTATAATTTTCTCCCCATCACCACCTTTCCCCCGCTTAGCACACATGTTTTCAACTCTTGGTGTGTTTTCTATTGTGATGGTTTAGGGAATTTTACCTTAGGTTATCATTTCATCCTATATAATAATAGAGGAATATGCAAATTAGCTGGGGCGCCGTAATGTCACTACCGAACATTAGGGACCTGAGGCTGCATGGCACCTGGCCGGGGTGAGGTACCTCAGGCTGCGCCCCTGCCCCACGTGGCTTGACGGGGGACCTCAGACTGTGCCCCTGCCCGGCAGGGCTTGATGGGGGAACTCAGGCCATGCCCCTCACCCCGGCGGGGCTTGATGGGGACCTCAGGCTGCAACTCCCGCCCCAGCACCTGGCCGGGGGACTTGAGGCTGCGCCCCCCGCCTGGAGGAGCTTGAGGGGGGTGGGGCCGGCTGGGTCTGGGTCTTCTGCGTTTTCGAAGCATGTGCGGGTGGTGGGTGAGGACTTGACGCTAGGTCCCGCAGTGCGCCCCAGACTCTGACAGGAGGAAGATTTTCATATACATTTTACTACTTTCCTTTCATCTCTGACACTTCTATTATAGAGAAAGGGCAAATAGCAATATTAAAATATTTCCTCTAATTAATTCTCTTTTTAATGTGCATGAATTTCACGCACCAGGCCACTAGCATCTACATAAAACAGAAAGTGGTGATTATAATTATTCAAATCCTTTTAACTTTCTTTTCCTTTTTTCCTGTTTTATCTCAAACATCTTTATCTCTCTTTTATGAGACCAAAATATGATCTTAATTGTAATGGGTAAATAGAAAAGAGGTTTGCGTAATACTGAAACCAAAGAAAGTCATCTACTTTTGATGTGAAATTAGAGATAAGAAATCCGTGCTGTTAGCCTAAAGGCTTTAAAAATACCTGTGATTCTTCTCAAGCCACCTTGGGATTGGCACAGAATAGCTCTTCATCATTTGCTGTTTAAGCAGACTTACTCCAAACACCATATGTTATGATGAATAAAAATTTCATTTTCTATTTCCCAATTCTGTTTAACTATTGGCATTCTTTTGAACTTAATTTATGGCAAAATTGTTTCAACAAAGTTTTGTATAAAAAAATCCTATGGTCCCAATCTGGGTTCCAGAGGGTACGGATGGGAGTGGGGGCGAGAGAAGTGATGTGAAATGCCACGAAGGAGGCGGATCCTGGCCCAGAGCGTGGAGTCCTTTTGGAATAGCAAATGTGTCCACTTTTGGTCGGGAGTTCATGGATCTGGGTGACCAGCAGGCTGTAATAAGTCAGGGTAAGTGTTCCTGAAGACTGACATGGGGATGGTATTAGGATGGGCTCTTGGTGGCCGGTAATAATTATGCTAATGGCTAGTAGTCATTAGATTGCAAGGCAGCAGCCTTTGCTAGGTGCTTCTCCAAAGTCATCCTGGTGCAGGCATCACTGGCCCGTGTACTGATGGGGAACCCCTGAGGCAGAGGCTGAATGCAGTGTTCAAGGTCGCGCAGCCAAACTCCTGGGGCTGTGCTCCCAAACCCAACTCTGTCCTCTCTCCCTCTTCTTCAGGCACCCATATGGTGGGAAGCAATGGGTTCTGCCTTTCGTGGGCTAACCTGGCAGCCTGGCTACTCTCGGTAGCTCTGCCACTGCCTTTGAAATGCTTGTGGAGGAGGAGCTGGAGGGCAGCGGCTCTAATGTCCTGCACCAGGGCCACCTCGGGGAGGTCTCTGGAACTGCAAGCATTGCCCCAGCCTGTTCCGACCTTGTCCCTCGAGGCCCTGGGATTGGGAAGGACAGGTGACATCCCCACAGGCTGTGATGAGGACATGCTGGTCTGTGGGGCATGTGCTTGGTCTTGGCAGCAGCCCTGACAGTATCACAGTGCGGCCCAGCAGAAAGTCTCGTGGGGCCGAGAAAGCACCTGCAGAAGGGCTGCAGCAGGCAGTTGGTGGGGTCCATACTGGGCGGCTGTGAGGTGAGTGTTTGTACATTGCAGGGGGAGGTGCCTGTTGTGGCGTCCCCTCTGAGGTCAGAAGGGTGCTTTAAGGGCATGGGTGCTGCCTTGTGCTCTTTGACAGCCCTAGACATGGTCCCACTTGTCCTGAGACCTAGAAGGGACACCAGTCTTCACTCTCCCTAGTTTGTCTAGAAGGGCTCGTCCCCAGCTCTAGGGAACTGTCCGTGGTCCCCTGGATGAGCCGATGAGTAGTAGGGAGAGAGAGACGGCCTTTAGAATTCTCAGGGGAGTGCTGTTCTGTTCTTCTTGATGGAGGTCTGATTGACATACAAAAAGCTGTGCCTATTTAATGTATATAACTTGATGAGTTTGGAGATAAGCATACACCTGTGAAATCATCACCACAATCTATGCCATAAACATATACAACCTCCTCCAAAAGTTTCTTCTGCCCGATTGATTGGTTGATTGATTGATGATTGGAACACCTAGCACACCATCTACCCTCTAAGCACATTTTTGGGGAGTGCTTTTCTTGATGAAGAAAAAAAGAACATTCTCTTTCTTTTTACTTTCTTTGTCTCTTTGCCAGGTCCTATCTTCCATTCAGAAACTGTTTATGCCCCGGGCTTGCCAGGCCAGTGGGGATGACCGGCAGCAGTGGTGTTAACAGTCACATGAACTTGCCCTTGAAAATCTGTACAAGTGCTAGAAAGGCAAAACATTGGTGGGGTAGGGGTTGGGGGGTGTTTGCTGCTTTAAGGTGTGTTACTAGGGTTTCTTTTGGGTGACAGTGGAGTTGAGGCCTGCGGATGAGAGACTGGGTCAGTTCCGGTGGAAGTGCGGCTGGACAGAGGTGAGAGGGAGAGCCGCCTGGGTGGATGCTGTAGAGGGCAGTGCATTTGGACTTTACCCCCGCGCAGTGGGAAGCAGGCAGGGTCTGAAGCAGGAGTGATTGCTCTCTCCCATTTCCTCTTGCCAGGCAGGCTGTTTCATAGTGCGTTCTTCAGTTGTCCCTTCCTGCTGGCCTTCCTTGCACCAGTGCTTCTAGAAGGCCTCCCTTGTGCCTCGCAGGCGGGGACTCCTGACAGTCCCCTGTTGGTGCCCTAAGTACCGTGTGCGGACACCATAATTCATAAAGACGTGCTAAGTGCTACCAGAGAGAGCAGAGGCTGGGAGGGTACTGCGGTGATCTGGACCCTGGAGCCACTGTCCTAGGATCAAGCCCCAGCTCCAACGCTTCCTAGTGCTCCCTTCCCTTCCCCTCCCCTCCTCCTTCCCCCTTCCTTCTTCCCCCTCTCCCTCCCTCCCTCCTTTCTTCCTTTTTTTCTTTTCAGAATCTGGACCCAGTTTCCTTATTTGTAAGATGAAGACACACTGGCATCTGAGGGCCATCTGAGGGTTAGGTGCACTGACTCACGAAGGCGGCAGACGTGTGTGCTGTGCTGAACCAGGCACCGTACGGTATTGGAGCCTTATCAAGTACTGAGAAGCTTCCACAGCTGGTATGAGCATCGGCCTTCTTGTTCTGCAGAGTCAGGCCATTGTACAGGGAGGCTGAGGACTAGGGCAGTGAGAGTCAGTGCAAATGTCAGTGTCATCTCACCATCTTGGGGTGTGAGGCAGTGGCCTCACTCCAGGGAGACTAGTTTTTCTGAAATCATTTCTGGAGACCTTCTTCGGAGATCAATTTTTGAGCCTGTTCAGTAGCCCTAAGGGTTCAAGCTCTGAGCCTAACCCCTAGAATTCTAGAGCCTGGTCTCTCTCGTTTTCATTTTTGCTTTTTTTCAGACAATCTCTGCCGGTTTCCACATATAAAATCCACTCCTAAGTTCATACCTATTTCTGGGACAATTCCAGATTTTCCTTTAAGGACTTCCTGGAAAAGATGAATAATATGGACATCTCATTTAAAAAAATAGTTTTATTGATTTCAGAGAGGAAGGGAAAGGGAGAGAGAGATAGAAACATCAATGATGAGAGAGAATCATTGATTGGCTGCCTCCTGCACGCCTCTATTGGGGATCGAGCCCGCAACCTGGGCAGGTGCCCTGAGCAGGAATCAAACTGTGACCTCCTGGTTCATAGGTAGATGCTCTACCACTGAGCCACCACAGCTGGGCGGGACATCTCATTTATTTTGCCTACTGTGAACCAGACTTTGCCTATATTATCACTTAATTTCCACAGCACCCCTGCAAAGCGGGAATGTTGGCCTTGTTTTATAGTTGGAGAAATGGAGGCTGAGAGAGGCTATGGTAGAGGCCCTATGCTAGGATGTGGGGAGCTGAATTCAGACCCGTCTCTCTGGAACACTGAGCCCTCAGAGGAGAGCATCCCGGTGCGCTAGAGTGTCCCTCTGCAAAGAAGTTTTCCTTCCTGAGCACCGCCCGAGAGGGCCGGCCTCCTGCACCCTCGTCACATCGCCCACTTAGTTCTTCACGTCTGCTGACTCGGGGCCCGAAGCTTTTATGACTATGTACATTCCTTGTTTACTTCTCTGTCTCCTCGGGGACAGGCACTTTGCCCGCTGCTCACTCTGTGTACCCGGTGCCTGAAATCCTGCCCGACATGGATTTGTGGTCAAGAAACATTGATTGAAGGAATGAAGGGATGCCTGAATGAACTAATGTTTATTCTAGTTCCAACAAGCACAAAGAAATTAAAAAGTGTTCTGTGGCAATGAATTGAGAGTGAGCTCCCCAAAGGCAGGCTCACATCTGTTGTTTTTTAAATTTTTATTTTTCAATTACAGTTGATGTACAATATTATGTTAGTTTCAGGTGTATATCATAGTGATTAGACATTTATATAACTAACGAAGTGATCACCCTGATGAATCTTGTACCCATCTGACACCACACGTTGTTATTACAGCATTATTGACTATATTCCCTGTGCTGCACTTTACACCCCATGATGATTCTGTAACAGCGATTTGTACTTCTTACTCCCTTCCTCTCTTAATTCTCCAACCACCCTTCCATCTGGTGACCATCCAAAGGTCCTCTGTATCTATGAGTCTGTTTCTCTGAATGTTTCTGGTGTCTTTTTGGTCTTGTTAGTTGTTTTGATATCAAAGGCAGGCATCTTTGTCTCCCCTGATGACTCTCTCCTGTGCAAACATGTTGACTATTGAGTTGACTTTGAATGACCTTTGGCAGGTGAGTGAGGTTCCATAAATACACTGGCTTTGACATTTGGCCCACAACGCTTTCTGCTCTAGGCCAGGTGTTAGCCAATGTAGGAAGCACGGCTGGTTGGAAAGAGGTGGGATGGGAGTTGTGGCTTGTCTTCCCGGAGTTCGTAAAGGAGAATCGGCCTTCCTTGTGAAGGCGAATGTCACCTTCGGCTTTAATCCTCAGTGGCCCGACAGCCCTTACATTGTCACTGCCAAGTTTCTGTCCTCAGTGCTGCTACAAGATTGACATGTACACCTTCTCTTTACCCTTCATTTTTGTAGTGCCCTGGTGTAGGTGGTCATGGACGCATTTGGTTGAGAAGGCAGCCTTTGGGGTGTAAAGAACACTGGGGTCAGGCTTGCCATTCGAGAGCTTTGTCACCTTGGCAAATGCCTTAACTTCTCTGGACCCAGTTTCCCTGTCTGTGAAATGGAGGTGACGTTACCTGATGGCAGGAGTCTTATGAGGGACATGGTGTGTCTGGTGCAGAGCCCAGAACATGTTGTCTGGGAGCTTCCTTGGAGGCCCACAGATGCAGAGACCTCAGCATCCTTTCCCAGGCCTGTTGAAATCATGCTTGTGCTCATATGTGGATTTTCCTGGGAAGAAGGGCCTTTGCTTTCATTACTTTCCTTTAAGGGATTCCAGACCTTAGCAGAAGCCAGGAAACACTCCAAGCACATGGCTGGCAATAATTGCACGAAGTATCCCAGGGATTGTGCTCATTTTCTGTGGTTGCCATTCTGCTCTCTGATGTTGCTACCAGCTAGACTGGCTGTGTCCTTACCCACATCTCTCCACAGATGAGCAGTGGGGACTTGGGTGAGTTACTAAACCTGTCTGTGCTTCAATGTTCTCATCTGTAAAATGGGGCTAATAATAGTACCCATTTGATAGGGTTGTGAGGATTAAATTAATACATGAAAAGTACTCGATCCTTTATATGTATTGTATATTGATAAGAAAAAATGGAAAAAACATATTCAGCAGCATGCCTAGCATGTTAAATGCTCCCTAAAGTTAGTAGGTGCAATTACTATTAACAGCCTCGAAGGAGACATTGCTGAACGCGATATCCGGGCCTTCTTGTTGAACTGCACACGGATAGACCTGACTTCCTGTTTCACGGACACCATCCCTCCTGCAGAGGCCCTGCAAGTTCCCTTTGTGTGGCCTCTTCTCCTCACTCTCCTCCAGTGAAGAGGGGGTTGATCTCCGCTTTCTTTCTGGCTCTCTTTCTGTGCCCTCAAGTGGAAGTATGATCAGATAGGAAGTTTGACACTGGCAGTGACAATGTAAGGGCTGTTTGGCCATGGAGGATTACAACCTGAAGGTGACATGTGTTTCTTAGGAGAAAAACAAAGGAGTGAAGAGTGATTTCAACACCCAGAGGCTATTTAGCCTTGTCTGGAGACATTTTTTGTTGTTGCATCTGGGGTGGGGGTGCTACTGGCATCTAGTGGCTGATCCTGGGGATGCTGCTAAACTTCCTACCGCACACAGGATAGCCCCACAGCAAACCAGCCCCAAATGTCAGCAGTGCCAAGGGTGAGAAGCCCTGAATAGGAGGGGAGACAGTGGGGCTGTTTTCCAGGAACTGTATGTATTTAGTTTCAGACTTGTTTCTAAACCACCTGTCTCTTGCATGGCCCAGGGAATGAAACTTAGGAGAAAAACAAACCTAAATGAAATGATAGATCCCAGGAAGCGTTTGTCCTTGTGTGTATCTGGGAGCTGTGTAGTTCCATCACCCCTGCAGTGAAGGTGATTTAGGGGGGCTGTAGGTGCTTAAGGATGAACATGTGTTGAATGTATAGGAATAAGTGATCTCCACCTGACAGCAGCAGAAACATTCATATTCATCGTGTGAGCTCATTGGTGCTATTTTTCTGGAACTTATTGAAAATTCCTTCAGTTGATATTCATTGGTGTTCATGTAAGCCTCACATACCTTCACTTCCTCTCTAAAAATGAGTTTCTGCTCTTGAATTAATTTCTTTGTTTGACTCTATGGTTATTCGGGAGCTGGAAGTTAGTTGGAGGCAAGTGGCTCAGAATGTATTTCTACTGATTGCAGAAAGAACAGCACTGGGACCACCAGGGGGCGCTCTGGCCCTTTCTCTGCGTTGCTTCTGCAGCTGTGGGATTTTGTTATCTCAATTTTTGATGTCCAGTGCTGCTGCCCTATTTTAACAGTGTGGTGGGGTAATGGTGGTGGCAGGAGCAATGGTCTTTTCCAGGTGAAAAACATCAAGCTTGCACAGAACATTTTATTCTCAATTAGCATAACCATAGTCGTACATTACCAGTGGCTTTGAAGGGGAGGTACAGGTGTCTGGTCCTTCTTTCAAAAGGAATATACAGCTAATTAGAAAATATTTCTCCTTTGTCATTGCTTCTCATGAGCTATAATTGATTGTCCATGGATATTTACTCAGCATTCGAAATCTAATCATTGCTTTTTCCCTTTTTATGGGGGTAGGAGGTGGATAGAGAGTGATGGGTGGTGGAGAGAGGTAAGCCCAGATAATCAACCCAATTATTTTCTTTTGATTTTTGCTTCACTTTTGATCTTGAGCTAGAGCAGAGAGGGCCAGAAAAAAAACATCCTCAGCTGTCAATAGGTCTTGTTGAGCAGGTCCTTTTTGTTTCCGGCTATTTGGAAGGGATTCTCAGTGCTAGTGAGGAGGTCTGGCTCGTCGCCTGGCAACACAATTCCAAACATTGGGCAACTTGAAGAGTGCAGTAATAATGATGGAGGGAGACGGGGAGGGAGCTGGCATGGTCCAGTAGCCTGGCTAAGGGTGTTACACTGGTGGCCAGGAGCCCCCTGTCCTTTAACAGAAAGGAGTGAATTGAGGTGATGCAGCCAACACAAATCCTCAGGTTGGGCAAGGTTTTTAAAGGGGAATCTTCCCACTGGGCTTTATCTACTAGAGACCTTCAGTGACTGACTTGGTAATTGGAATGTTCCAGATGGAATTTAGATGAGTCTCACTTCTTTACTGCTTTGTTTATTCAGTCCCAAAACGTTTACCGAGCATCTGCCACATGCCTGGTACTGTTTTAGGTGAAGGAACTCCAGCTCTGCCACTTAGAAGTTTGGTGCCTCAGTTTCCCCATCATTAAAATGCAGTTATAAGAGCCAGCATCAAAGAATGTTAGGATTAAATGAGGTAATCCATATGCACAGGGTAGGACAAAAGTAGGTTGACAGTTGTGAGCAGGTGAAGCACAGTTTATTCTTGCATTATTATTATTTATTAATTCTTGTATTATTTTACATTCGAACAACTATAAACCTTCTTTTGCCTCACCTGTATAAAGTGCTTATGCTAATGCACTCAGTACTCAGTAGATGCGAGCTCTTACTATGCAGACCCTGCCCACAGGAGTTTAAGTCTAGTGGAAATAACGTTGGTGGTAAAGTACAGAAACAAAGGATGGTTGGATGGCAAAAAGAAGGCACCTGGGTCACGTGGAGTGAAGCATGCTTTGCTGCCTGTGACAGAGTGACCTCTGCAGTGGTCTCCCCACCCTCACCTTTCATGACTTCCCTGACGCGGAAATCCTAATTAGAGTTTCAGATCACATAGAACAGCTTCACTTCTTACCTGGATCTACAGGGACCCCCCTAACCTGGTGCTGGGGCTAACTGCTGTGCCTGGATCGGGGAGAGGGAAGGGGGTGAATGTAAGAGGACGGGGGGCTGTACAGAGAGGTGTGGGAAGAGGGGAGAGCTAAGGGGTGGGTGCAGGGGATTTAAGGAGCCTTCACAGAGATGAGTGTGCTTAATAAGAAGGGAGGACACTCCTAGGAGAGGGGCAGCTGTGTGCAAAGGCCCCATGGAAAAGGAAAACTCGGGGCTCCCCCTGAAGACACCCAGCTGGTGGGGGCGGAGGACTCTTCTCCTCCCACCAAGGAGCCCCTGGGGAAGTGATGGTGATGCTGCCACTGTCCTCTGTCCTCCTGCCACGGTCACTGCTCTTCCTGTCAGCCCCGTAAGGGAGGGGCTGCTCCTCAGTGGTGAAGGGACGGGGCAGAGCTGGGAGAGCGGGCTCAGCCCAGGAAGGCAGTGTTGAGTCTGCCCGGCATTTCCATGAGTAATTCTCTCAGGCGACTTCTTGTTTTACGCTGGCATCTCTGCCCAGAGCTTTCCTTGGACTGGTCGTGGGGTCGCATGAGCTCCCTAGCTCTCGGTATCATATCTGTGCTTTCGGGATTTTTTTGTCTAACGTGATTTCCCCCTTCTTTTTGGAATTTCATCCTTCCACTCAAGGCCTGTTACCTTTCTGCTGACCCCAGTTAACTCAGATTCCTAATTTGCTTACAAATGTTCAGGGGAGGGTGCTTATTAACGCCCAAGCTAGGGTTGACTTTTGGTCACTTTTGGTTTTGAGTTTTCTAGCAGTCAACCTCTGTTTCGTCCTCACCCCGACCCGCCCTGGCCTGGCAGTTTCATAGGTAACAGTTTCATAAATTCAGAGCTGACCCAACAGGCTTCTTGCTCAGGGGACAAGGCACCTCCCAGACTTGTTTGAAATGCCAGCTTTGTGCGAAATGTCCCAGCAGAAGAGCTGGGCAGCTCTGTTTGAGTTGCATGGGGGCAGTTTGAATTCTGGGGTGCGGGTGGGGGGTGGGGGGGAGAAAGCCTGGCTGGGTAGAGCATCCGATGGAACTGGGTTGGTCACCCTGTGCTGTGTTATTAAGGGGGGCAGCAGTGAGGCCGAGAGAACACCCCGTTCCTGCAGCCTGACACATGGCTCATGTCATGCCCTGCTTTCTTCTTGGTGCACTAGTCCCCCTCTCTGGACACCCCGTTTTCTCACTTCTAAAAGAAGGTGAATAGTGCACACTTGGCGCAGATCAGTAAATGGAGCAGGTGCTTATGTGTCGTTGGTTCTAGTGCAGCTCTTCCTCTTTCTCTTCCTCCTCTCACTTCCATTCCCCCTTCTTCAACTCCTCTTCCTCCTCCCCTGCATCTTAAATACTAACTTTAAAAATTATTATAAAATTGTTGTTTTGTATATGAATACATTTACATGGAAAAACTCAAGAGATACTAATGGGACACAGTGATGTCCTCATTTCAGCCACCCACTATGACTCTGACCTTTGGAGTTCAACATCTGGAAGAGCACATCTGCCAGAATAGGGTCCGACAGAGCGCGGCCCTTGCATCTGACTGTCCCTTGCCCATTGATGGGCTGTCACTGCATTGCAGCAGCACTGAGCTATCTGGGTCTCTCCACACACTGTTAGGCTTTGTGTGCTCGTACTTCTGTCCCCGCCAGTCCTTCTGCCTGGAATACCCGTCCCTCTCCTCCTTTTTGGCCTGGGTAGAGTTACCCATCCCTTTAGATGTTACCTCTTCCAGACAGAGAGGTGCAGATCAAACTGGCAGCTTTGTTATCAATAAAGTGACTGGAAAACAGAGCCTCAAACCTGTGGGCAGGTGGGCTTGCAACAACAGCCATCCATGAATTCACTAGTCAGGTGGAGACCCCCACAGGGCAGCTACTGAGCCTATCCCAGGGGTCGGTGAGCAGTGGGTGAGCCCTGAGAGAGAACCCACAGGGGCTGAGCTGAGCATGCCCCGGTCCTCAGGCTCCGGAGTGGGACAAGTTACCCCTCCCTGCTGGGACCAGCCAGTGAGGAGCAGAGACATGGGGGTAGGGAATTGGAGGGCACCTGTTCCATGTGGAAATGGAAAGTCAGAAACTTGGCCATTCTCCTCTAACACCGAGCACCCCACTTTGGAAGGGAGATTTAGATTTCAGGCTGTTTTAGATACATGATCACAGGTGGGTGACTTTCCTGGGTTCTGTTTTCTCTTTAGCAAAATGGATCAGTAAACTCTCCTTCACAGAATTGCTGGAGCATTTGATAAAACAAAGGATGTCAAGAATGGTTCCTGAACCTGCTAGGCGACCTGCTAAGGTTAAATCCGTGGTCTTCACATTGATAGCTGGGTCTTACTTTATCGTGCCACCCTTCCAGATCTTTCTCGAAACCCCCATCTCCTCTTCTCCCTGAAGCGAGGAGACCAGAGGCACATCCGTTGAGTGGGTGCATAGCTAGTAGCGGACTTGGGTGCGGTTAAGGAAGGGCCAGCGAGTTGGTGCCACGTTCGGCCTTGCAGCTCAGTATTTAGTGGCCCTGCATTTAGTGCCTGCTGTGTGCAGGTGCACGAGTGCTTGGTGTTTTGGGGGGGAGAATGCCATGACCTGGGTGGGGTTTGATCTGTTCCCCTCCCCACATATACACACTCTCCAGCCAAGTTTTCTGACTCATTGAGCCAAGAATTCTGAGTGTAGTGGAAACAAGGAGGCCCCAGGGAACAGGAGCAGATGCAGCCTGTCTGAGGTGGCTGTGTTCTTGCTTCTGCGTTTCTCTGGGAGAGAAAGCAGAGCGTCCAGATGTGCCTGTGCCTCTGGGATGCTGGCCCATCTGTCCTTCGCATCTCCCTCCTCCCCTTACCCCCCCTCCCCCTTTCGCTTGGTGTCTTAATACCCTCGCACCTGAAGGTTCTGACGTGGACTTTGCTTGAGCCCCTAGTCACAGATCTGTCTCCGGAGTGGGTTCTGAGCAGTGACCACAGGCACCAGGACCTGGAGGTGCTCTGCGTGCCAGCACTGTTGTGAGCACATTGCACTAACTCCCTCATCCAATCTCACATCATCCACGAGGTAGGTCTCTTATCAGCCCCGTCTAATTGATGGCGATTAAGGGGCTTGCCCAACATCACACAGGCTGTACTTGACGGGAGTGCCTGGGACCTCATCCCAGGTTCCTAAGCCTTGGGTACTATTGTTTCTGGCTATTCGTGATTTATTCAGCCATTCATTCAGCAAATTCTGAGAACCTACTGTGTACCAGGCACTGCGATGGACTCTCGTCCAGGGGGTCTCAGCCTCGGCACTGTTGACCTTTGGGTTGGATCATTTCCTGTTGGGGGTGGTCCTGTGCCCTGAGGGGTGTTTACCAGCATCCCTGGCCACTCCCCCCTTGATGCTGGTATCACTGCCACCTCAGTTCTGACAACGAAAAAGGTCCCCAACTTTGCCAGATGTTCATGGGCTGCAAAACCCCCCTCAGGTGAGAACTGCTGTTTTAGGGGTAGAGCAGGAAACATAGAGCTTACACGCCTGTGGGAGAGCAGAGGCCACAAACATAAATAAATCTGTGAGGCGATGCTCTGTCCTCTGGAGCAAAATGAAGGGCAACCAGAGCATTGGTAGGGGGTGGTCAGAGGCTAATGTCCTGCTGTCTGTGAAGCCCCTCTGACCAGGGGACTTTGAGACGAGCCATGGGGTATTGGAGGAAGAGTGTTCCCAGCAGAGGGGACCCCCAGTGCAAATGGCCTGGGGTGGGGAGTGCTGGGCTTGGCTTGCACAGAATGAGCCAGGGGTAGTAGAGATGAAGACAGAGAAGTCAGGGGTGGGGTTCACTTTAGCTTTTACTCTGAGTGAGATGGGAAACCATTGGGGACTTCTGAGCAGAGGAGTGACACAGTCCGACTTACATCTTAAAAGGGCCATTCTTGCCACTGGGTGGAGCATGGGTGGACTGGGGAGCAGGGGCGAACAGCTGGGAGATGACTGTCTGGTCCAGGCAGTAGATCCCGCCGCTTGGAGGAGGGTCTGGGACACTCTGCTTAAGGGGATACATGCGGCATTTTTGAAATGTAAATGATCAATACAGTGCAGGCCCTTGGTTAAAAGACCTGGCCCTGCCCACCTCTCACTTCCAGTCCTGCTCCTCCTGGCGCTAGGAGTGTGCCTCCAAATCTCTGAGCTGTTGTTACGTTTGCAGCTCAGAACTTTTCTTTAACCACCATCTCTTGAAGCAGCACTTTTTAGAAATTATTCATCACCTTCTTGCTAGAATGGGGAGGGATTGTGGCCACTCCACTGGGCTGAAGGAAACAACCAATTTTGTTCTCCTTTCTCAAGACTTTTTTTTTCTCATTGACATCCAGCCATCCTACGGCAGTTTGCCCCACTTTGCCTTTCAGAACCTTTAATTGCCCTCTCCCTGTGTTCCTCCCTTTCGTAATCACGATTTATTGACCCCTAATTAATTTTAATCATTTTATATTGGCACCTTTAGTTAGTCACAGCTGTCCCTTGAGAATAATGATAAAGGAAAGTGTCTTCTTAATGTGTCCTTGTTTCCATTTATCATCTCTCCATGGTGCTCTTGGGTCACCGGTAATGAACAAATCATTAATTTATTCATTCATTCCTAGAGGCCTAACCGTTTGATTAGGGCTCTTCTAAAATTCACCGATAAAAGGGTGAACTATAGTTGAAAACAAGGACCTCTACTCACCTCAGTTTCCTGGAATTGGAAACTCACATCTCAGCCTCTCATTCCCGATAATAAATCAAATAAAACATAGATTTATTCATGTTTCAAAAAATCAGAATTTGTTTCCTTGAAACTATGGCTGCTACTTGGCCACAGACCATCCAACAGCTACATGCCTTGTTTGAGAGTGAAGGTGTGGTTGATGCTTGTGGGCTCCAGGCTCCAGAGAATCTTCTCCCAGGAAACCAGACACAGACCCCCTTGCTGGAGTCCTCTGAGGCGGTGCCCTTAGAGAGTTCCTACCCCTACGCTGCCTGGCGCCTGGCTGCATCCAGAACTGCTCCAGGACTGGCTTTGGGTTGGGGCCATTGTTTTCACACACTGTAGTGAAAGGTCCTTTATAGGCCCATGAAAGAGTGGACGTACCTATCACCTGGAATACTGGAAATCTGCTGCATTTTTCTGTGCAAAACTTTGTTGCAAATAGTTGTTGATCCTTGTTTTTATTGCTGTATATTGTATTCAGAGCATTCTTTGCCTTCCAGAGATAGGTCCAAAAGACAAATTACACTGAGGAGGAGGGGCTGGAGAGAATGCCGAAGGCTTGCCCTCCGCTGCCTTGAGTGTCTGCTGGGGATGTCTGCTGGTCGCATGCTCAGTCCTCAGAGCCTGAGTCAACAGAATGACCAGTTAGGTTAACTGAAATATGAGACCGGACTGTACTGGGAATCCAGTTTGAAAGGAGCATTTGGAAAGGAAAATCTACCAGCGTATCTTTCATGAAGTTTGACCCTTTGGGCTAAATTAGTTCTCTTCTGGTAGCACTGATGACTCAGCAGCAGACGTCTTTTTTCAGGTAATATGTTAGCAATGGAAAACTCAGGAAATGGTGAACAGTGCTGCCTGTGTTTCTGGGGACTCCTGTCCCTTCCCCCTCTCCTTCTGGAAGCCCTCAGATTGACCAGTACGGTCCTGTGTCTCGTGTGCCCCATCCCTGCAGTGCGGGGAGTCCTCTGGAGAGGAGAGTTCGCACAGTTCTCTGTGCAGATATTAAGTTCAGGTGATTGAGCTGAGACGTTGGGACTGAGGGACTCCAACCGTATTTCACAGAGCGCTCAGCGGTGGTGTGCTGTGTGGTGTGAGGGGGAGGAGATGCAGAGTGATTGCTTTCCCGAGGAGGCCCTCCGTCATCCATCTTCACTAAGAGGGCACCTCTGGAGGGACCGAGCCTGCATCTCCATCTGTATCCCATCCAGGAGGGACACACTGCGGCATGGCTGGCACAGCTTAGGACGGGATGCTTTCCCAGGGCCTCTCTTCTCTAAATTTCATTGGCTCATCCCCGGCTTGTGTGGGCTGAGGGAGAGGCCTGAAAAGTCACCTTGCGTATGCGTTGGTGGCATGTGGTAGGGCATTAGGCAGGAGGTTATTCTGGCTATTGTAACAAAGACCTGGAGTAACACTGGTTTAAATGAGAATGAATTTTATTTCTTCCCACATGATAGGTTGGAACTCTGTTTCCTTTTATCTGATTGCTCTGTTATTTCTCAGATGTTGCCCTTGTCCATGCACCCATCACACTCACAGTTCCTTCTTTTACAGGCTCAACCCCAGCTTCCACGTCACTTCCCGCTCACCTCACTGTCACTGCATATAACCACATGACCTTACCTACCCGCAAGAGCAGGTGGGAAATGGTTTTTCTCTGAGTAGTCATGTGGCCAGCTGTGGGGGAAGAGGAACACGAGTCCGTGGGGCGGCCGGGGCCCACTCCAGGTGAAGACAGCTCTCAGTCTGATTGTGGCTCCTATTTTTCCCCCTATATATACTTTTAAACTTTTTGTTTTGAAAGAATTTAAGTTTCACAAGAATTAGTAAAAAGTAGTAGAGAATTTCCGTGTACCTTCCCCCAGCTTCACCCACTGATGACATGTTACAGAACCAGGGGGCATGGTCAAAACCAGGAATGGCCACTGCTGAGACCTTATCTGAGTTCACCATTTTTACATGGGTGTGTGTGTTCGCGTGCATGTGTGTGCAGGAGTTAGACATTTTATCATTGATATAGATTCATGTAGCCACCACCGTAGGTGACATTTACCTTCAGAGGCTGCCCATCCCCTCTGGGATCAAGTCCAGGCCATTCCATGAACAGCCCTGCCCATGTGTCACTTTATCTCCTGCCATTCCTTGATCCTGAACCAAAATGTAAACAGCTGGCAGTTCTTGTGTGTTGACTGTGTGGTTCCTTCACTCTCTGCATCTGCCTATGCTCAGAGGTTTCAAACTGGTGGTCCACAGAGGGTTTCGTTCGGGCTGCACAGTGGTGAAAACATTTTTAATTAGTTGCCAACATTTAACCATTCTATATTCTTGTTAAAAAAACAAACATACAAAAACCACTGAACAACAAACCAAACTATTTGGCCTCAGTGGAAAAATCAGAACATCTAAACCTTTTGTACAGCATTCAGCAGTAGCCAAATAGTAGTTGCCCACTTTAAAAGGCCATTACCGGTCACTCCTTGTCTCACCAGGCCAGCGTCCAGCCCATACCCTAGGCAGCTGTGTGCAGTTTCTAACATAAGCAGTTTTCTCTGTTACGGAAGCATTACTCAATTTGGGGGAGCCAGGTACCCCCCGTCAAGTCTTTGCACAAGCATTTTCCTCAAAGGAAGCATTTCTTTTTTTTTTTTTTTATATGTATTTTATTGAGTTTTTACAGAGAGGAAGGGAGAGAGATAGAGAGTTAGAAACATCGATGAGAGAGAAACATCCATCAGCTGCCTCCTGCACATCTCCTACTGGGGATATGCCCGCAACCCAGGTACATGCCCTTGACCAGAATCGAACCTGGGACCTTTCAGTCCGCAGGCCGACGCTCTATCCACTGAGCCAAACCGGCTTTGGCAAAGGAAGCATTTCTTGACCCTGCCACCCCATAGACATTTGGTAACATCTCTCTTCGTTTATCTCCGTTCAGCCGCTCCAGACTTATGTTGTTTGCCTGTCAGCATCCCTGCCAATCTGCAAGCTCTTTGAGAGCAGGGCAGGGTCACAGATTGTGTCTTTTCCTCTCATCCGTGTGCCTGGCACCTTGTGAGCAATCAGTAGTTGTTGGTCAAGTGAACAGAGCAGAATCGAGGCAATTAGTAGGTGTCACTATATTGACTGCCCACTGCATGCCAGGTCTCTTCTTGACCTTGATTGCTATCCGCACTCATCTTCCCATGACTCTGCAGGAGGTGTTCTTTTGTCCATCTTGCAAATGAAGAAACTGTGTCCCAAGAGGTTAAAGAGCTTGTTTTCAGTGTAGAATTAGGTACTGAGCAAGCTATGAAGTGACTTCGGCCATGAGCATTGTTTTTAAGGTCAAGGACTGATTGACAGCCCCCACATGAAATGTGGAAATGTATTAGGAGTTGCTAGAAAAGCACAGGAATAGGGAAAGGTCAGTGTTGAACCATAGAGATTTTCCTGTTGATAGATCAGTTGCTGTTTGCTGTCCTAAAGAGGATCATTATGCCGCTCTAGCTGGGATGGCAACAGGCTTGGCATTGGCGACCAGCATCTTCCTAGACAGTCCTTGGGCACGAGAAGCCATCTCGGTGGCCGAGGAAGTTGACCTGTGTTGACTTTGCCTGACGCTGGGTGAGAAGCACTGATGGAAATGGGCTCTGGTGAGCCTGGGGAAACTGCCACCTTACTCTTGGCCTGGCAGTCCTGATGCCCCTCCTTCAGGGAAGTGCCAGGCCAGGCCGTGGTGAGACTTGGCTAGTGACTTCCATGAGAAAGGACCGCTGGGCTGGGGGACCATGGAGACCAAGGCAGCTGGTGCACTCAAAGCACCTGGACGCCGGACCTGGCTCCACCCTTAACCCTTTGGGTCTTGGAAATGGTGTTTTTTCTCTTCTTTTAGGGGCAAGAGGCATCTGGGCTTGCTGGGGACCTACGGTGTCTACTGTGTCCCTGTGCTGGCAGGAGCACATGGGTTTGTAGCCTGTGACTCACTTAGCTCCCCTGCACCCTGTGAATTGGCTGGTCATAACCTGAGCCCAGATGCCACCGCTGGGGTTCAGGAGAGCTCAGCGTGTTACTCAGAGTGACCCAGCTGGTGGTTGGTGGAGTGAGGATTTGAACGAGGCTCCATTCCAAAGCCTCTGCTTGGTCTGCCATGCCCAGCTGCCACATTGGTCCTAACTGTGTACACGCAGGTACCAGTGCATGCACCACAGAGCTGCTGCCAACACAGCACAGAGGGGACCCCGCAGGCAGGGAGCTGTCAGTTCTCCAGCTGAGAAGCTGAGCACCAGGCTGTAGGTTCCTGTGAGGAGGATGTGGATGTACTTACAGGCCGATTAGCTTCCAGTTTCCTCCTCTCTGAAGTGGAAGTGATCTCATTGCTGCTTCCTCACAGGGCAGAGTGAATGCAGAGGCGCAGGGGCTGGGAGACATCCGTGAGCTGGAGTTGGCATCAGCATGAGCCTGCCTGTCTCAACTGCAACAGGTTTCGATGGCTCTTCCCATGTCCCTGCTTGGGGACATTTTCCCTGCAGAGGTTCCTGAGGCAGGATGGAGGTGGGAATCTGTTTACTTCTGCTCAGCCAGTCCCTGTCCTCATGGGATCCTGCAGTCAGTCCTCCCCTGGGTAATATCTCTGCTGCCCACAATGGTGACTGTGTATTAGTCTGAGTGAAGACTAATTTTCTCAAGGTGGGACCCAGCACCGACTTTCGTCTTCTTTCTAGATGAGTGGGTTTTACATGGATGCCTCAGCCGGGAGAGTATGAGGAGCACTAACAGGCTTTCAGGGCTACTTCCCTGCCGACCCCAGCCCAGCGATGAGGACAGTACAGGGGAGCATCCTGGGGCGAGGGGAGGGCCAGGTGTGAGAGGGAGGCTGGGCTTCACCCCTCAATTGCCAGGCTCCCCAGCAAGACTAAGGACCAGACTTTAAAAAAAAGCACACGGCCCCACATTTATCACTTCGAACGAGGCACTGGTGCCTAATACAGCCTCTGTACCGTGACTCAGTTACACAGCAACTTCCTGTCTGAGGTCTGCAGGCTCAGGCCCTTTAAGACAGGCTGCCGGCTACGGAAGCAAACCTGGTGATTAATAGGAAACGGTATTTTTCCTTGGGGGCCCCAGGCTTTAATAACATGGGACCTGCACGAGGATTCCTAGAAGGACAGACAGTGAAGGGACGCACCACACTAGTTCATAGTGAAACGCGGTCCATCTGGGGAGCAGGGCACAGGTGTACGTCCACGTCCTCTCTCCCTGCCTCACTTTCCTCCTCTGAACCCGGCAGGTGCCAGTTTCTGTACTTGGTCCAGAATCCGGGGCCTGTCACCTCCCTGCTGCCTTTTGTCTCCCCTGTGCCTGTCTCGCTCCAGCCACATGGCCCTCAGGCACCTCCTTAGACTTGCCCTGTCCTTCTTCCCCTCGGGCACTTGAATCCATTCCTCCTCCTGCCTGGAACGCTCGCCCTCCTCCCATGCCCTCTGCCTACCCAAGAACTCTTACTTTGTCATTTTATAATTTTCACCTTTGTTTCCTCTGCCTGTCCGATCACGCCCTCCACACATACTTTGGTCTTTCTCACTCTTCCCTTCCTAGCATCTCTCAGTTTGTGACAGTTTTCTTTTTTAAAAAATTTATTGATTTTTAGAGAGCAAGGAAGAGAGAGAGAGAGAAAGAAAGAAACATCCATCAGTTGCCTCCCATATGTGCTCCAACTGGGAATCGAATCCGAGACCTTGTGGTGTACGGGAAATTGCTCCAAAAACTGAGCCACACCTGCTGGTCTGCAGCCGAGTGAGAGGGACCCTGAGTCCCCACGGGCTAGTGCCATTCGTGGCACCAGCAGATGCTCGGAATAGTTGGCGAATGACATTGTGAACTGCCCAGGGCAGTGGTTCTCAACCTTCTGGCCCTTTAAATACAGTTCCTCATGTTGTGACCCAACCATAAAATTATTTTCGTTGCTACTTCATAACTGTACTGTTGCTACTGTTATGAATCGTAATGTAAACATCTGATATGCAGGATGGTCCTAGGCGACCCCTGTGAAAGGGTCGTTCGACTGCCAAAGGGGTCACGACCCACAGGTTGAGAACCGCTGGCCCAGGGCATGAAGGGTTGAGAGAAGTTGGAGCTGCCTTCTTGGAGAGGTGGCTGTGAACTTGCTAGTGAAGGAGGGTGGGGCTGGGAGGTGGAGGCACGTGTGTGCGGTCCAGGAGCAAATGGTTTCTCCTCCCTCCTCCCTGGGTTTTAGGACCGGCCTGGGGCAGAATGGACTTGTGGCTGGTTGTGAGGAAGGAGCCTGGATTTGAGCGCTGGCCAGAGCTCAGTTCCCTGTGTGGCACATGCTGGACGAGCCCCATGGCGTGTGTGCTGGGGTGGCACTTCCTCCTCCTTGAGGGGTGCTGTGCAGGTGGCATCAGTGAGCACCCTCCTCCTGCCTGGTGATCATTCACAACACCTGGTTCCTGTCTCGCGAGCTTTTATACAGGGAGGCCCACAGGTTTCAGGTTAGTGGCCTCAGTGCTCAATTGGCCTCTGTCTCGTACCCTGATCCTACGGGCTTCATGGCGGTTTGGAGTCTCGCTGTGAGGAATCACTGTGAGCATTCAGTGTGGCCCAGGCTCTGTGACTCTCAACATAGGGAGCACCCAGACTGCAGGTTCCTGTGAAGAAGGGAGGCCTGCTGCCTGGCTGGGGATGTCCGTCAGCCCCTCGCTGGGCACCTCCAGCTGGAGGAGAGGGGTGATGGAGCACCCGTTCCTGTCGCTCCTCCCTGCTGGCCCCTGGGGACCGCATGGCTGCACCACTGAAAGCAGGACAGCCTTTCCCCGTGGCTCTGTAAGTTTTGGGAACGGGGATGCAGCATGAGAGAGGGGGGTTGTTCTTTGGGACTGCATTTCAGACTCCCGCTGAGTCAGGGTGGACCATTTCTGCCTGGAACAGGATTTCAGCCTGTTTACTCCGGGCCATGTTTTCCCTTCCTCACATCTGTCGGGAAGGGGGCTGAAAGGAAGTTGGCTGCACAGGGAGGTGGCTGTGTCCTCGTGCTCCCCTTGGGGGATTTGATGTGGGGTGGTTTTCTCCTGGGTGGGAGCATGAATTGGAGGGAGGGAGTGATTGACCTTCCAGTTCCTAGGGGTGCCTGGTGCTAGTCCAGTGGTTCTCAACCTTGGCTGCACATTAGAATCACCTGGGAATCTTTTTAAAATCCTGATTTCTGGGCCTCATCCCCCGGAAATTCTGTTTCTTTGTTACTAATGTTGTGGCCCCACCCCATAACAAAGAAACAGAATTTCCAGAGGATGAGGCCCAGAAATCAGGATTTTAAAAAGATTCCTAGGTGATTCTGATGTGCAGCCAAGGTTGAGATCCACTGTGCTAGTCATTCTTTCTCATTTAATCCCATAACAGCCATCGGAGGTGAATATTGATTTCTCCATTTTACTGTGAGGAAACAGGTTCAGAGAGGTTAAATCATTTGCCTGAAGTAAGGAGCTGGTAATTGACAGAGCCAGGTGTATAAAACCTAAGCCCGCCTGACCAGCAAGGTGGGGTTTTTGTCTGTGCTGTGCTGCCTTCCAGGGAAATGAGTGAATATTGAGGAACAACCGTGCGTGAGATTGTCCCACCCTTTCCAGTACTTTATCTCATTTAGTCCCCAGGGCCACTGTGTGGTATAAGTAGTTTGGTCTCTGTTGTAACAGGTGGGGACTCCAGAGCTTGGAGAGGACAGGTAACTTGGTTCTCAGTGAGATTTGGGTTTAGTGTGGGGGTGGTCTCAGGGCTTCAGAGGCAAAGAGGTGGGCCTGAGATGGGTGGAGGTGGTAAGTCAGGGAGGAATGCTTTCAGCTGCAAGTAATCAGAAGCCCAATTAACAGCAACAAAGTATTTATGCAGGCACATCTTGGTTCACTGCTCTTCACAGATTTTCTTTTTATAAATTGAAGGCAAGACCCTCCACCAGCAAACGCATTACGATTAGCTTTATTGCATTACTTTATTAGTTTATTGAGGTGGTCTGGAACCAAACCTGCAGTGTCTCTGAGATATGCCTGTATTTCTCCCATAACAGGGAGTCTGGAGGTAGTTGGTTGCTGGCATGGTTTAGCAGCTCAGTGCCACTGAGGATTCAGGCTCTTTCTGACCCAACTTCTGTAATTATTGGCATTCATCCTAATGCTTGTTGCCTCATGTTTGCAAGATGGTTGCTGCTGTATCGGATACTATATCCACTTCAGGCAGGAAGCAAAGGAGAGGGGGAGCACCTGCTTTCTCTTCTCTTTATCAGGAAAATAAAAGCCTTCCTAGAAGACCATGTAGCGCAGTGGTTCGCAACCTTGGCTGCACTTTAGAACCACCTGGGAATCTTTAAAATCCTGATTTCTGGGCCTCATCCTCTGGAAATTTTGTTTCTTTGTTATGGGGTGAGGCCACAACATTAGTAACAAAGAAACAGAATTTCCGGGGGATGAGGCCCAGAAATCAGGATTTTAAAAAGATTCCCAGGTGATTCTAATGTGCAGTCAAGGTTGAGAACCACTCATGTAGCAGACTTCCCTTTACGTCTCAGTGAGCAGAACTGAGTCACATGGCCCCTCGAGTTGCAAGGAAAACTGGAAAGTGAGTTTCTGGCTTCCCAGCCTGTAAGGTGGAAGGCAGCAAAGGAGAGTGGTTGGGAGTGGCTTTGGCATAGCCGCCCAATAGGCAGCTTAGTGCAGTGTGACAGAGATTGCTCAGGATGAACAGTGCAGGTGGCAGCTGGCAGGTCCATAATGCTGGAATGCTGTAGAGAGGAGCTTTAGACAATAGGAAAGCCCAGAGAGGCAGGACTTCATGAGGCTGCTGGAGAAAAGCAAGATCACCGAAGAGAGAGAGTTCAGGTTTAATAGTGTGGGGGCCACTCACTCTCCCGAGCCCACGCTTCCTGCTTCAGTTCCTCTGGGAGAGATGCGAGGGAACGCCCGGTGAAGGTCTGGGACGTGCCCAGCATGGCAGGTGTCCAGCATGCATTCTTTCTCCTGGGGCTTCCACAGCCACGCCCACCCTGTGGTCACCATTCCCAGGGCTCTGCCAGCAGGGGGTGCACACGGGGCCTGAAGAGCTTGGCAAGGGTTGCAAGCTCTGTGACTTTGCTGAAAACTGGGACGCCATGGAGTTTATTGTTCCTCCCTGCCTTTTGAAGCTTCTTGCACCAGAATAGGGTGGTAACAGAAAGTTCTTGGTGAGGAGGCAACTCGGTGTTTTTTGGCCCTTGGGTTGCTGAAGCCATCTGTACTCAGGTACTGATTAAGCCCAGTTAGGGACGACTTGTCAGCTTTCCCTTCACCACTCATGAGGATCTCAGAACTCGCCCTCGGAGTTCTGAGACTCTGACGGCCAGGTGGGGGGACTGAGAAGGGTGCCCTCTGCTGCTGGTCCATAGTAAGTGCCAGTCATAAGGCAGTGGCACCTCTTTAGAGTTGGAACTGGACTCAGAAAGCAGCAGCTCTCCACCCTGCCTGGTGAAGCATCTTGAACTAAGAACAAAGGTGGTAGCAGAAGGTTCTTGGTGAAGAGGCAGCTCAGTGTTTGTTGGTCCTTGGGCTGCTGAGGACACACCTTTGCGCTGGGCATCGGAGGGAAATTCAGAGGTGATGGGTTGAATCCTGCTGACATGGAACTCTCCAGTTAGTCGGGAAGGTTGTAAAAGCTAAAGCTGAGGTCCTCCGGCCGCCTAAGGGGGAAGAATTGGCTTCATCCTGCAGAGCCAGGAAGGCTTCCTTTGGGAGAGTGTCTGATCTGTGTTTTAAAGGTAAATAAAGTAGGAGTGTTAAATCCATGAATGTGAAAAGGCACTGATTGTCCAGTTTCCAATTACACACTCTTCCTCCAATATGGCTGGTGTAATGCAAAGAGCTGAGGTCCGAGAAAACCTCGGTGTATTGCTTGCCAATTCCAAAGAAATAACCCGGAAGGAGTGGCTGTTAAAGACAGGGGTTTATTAGGATCTATGTGTGCACTGGAGTGGGGTGTGTGTGGGTGTGTGTGTGTGTGTGTGTGTGTGAGTGAAGTATTCTGAAACAGAGGCTTTCTCAGTACAGAAAACAAAGCAAGCAAGGCATGCAGGAAGGACATGCTGTAGAGCAGCGGCTGCCAACCTTTCGGACCTCACGGACCACCAGTAGTCTGCGGACCACCAGTTGGCGACCGCTGCTCTAGGACAAGCTGTGTGAGGTCAAAACCCAAGCTATAGGCAGTCTGGGCTCACATTAAGAAAAGTTTCTGTTTAGCTGTTAATTTCCTCCCTCCTCCTCCTCCTCCTCCTCCTCCTCCTCCTCCTCCTCCTCCTCCGCCTCCGCAGCCTCCTCCTCCTCCTCCTCCTCCTCCTCCTCCCCCTCCCCCTCCCCCTCCCCCTCTTCTTTTCTTCTTTTCTTCTTCTTTTCTTCTTCTTCTTTTTTTAATAGTAAAAGCTGAAATTTATTGAGAAACAAGCACAGACTCCCACAAGGGAAGGGAAAGAGTCCCCTGTTGAGCTGTTTCTTGATCAAAGAGCTGGCCAGGCTCCCAAGGTCTCAGTTCTTTAACAGGTGCCATCATCATATTCCCACAGGGTGGGAGGGGGAGGGGGAGCTTGGGAAGGGGCCCTTCTCACACACCACAAAGCTGGGCCTGAATATCCTATTCTTAGCTGAGGAATTGCCATTACCTGTGCTGGGGGGCAGTTTGATGACTCGGCTCCTTCCTGCTGGGTGAAGGGAACCCTCCTGTTTTCCATCTGAGGTTAGATATCGTCTCTGTTCTCAATAGTCAGGGAACTTGGAGGGGGTCCTTGTGGCACTAGCGGCAGGGATGGAAAACTCGATGCTCAGGAACAGGGTGGTGGGCTCAGTGTCAGGAGAGCCAAGCGATTTCCATTGCCTCCTGGCCACGTGTGTCCTGGTGTCTCTTGATTGTCATTCCACCTTTCTGGGCCTCACTTGCCTTGACTATAGACTCAGGAGCATCATTCTGCGTCTCTTCCCTGATGGTCATGACTGAGTAGGTGACTGGAGGGGTGATTGCTTAGCCAGGCATTAGCATTGCATCCTTCATCTATGAGCACCTCATGACCTCTCTCCCCTCGAATCACCTCCATCATTTTGGTGGAAGATGGTAGGTGCCATCATGCCCATTGTGGGGGTGGGAAACAGAACCAGAGAGGGCAGGCAGCATACACATGGCTGTACAGGAGGTACATAGCAGAGCAGGGACTAGAACCCATGCTCTGTGTATCAGATTTCAAAGCATCGAGGTATAGCACAGGAAAGCGTAGAGTTGGTGCCGCTCAGCCTGGTGTGAGATCTGCCTGTGTTCTCCCAGTGGCTGTGTGCTTCCAATTAATTGCAGATTATGTGTGTGGATCTGTCTGTTTGAGAATTGCCCATACATATGATATCACAGCCTGAGGGTGGAAGGCAGCTGTGCAGCTGATGTCCTAATTATTTATGGGTATTTCACATGCAATTAATCTCCCTTGCCATCCGTTAACCCCGCTACCCTGCTGTGCGTGAGGCCAATCGCAGCAGATGTCGGTGGCACAGCCCTCGGGACCATGGCGGACCTGGGGCTTTAGGCAGGTCACGGTCACGTTTCTGCTGGTGTCCAGCCAGTGGATAGGTGCAGATGACGGGACGCCTAACATGCCACATTTGCTTGTAGGAGCCAGAAGCTAGAAAGGCTCATTTGCTACTCCTGATGAGTCACAGCATCTCAGAGCTAGAAGGATCCTAGACAATCAGCTTGTCTAACCTCCTGTTTTACAGACTAAACATCTGAGACCCAAAGTGGGTGTGAAACGCTTAAAGCACCTTGCCAGTTAGCAGCTGAGCCAGCCAAGGACCTGGAATCCTTATTGGTTACTTACCCTTACATCACACATCTTTGTGTATAATGTTATTTTCTCATCCTGTGTGAGCCCCACCTTTCTGGGCACGTTGACTCCAGTGCCATCTCAGCGTGGGTCCCAAGTTGCAGCATAGGAGAGATGCATCATTTGGTTGCAGGTGACAGGAACCCACTTAAGTAAAATAAGAGAGTGTTATCGCTCTCAGACCTCCAGCATCCAGGGGCTCCTTTGCATTTAGGCAGCACTGGGTCCCCAGGATCAGTGGTCTCTGGGTTTCCCTCCTGAGGGGTCAGTTAGTAGAGGTGTGACGAGGAGAAGCTGGGTGAAAGCATGTCCTTGACCTGCGGCCAAGCTGACTCTGCCTGGATCCTGCTTAGGCTTTGTCTCTTGAGCATGTGATTTTTGGGGTAATGTGCAGAGCCGGCATGAAACTCTGGCAGCCTCTTCCTCAGATCCCACCATGGGGTCAGGGAGACAGTATCATATGGGTATTATGGTTGTGGGTCTCAGTGCCAAATGGCCTGTGTTCTGGTGTCTGTTTCCTTATCTATAAAATGGGTTTAATTCCAGCACCTCCTTCATGGGGTGGTTTGGAGGGCTTAATGAGACAATTTATGCACAGATCTTCACCCAGTGTCTGGACACGGCATATGCCTGCTGGCAGCTGTTATTAGGAAAGTCCTTAAACTTCTCAGTTTTTCCACTTGAAAAAGGGGGAGGAGGACACCACCACTTCCACGAAGTAAGGAACTCATTGCTTTCTTTAATACAGCCAAGCCCAGACCTATCTTTCAAGGTTGGCAGTGGGTGAAAAATTTTCACGTGTATCAGGGTAGCTAGAGGCCACGGCCCTCTCTCTTCTCTCTCCATCCGCTTTTTGCTTTTGGCTTGTTCCCCAGTCACACTGAAACCCCAAATCTCCTCTGGGGGCACTGTGTCCCCTCTAATGCTCTAGCTGTGACATGGATTCTCTGCTCCTCATGAACACATCTGTGACCAGCCTGGAGCAGCTGATAAAGCTTGTCTGAATGTTGGGGTACACGTATCAGTCATCTTTCCCCCATGGGGAAAACACCTGCAGACTTCCCCAGAGAAGCCAGTGTGGTAGATCAGGACCAAGGACAGAGGCCTCCTCCTCTGAGTGATCTCAGAACATAGCCTTTGTCCTTGCTTCCTGCTGTGCGACCCTGAGCAGATGATTTAACCTCTGAGCTGTAATTTGGTTGTCTGTAAAACAGGAATAGTGGCAGCATGTACCTTGGGGTTATGGGAGGATTGATAACAGCATATGAGAGGTGCTGTTATTAGGCTTTGAGGCAGGCCTGGCCCACAGTAGGAGATTTTGAGTGCTTGCTGCTGCTGTGCTGAGCCATCTTCAGCTCGGGGCCACCTGCCACTGTGCTTCCCAGCCTTGCTTGAATCAGCTGAGCAGCTTTACACAGAAACACTGGTGCCCGATCCCACCTGGACATTGAGTTAGCTTGTGGTTTTAATGTGCAGCCCCGCCTGGCCCTACTGGTGTCTGGGCCATCGCTCTCTCCTCATGTGGTGCTGCCTTACTCTGTCCAGGCTGTGCCAGGGGAGGGAGATTGGGGAGAGAGTCTTTCTTTTTGCCAGGGGCCGTAAGCCAGGAAAGTTGCCTCCTTCAGCGTAGGTCACTCTCTGTAGTCTAGCACCGGGCAGTGAAACCCCAGGCAGCGGTGGGGCCCACCCCTCTCCCTTTTCTTACTGGTCAGAGAAGTCCGTGCTTTCTCCCCCGAAGCAGCCTCTGAAACTGTGTCTATTTTTATTCTTCTGAAGGTATCTCTTTAAGCTAAATGATGTGTTGATGCCTTTCATTTAAATAACTTTAGAGAATAAATGTAGAGACTCTTAGACATAAAATATGTGGAACTGTCTGAAATTGAGAGATTCCCTCCCAGCCCGAGTTACTCCTAGTAACCTGATGACTTCACACATCCAGGTCTTTTCTAGGCCTTTCTGAGGGGGACAGGGCAGGGGTGCTTGGACCCTTTTAGTCCCCGAGTGAATCACTTTGAGGTTCCTGGGCAGCTGCTCTGGGGTGTCTAGCTCCCCCTTCTCCCCTCTCCTGGAGGTCTCCGCTTCCATTGCAGCCTTTCAGGCCCCTTCCAACTCTGTGCTTTTGACGTTCTCTGATGTGGGGAAGAAAGCTGATTTTAAAAATGGCTGTGCATGTGTGTGCTACTTACCTTGACATTTTCAAGCTGATGGGTGGTCAGGAACTCAGACTTTAGGGCACTGGGGTCTCGAAGTGGTGGCTCAGCACCATGATCTGTTGTGCCTGCCTGGTAAGAATTTTAGTTAATACCTTTTAAAATTGGTTTGTCTGAAAACATGGATTCTGGCTTGTCTTGGCAGGTGAGAGGTGGGGGCAGCCTAGCTGCATCCCTGTGTGGGACAGTGGACGGAGGCAGGGGCTGCTGCCTTAGCAGGGCACATCCCCCCCCTTCGCACGGCCTCACATCCCTCTGAGGACTGCAGTGCATCACTGTCATTACTTCTGGGGCCCTGTTTGAATTTGCTTTTGGGACACCTGCCTTAAGGTTTGTACTGCAAGTCACTATAAACACTGTGTGTATGTGTGTGCGTGTGTGTGTGTGAGAGAGAGAGCAAGAGAACCCAAATTACACATATGGAAAAGCTGATAAAAATCTAGAACTTTACAAGGTTGTTTTCTTCTGTCCCTTGTGGTTTTCTTAGAGTTCTCAGTCTGTTCCTTCCCATGTGTTTTTCAAACCCTTTCTTCTCCTTTCCAGGTCATGTTGAAACAGTAGTTTTAAAGCTGAGGGGTGGGCCAGGGGAGCAGATAGAGTCAGATTGCTGGTTTCCCAAGAGGACGGAGAAGGGTTGGGAGAGTGCTGGAGGCCATGCTGGAAGCTGGTGTGGCCTCCTTTGGAAGGGACAGCTAGGCCTGGTGCTGCGAAGGTTGGGACCGGCTTTGGAGGGAGCCTGACCAGGTGGGTCCTTGCCCCTGCCGCCTCCTGGCTGTGTGGGGTGGGGAGTCACTCCCTGCCTCTGGGCCTCTGTTTCCCCGTTCATATGAGCACAGTGATTCTTGTTTCTCAAGGAATCTTGTGAGAATTAAATGAGACTGTGTATTCAAAGTGCCTCTGCCTGGTGGGGCGTATAGAAAACAACTGAAGCCTGGAGCTCTGGCCACCCACGCTCTGGGGACATGTCTCTGGGCATTTTTTTTTTTTTTCATCCTAACACATTGCAAAGTCGAAATCCTGGGTGGACAGGGTGTTGAGGGGAGGCAGGAGAGAGAAACAACAAAAAGCTAGAATGGCCCAAGATTGGTTTTAAAAGTTACCCTTAGAGCTCAATATAGATTATCCTTTCTCTTGGAGATAAAAGGAAAGAGATTGGGTAGATAGAAAAAGAAAAAAAAAAGCAGTCTGTTAAGTTTGAAATATGACGGTCTAGGTTAAGTATATACCCACAGAAGAATGCTTTTATTTCCGTGCATGTGCCCTCCTGAGCTCTCCCTTTAACTGTAACTGAGGATGGGCCCCAGGGGAATGTTTGTAAAGGCTCTTTTGAGGTCTTTGGAAAGCGATGCTATATAAAGCCAAAGAATTATTACCCAGTTCTATGTATATAACAGAGAGAGCGAGAGCTTGCATACTTCCAGATGTACTCATCTCCCCCTCATTCTCATCCAGTCCTCCTTCCTATTTAATTTGGAAAAGGAAGTTGAGATCAGTTTACCTAAAGATAATTTGCCCTCCCTCTCCCCAGGGCCTTTAATGGCCAAAGGTGGGAAGGCTCAACTTAATATAGTACTTAATACAGCAGCCTCTGACGCCCATGGTCATTGCGTGAATGGGTGAAGGTTATCTGTTGCAAGTGCCTGTGTTGTGTTTGGGTCCCTGGAGGCGGAGGTTGGTCCCTGGTCTACCGACCCGTTTGAAATCAGGGATTCACCGTTGATTCACATGGTGGGTGCCGAGGAGGAGGGGAATGGTGTGGCAGGCTTGTCCAGTTTTAGGTCATGGTAATGCTTTCTGCCCCCTCCCTCCCACGTGTATCTATTCCCAGACACAGACTGGAAGCAAGCTCCGTTTGAGTCTGACTCCCTGTCACCGGGACAGGAAATTACAGCTGTGAACCCGGTGGTTAGCATTCTCTGGTGTGGTCTTGGACTTACTATTAAGTGCAGCTGACATTCTGCCCAGCCCATCTCATGCTCAGTTCCTGCCGACGAGGGGCACATTTTCCCAGTCATTCACTCGTTCGTTAGTTCACTTGTTCACCCAGGCTTGACTCCTCTCCTGTGCACTCTGTCTGCTCAAGGAACTCATAGGTGTGGGGGTGGGGCTTCGGTTGCCAGGCCTGCAGAGGAACCGGTATATACATGGTGGGTGGGAGCTTGGGCAAAGTGGGGTCCAGTGAGCTCTCCCGGGCTTGTTCTGCTGTGAGGACACGGGTCTCACTCACGAGGGCAGAGAGTGTCGGCGGGCTCCCAGGTGCCTGGGGGGAGTCTGGTGGAAGCCAGGATGGCTAGTTCCTACTAGCAGGCTGTGCCTGCTAGTCCTGTGGTCACATGGCCTCAAGTGTCAACCTCAGAGAGCTGTTTTGGCTATATTTGTGCCAAAAGAAACCAAGTCAGCCAAAGGCTAGTTTACCTAATCGACAGGGGTGATTTTCAGAGTCTGGGTGCCTCGGTGCTGTTGCCCCAGGGTCAGGCCCATGTTTGACATTTAAGACGCCAGCCAGGCACTTTCTCTGCCAGGTGGGCTCCCCTGAGAGGTTTCACCAACTCCTGTCTTTGGTGGGCTTCTGCCCTGTGCCTGCACCTCATTTGTCGCTGCCTCTGCATCTGGTGATAGAAGAGCCCTGGCAAACTGTCGTCGGCCTGCCTTTCAGCAGGTGGATTTTGGTGGAGTGATGTGGACTGTGCTCTTGGGCGAGATGCACCAGCCCCCACCCTCCTCCATCTCTAGCATAGACTTGGCCCATCCCAAACTTCTAGAAGACTCTATATCAGTGGTTCTCAACCTTCCTAATGCCGCGACCCTTTAATACAGTTCCTCATGTTGTGGTGACCCCCAATTTCATTATTACAAATTGAACAAAATTAAAGCATAGTGATTAATCACAAAGACAATATGTAATTATATATGTGTTTTCCGATGGTCTTAGGCGACCCCTGTGAAAGGGTCGTTTGACCCCCAAAGGGGTCGCGACCCACAGGTTGAGAACCGCTGCTCTATATGGTTGGTTTAGTTTGACTCATCTAACCCCTCTGGGTCCCACTCGCTGCAGCAGGGGGAAGGTGGGAATTAGAGGTTGCTGGGGACAGAGGAGGGGCATGAATAAGACAGGACAGGCCTGCTGGCTCCCATATCTGCCACAGCCAGTGGGCCAAGGTGTCACAGAAGTGATCCCGACCTGAAACTTGAAGGAGGCTCCAAGTAGGGGAGGCAGCCAGGCCTCCTAGGTGCTGGGAACTGCCTGTGCAAAGGCACAATAGAGGGGGAGCGGGGTTGATGGGGTGGGAGACTAACGGGAGGAGCTGAGGAGACAGCGGGGCGGAGCTAGTGGAGGGCTGTGGTGCACATGGGCTGGAGCTCTGATGTCCGCAGGGTGAGCCCTGGGTGTAGGTGCAGCGCCTCTGGAGGAGGGAGATGCAGGCAGGAAGGCTGAGCAGGGCAGCCAGAGGGACCAGAGGCTGGGCTGAGGGATCTCGGGAGAGGTGTGGAGGGATCCACAGGGCCTGGGGCAGCAGCTGCTCAACTGCCATTTCCCTGTCTATTAAAGCCTGGTCTACAGTCTCCTATTGGCAGCTAGCCAGTGGTCCTGCCCAGTGGCCCTGCCATTGGCCGAATGTCTGGCAGGCCCGGGGCCTCCCCACAGAGAGCCACCCCCTGAACTGGAGAGGGACAGCAGTGTGTGTGGGGCTCAGGGGGTAAGAGCTTCTGGATGTTCCCCTAAGACAGGCTGGTAAGCCCTTCCTGTAAAGGCCAGATGGGAAATATTTTAGGCAGTGCAGGCCCCTCGCTCTTTGTTACCACAGCTCAGCTTTGCATTGTGGCATGAGAGCAGCCACAGACAACTGAAAACATGGCTGTCTTCCGGGAAACTGCTGCCGACCCCTCCCTGTCCCACGTGGTCGGCAATATTAGCACCATATTTTCAGCTGAGGGAACTGAGAAGCAAAGAGATGGCCATTTGCCCAGGTCGTCGAGGTGAGATGTGGGAGGTCTGGGATTTGATTAGAAAACCTGTTTGCTGCCCTGATGTTATTTTTGTTAGGTTGGCCCTTGATGTGCAGAAGTTATTTCCTTAATGGACTTGTTCTTTGCTTCGTGGTAAGAAAGGCCTCTGCTGCCCCAAGATGGCATCAGTGTTTGTCCACATAGTCCTAGAGCTTTAATTGCTGCTTTTCACATATTTAAATTATTCTGTTTGAATTTACTTTGATACATAGCAGAAGCAGAGATTTAAGTCTTGTTCCTTGCTCCCAAAATGGTTTCTTGCCCTGGCAACATTTATGGAGGAATCCATCTTTCCCACAGGGATTTGAAATGCTTCTCTTTATCCCTTATTGACTGCTTACAGTTAAAATTAACATTATCCTGTGGCCTTGACCAGATTGGCTGTTCAGTTCACTGAGGCCAAGTCAGGAATGGAATTTGAGATGGGTGGTCCTTTGCACTTCAACCTGGGAGGCCGCCATGCAGCAGCCCTGCTCTGCTGTCACTTGCAGTGTGTGCTGTGGCAGGTAATGAAGAGGAAGGAAATCACAGTGATAGACTAAACAGAAAATGGGATGTGCGGTGCTGGGACGAGAGAAAATTACAAGTTAGGCAGGGCCTCTGCCAGTGAGTGTCGCCAGCTTGGAGAAATATAATATTTATGTAATATAAGGAGATCAACCCAAACGTCACCTCCTGGCTCTACAGCAAAGTGAATGCATATAAAGTTAAAGTCTATTGAAACTGTGTGGGTTTTTTTGGGTGGGGGAATACCAGTTCTTGGACCATTTCCTTTCCCACCATTACCACCAGTGTCCACAGGCCGCGTGGGGAAGGCAGAAGGCACAGTCATCTGACTGCCTTATTCCTGTGATGTCCCCCTCCCTCTAAGATTCCTAGTATCAGAGTATTGTTTTATTTGTGTCCTCAGTCATGTTGATATTGAAGCAAATACAGGGCCGTGGTCCTGGCGACTGGAAATGCACAGCGTGGAAGGGAAGGGTTCTACCAGCATGATGGTGTGGATTGGGTCAGTGTTGGTCATTGCTATTTCTGTGGCTTCTGTGGTTCAGTGCCATGCATTTCTTAGGTGTATATAAAGCATTAAATGAGATAGTGCCAGTAGGGGCTTTGAACAGAGCTATACTAGTACTTGTATAAGGATTCAAATTTTAGCTAAAAGGTAGTAACCAACAATCCATACCTTTTATCTAAAGAGGATTTGAAGCAGCATATTAAAACAGATAAGAAAGAAATTGAGGTCAGTGGTAGGCAAATTGACACAAGTGGACATACAGGCTGGAGAAGATCAGAGCGGGGTTAGGGCACATCCTGGTTAGCACATGGCTAAGTACACTCACTAGATGCATAATTTTCTCTGTGAGCTTCCTAGTAGCCAATCCCAAGAGGGAAACAGTTTATAGGGCTTCTTGGGGGGGGGGGGGGGGCGGGGGAACCCCAAATAACTCCAGGAGAAATGAGAAGCTCCTGGACTTGAGATCCGAGTGGCACAGTGAATGATGTCTTGAATGTGTGGATGGGCAGTGACAACAGTTGTGTGATGTAGGTAGGAAATTTGGGTGGTTATTTAATATAAAGACATGGTTTCCTATGGGTGAATACTTCCTATGTAGAAGCTATCCAGGAGAGGAGCTCCTGTAAGTGATTATGGACTGTGTATTGGGACTCCTTCCCCGTCCCCCCCGCCTCTCCCCAGGGTCGCCTGTATGCTGACTATAGAAAACCAGGTATCTTAGTAAACTTGAGGATTTCCATGTCAGCGTGGACCCAAGTGTCACTCGGTCTGCTGTCTGATCTGCTGTTGATGGGCAGCTGTAACTGGGAATATGTCATTGTTCAGAACAGATGTGGTCCAGCAGCAGGGACCTTGAAGCACTTAGAAACCACAAGCCTGCTTTTTCCAGGCGGCTGAGGGTTCACCAAAGAGACAACTCCACACATATTCCATCCTGTCCTTCTGTTTTGTGTGGCTAATGAGAGTGAGCAGCTAAGCCCATTGGATAACTTGAGTTGTATAGGAATTATTTTTGAAAGGGAAAGGGAACTTGTGTAGACAAGTCGCTATAAATAGCCCGTAACCCAGATTGGTGGTTGGTGAGAGGACAGCGACCTGGACTAATGTGGATGTGCTTTCTTCCTAGGTGAACTGCGACAAGCCATCGTGGCCATGATGAACCGGAAGGATGAGCTGGAGGAAGAGAACAGGTATCCTGACCTCCAGGCTCGAGGCAGGGCCTCGTCCTTTGACATTCTACCTCCAGGACAGAAAATATCACAGATGAAAAAATTCTGCTTTATTGGGAAAATTGTGATCAATGATTTTGTATTTCTTTTTTGGTCTGTGAATTACCACTTTAATATGTATATATTGTAGTCTGAGTGAGCAAGGAATGAAACCCTTACATTCATGGTACTACCTTAGAATAAGCTTAAGATTTGGTAAAGCAATCTTTTTAAAACTAAAAAACAGCCTTATTTATATAGCATTCACATATCATACAATTCACCCATGTAAAGTGTACAGCTCAATGGTTTTAGCATGTTCACAGCTATATGAATCGCCACTAAAATTTTAGAACATTTTCATGTTAAAAGAACCCCATGTACCCTTTAACGGTCACCCTCAGACCCAGTGAAGCAGTCTTTTGACTAACCTTTAATTGAGGGCCTATCTGCCATGTTCCAGGCACTTGGAATACTTGGCTTAAAGTTTTTTCCACTAACGGGTACTTTGGCAAGATGGTACTTGAATTCTTTTGACTTTCCCAAAAGCTCAGGTGCAAACATTGAGAGGGCAAAGGGCTGTCTTTTGTATCCTGTGGAAACCAGTGCTAGATACTAGGCAGGTATCGTCTGTGTCGCTACCACCTGGCTGCCCGATGGGAGCCTCTTGACTGCCAGAACCTTGTCTAGGCTGCAGGGTGGTCAGGAGAGGGATTTGCCTGCCTCCCTGGGGGTTGGGGTGGGTCGGGTGCCTGTATGTGTGCACGCGTGCATGTGAGCGTGTGCTCATGTCACTCTCTCTTATTCTTTACTCAGATCAGGAATTAAGACTCTGTGGTGACATGTCATCATGATTTTCCTTTTTAAATCTTATTTTGGGCCCTGCTTGACAAGCTTCTCCCTAATCCTTTATGAAAGCATACAAAAGCAAACAAGCATGATTTCTAAAACAAAAGAGAATTTTTAAAAACAGGATCTTTAGACAGCACGATTTCCCCATGAAAACTTTCAACAAAGGGGCTGTAGACATTGCAGGGTTTTTCCTTGCTCCAGCTGGAGCTGTTATGGAAAAAGCCATAGGTTTTTGTCTTACCTTGTGAGAAACAGTAATCGCTGTGTGTTAATTTCTTCTCCTTCTCCTCCCATGATTTGTGTCAGAGTCCCAGGCCCAGGAGGGGAATTTTCTCACCGGTCTTGGAGAGTGTGGTGAACAGTGGGGCTGGGAGGTCAGACACTTTTGCTTATATTTCGATGTCCCAGGGCAAGTGTCGTCTAGAATTTGGAGGGAGATGCATCAGAGTCAGTAAATACTTCCTAGAAATAGCCATTTGAGGTCAGTGAAGTAGACGGTCAGCAGACCCAGGCTTGGCTCACTCCGAGGTGCTAACTTACAGTCATTTCTGGGTGAGCCGCTGTCTAAGACCAAGGATGGCAGATTCACAGCTGCACGTGTTTTGGAGGCTTAACAAACTCCAGACGTAAATAAAATATGACACGTGCAAACTCTATCCTATCTAATAAAAGAGAAAAATGGTAATTGGCGTACGACGATACCCTTTTCATTGGCTAATCAGGGCTATATGCAAATTAACTGCCAACTAAGATTGGCAGTTAACTGCCAACAAGATGGCGGTTAATTTGCATATGTAGGCACAATGCAGGGAGGCGAAAGGGAAAGCAGGAAGAAGCCCCCTGCCACTGACAGTGATTGGAAACCCAGGGGGGAGCTAAAAGCTGGGGGGCAGGGCAAAGGCAGCCCTGGGGCCACCTTTGCCCTGCCCCCCAGCCATGATCGGAGAATCAGGTGCCTTTGCTGCCCTGGCCAGTGATAGCAGGAAGTAGGGGTGGAGCCAGCGATGGGAGCTGGACACGGTCGAAGCTGGCAGTCCCGGGAGCTAGGGGTCCCTTGCCTGGGCCTAAAGTGAAGCCCACGATCGCGGGGCCGCTGCAACTGCGGGTCCCCGCTGCCCGGGCCGGATGCCTCAGCCAGAGGCCTCAGGCCTGGTCAAGGGGCCGATCCGGTGATTGGTGATCGGAGGGTGATGAGGGTCAACTCTTCTGGCCGAGGCATCAGGCCTGGGTGGGGGGCGGAGCCGGGGATTGGGGGGATATGATGGTCCCCTTGCTCAGGCCTGAAGCCTGGGTCAGAGGCGTCAGGCTTGGGCAGGGGGTGGAGCAAGCAATCAGAGGGAGATGGGGGTCCCCTGCCCAGGCATGATTCCTGGGCCAGAGGCCTCAGGCCTGGGCGGGGGCCAGAGCCAGTGATCAGGGGAAGATGGGGGTCCCCTGTCCAAGCCTGACACCTCTGGCGGAGGCGTCAGGCCTGGGCAAGGGGCCGATCAGGTGATCGGAGGGTGATGGGGGTCTACACCTCTGGCCGAGGCATCAGGCCTGGGCTGGGGGCAGAACCAGTGATGGGGGGAAATGAGGGTCCCCTGCCCAGGCCTGACACCTCTGTCAGAGTCGTCAGGCCTGGGCAAGGGGCCGATCCTGCGATTGGAGGGTGATGGGGGTCAACGCCTGAGGGCTCCCAGTATGTGAGAAGGGGCAGGCTGGGCTGAGGGACAGTGCCCCCCCCCCCCCACACACACACACCCAGTGAAGGATTTTCTTGCACCGGGCCCCTAGTAGCTCTATAAACTCTCTATATGCTTGTTTAACCTGGAGGCTGCAGGGGTCAGGGTTAAAGTGTGTTTTGTGAGTAGGAGTGAAAATGAGGATGGACATCTGTCAGGTAATCTGAGCCTGTGTTGTATTTTGATGGCTCAGATGATTTTGGTTTGAACTGGCGTCCTTTCCTTTGTTAACTCTCTTCTTCAGGTGGCTGGGACATAGTGGCCTCTGATGAATGTGCTGCACCTTTGGCTGGGATGTCTGAAGGGGCACCGTTTCTCTTGATTTCAGCTGCCCACAGGCTATAGGGACACAGAGCCTAGAGCACAGATGGTTCCCCTGGGGTCATCCTAATGATTGAGGCTTTTGAGCAGAGTTTGGTATCTCCTTAAAGGAATTTGTAATGAGATAGACTAGAATTATGGCTTATGTGTAGCCTTGTGGAAAATGAATGATTAGGTCTTGACCAAATGTCTGTGTCCTGGGCTCGATGGGCTCTGGGTTCACAGCATCTGAACGGATGGGCCCTCCTCTTCCAGATCACTGCGGAGCCTGCTGGACGGTGAGATGGAGCACTCGGCTGTCCTCCGGCAAGAGGTCGACACCTTGAAGAAGAAGGTGGCTGAGCAGGAGGAGCGGCACGTCATGAAGATCCAGGCCTTGGCAAGGTAGGAGGGCAGAGACACCGGGGGTGGGCCTGGGAGGCTTACTGAAGCGCAAGCACACCTTTACCAACACAGTTTAATTAAAAAGTGTTGTGACCAGTAGCAATAAAATGTATGCATTTGAAATTTTAATATTTTATCAAATACATGTTGAATAATATGTACACACGTGATTCAGAATGCAAAGCATATAACTGGTTACAGTGTGCAATTTCCAGTGACCACGTTTGCCCAGGGGATGGGCGATGTTACTGTTTCCAGAGCTGTCCATGCATGCGCACATCTCTGGATGTGTGTACCTGCTTTTCATTTCCCTCCCGCCTCCCTTCCTCCTTTCCTCCCTTAATGCACGGTGGTGGCGTGTCTAACACACACTCACTCTACATCATGGAGATGGTTCTGTGTTGTGCACAGGCTGCCATCTTTAGTAACTCATATGTCATTGTCTGACTGCACCAGCATTCATTTGACCGGTGTGCCAACAGCCAGCTTTAATGTGGTTTCCGGTCTTTTTTTTTTTTCTTTTTCTTTTTTTTTTTTTTTGGTTTCCAGTCTTTTGCTACTTCTAATGCCGCTGCGAGTAACCTTTGTGTTTGTTATTTTGCTCCTACATGACTATATTTGTTGGAAAATTTATGGAAGTAGAATAGCAGGGTGAGAGTTCTGTGCTTTTCTCAGGGGAGAGATCCTCGACTTGCCCTCCATGGAGGCTCAGCCAGCTTACGTTCCACAGCAGCAGGGAGAGGGCGGGACTGAGCAGCCCACAGGGGTCGGCTCCAGCCTCTGGGCCTTTGATAGCACTGCAGGTGAAACATGGCGCTGGCGGACTATTTTTCATTTGCATTTCCCTAATTAAGAGTATGGCTGAGCCTGTTTTTATTTAAGAGCCATTTTGTTTTTCTATGACTTTATTTATATCTTATTAAGAAAACTATACAGGGAACCTCCCAAAATCCCAGCTCCCATAAAACCATGCATCTCTACAGAATTTGTTCACATGGAAAGATATTTTTATGGATGTATTTAACATCTATAGCCTGTCATGCTTAGTTTGCCTCTCTCCCCCACTGAAGCTTCAGGTTAACTGTTTCTGATGTAGCATTTCACTGAATTAATGTCATATTAAATAAGCATTTGCTAGACATTTGAGTGGTTCCAGTTTCCTCCCCATTTTAGGTAAGATAAACAATTTATTGGTTGTGAATGTAAAACTACTTTAAAATAAGACCAGGAGATAAGTGTGACTTGTGGACATGCGAGGGAGTCGGGAGTTAAGTAAACTTGCAGCAGCAGCATTTATCGTCCCTGTGCTGTCAGAGCGAGTGGCACTAATGTAATTGTTATGTATGTGGAATCGAAAGTTGGCACCCTAGTCCCATATTTAACTTTAATTTGAACTTTTCTCCTTTCTCTACATTTTAAAATGACACCTCAAGAGCATCAGAGACAGTTAAACGACTACGGCAAATGCCTAATTTGGCATTTTGTCATCTGGGCCACCATTTCATCTGGCCCTGCAGGATTCTGTGGTGGAATGGTGTTTGCTCACAGTACAGGCTGCGGTCTGTAGAGAGCGGTTTTGATTCATCAGAGAAAGACAGACTTATATTCCCTGCCACTTTGGATTTTGTTCAGAGTCAGCTCCATTGTGTGAAGATGGCAAGTTTCTGGGTGAACTGCTTAACCTTCACAAGTGTGCACTTCCCCATTTATAACTTGGCGAGGCTAAGCTACCCACATGGGAGGACCTCGTGTGGAAGTACATAAAGTTCTGAACACCAGCGAGCTGTTGCGAGCGTATTTTACAGGAAGTGTATGTTAGCCTGTGATAATCCTTAGGAAAATTTTTCCCAGCAATGGAGTAGAAACATTTTTCTTAACTAAGCAGTGCTATGACCTGAAGTCTCCTCATTTAAACAATGGGGAGCCAAGAGTTTAAGGTACCTGAAGGTTCACAGTTTGCAGGTAGAAGGAACATTTGTAAAATAAGCGAATACTTCAGGAAAAAAAAAAAAAGGAAAAAAGCAAACAGGGAGGCTGGATGTGTATGTTTTGAAAAATCCAGCTGCTGACATGTTCCAGGCACAGTTCATCTTTGCTGCCCGTCAAGCTTTCTTCTTGCTACAGAAGGAGCAGCTGTCAATGTTCTCAGGTGGGGGCCGGGTGGGGCAGCGAGGCTGGGCCAGGGCTGTGTGAGCACTGGGGCACCCTGTTCTCAGGTCACATGTGTTCAGGTGGCAGGTATCATAATGCCAGTGGTTTAGCCTAGTGGTTGGTGGCGAGGATTCTGGCATTGGACTGTGGGGGTCTGATTATGGCTCTAATGCTGATTAGTTGTATGACCTTGAGCAAGTTACTTAATGTCTCTATTTCCTTAGTTTTAAATTGAGGATAAGAAAACTCTCACTTCCTAGGGTTGTTGCACAATAAAATGAGAGACCATATGTCAGTTCAATAAATGTGCTTCATAAATGCTCAATAAATGTTAACTATCATTATCATTTTTCTTCAGTATGGTAATTATATTACTAAGAAACCCTGCCGCATCAAAAGTTATATTTTAACAGCAGTGGTGCAGAAAGAATTAAGTACTAGGCTATTTCAGACATAAAAATGAAATGACTTATATTCTAAGAGTGTGTTTGTGTGTATGAGTGTTTTACTAGTTTTGAGTATATGCTAATTGTAAAACTAAAACATCCCTGAACAAGTTCATCATTTTATTACACATCTCTTTTTGCTCAGAATTAATGCCTTTCCTTTCATGCTCTCATGGCTCAACCATGATTGGGGCCATATAACCAGTCAGTGCTTATGTGTCCCAAGCAGCTGCTGGTTTCTGAGGCAGTGGCGTTACAATCGGTGGCAGCTCAGGGTGGGTAAGCCTTGCTTCCTGAGTAATCGATGGCCATGTTTCCCACTGAATGAAGAGAACTCAGGCTGTGAGTCAGGTGATCACAGAGAGAAGGCACACGTTGACATGAGAGGTACCTTTGAGAGAAGCAAGTGAATGGGGTTGTGCATTAGTGCGGAGACGTTTTTTCTTTCTGTTCATTGTATCAGTTATCTCTTGCTGTGTAACAAAATATCTCTAAACATGCACCTTAAAACAACAAACATTTATGATCCGCCAGGATTTCTGTGAGTTGGGAATCTGGGATGGCTCAGCTGGGTGGTCCTGGCTCTAAGTTCCTCACAAGGTTGCAGTCAAGCTGTTGGCTAGAGCTGTAGTCACCTGCAAACTTGGCTGGGGCTGGACGGGCCACTTTTAAACTTTTATTCTTCTTAATCTTCACCCGAGGAGTGAGGATATTTTTTTCATTGATTTTCAGAGAGTGGAAAGGAGGGAGGAAAGGGAGAGAGTGAGAGAGGAGAGAGAAGCATCGATATGAGGGAGACATCTAAACAAATGAGAGGAGACCAATAACAAACTGGCTCAAGTTACAAAAGGAATTTATTGGCTCACATAACTTAAAAGCCCAGAGGAAAAATAGCTTCAGGAAAGACTGGATCTATTGGTTGCCTCGGAATCGAACCCGTGACACTCTGGTGCTAGGCAGACACTCTTAACCACTGAGCAATGCCAGTTAGGGCTGGAGGGGCCACTTTTAAGCTCACTCGTGTGGCTGTTGCCAGGAGCTCAGCTCCCTGCCTTGTAGGCTTTCTCCACGTGGCTGCTCACAACACAGCAGCTGGCTTCTTGGGTAACTCGAGCTATAGAACACACCTGACATGGTAGCTCCTGTTTCTTTTATAACCTGGTCTTGGAAATGAGACACGATTACTTCTGCTGCATTCCATTGTCACACAGATCAACCTTGTTCATGTGGGAGAATCTACACATGAGTGTGCCTGCCAAGAGGTAGGGGATTGGGTGGGGGTCATTGGGTGCCATCTTGGAGGTTACCTACCACATCCACCATGCTTCTGTTTCGCCTTGGGGCAGACACTACCCCAATCTCTCCTGGCTGGTTCTTCCTCATCCCCATTCTGCACATGTAGTTTGGTGCAGCTGACTCTACCACTGCCTGCCCTGGATTCCAGAGCAGGCCAGATGATCCAGGCCTGGACAGTCAGCTTGTCCCATCCCTTGGCCATCATGATCGAGTTAAAGAAGGGCCTGCTGCCAGGCTGATCTGATGAGCCGATTACAGCATTCTTGAGGGGATATGGAGTAAGCCAGGAGCTGTTGGCAGCGGTCTGCTACTGTGTGGGAAGATGCTGACCTCCCCATGGTGACAACACAGTGGAGAAATAGAGGGATAGATGGAGAGAGAAACCCACAGGTCCTGATCCCATTTGAGCTCCTGGATCCAGTCGTTCCTGAAGCTATTTTTCCCTCTGGACTTTGCAGTTATGTGAGCCAATAAGTTCCTTTTGTAACTTGAACCAGTTCATCACTGGTCTCCTCTCTTTTGTATCTGGAGTCCTGACTAACGAGACTTCCTAGTTGGGATGTTAGGGGATTGGAGCAAGTGGTGTTTTCTCTGTGCTCCCTCAGCAGTCAACCTGCCACCTTCCCAAAGAGACTTGCATTTTGTTGTGACTCATCACGGATGTGAACACCCCCCTGGATTGTGTGACAGAGCCCTGCTCAAGGCCTTTCCTTCCTGTCTCTCATGTTGGGACCAGCCTTACTGTCATTCTTTGTCACACTGGTGCTCTAGCAAGAACCTGTTGTCAGTTGTGTGACCAGAGCTATTCCCTTTCCCCGTCTGAGCCTCTGGGTCTTTGTCTGTTTAAAAATATAAGAGGAGGTGGGTGGCATGGCCCCTTCCAAACTTCATGTAAGGATGCTGTGCACCTGTGTCCTGACATAATAGTCTTAACTAATATTAATATGCTTTTGGCAGTAGAAACCCAAACCAATTTAGCTTAGGTCAGCAGGGGAATTTTGTGTTGCTGTAACTAACTGATCTCTCTTTAGGCGTCACTGGACCCAGGTGCTCTGTGAGGTCTTGCTCTCCTTCCCCCCCTCTAGGTATTGGCCCTCTAGGTATTGTCTCCTTCTTGGGTGGGGCCTCTGCACACAGCCGCAAAGATGGCCTTTTCTGGCACCAAGCCTCATGCAGGATCCACAGAGAAGAGACCCCTTTCTCCTGACGCCTTCTATAACATTTAGGGAGGCTCTTCACTGGGCATGTTGTGGCCAGGAGGGAGCAGAAGGCATGGTTAACGGCCTCGCCAGGTCCCCAGGTGGGCAGATACATCATGACGGTTATGCTTCCTCGGAGGATTATGTGAAAGATTACATGCGCTGATGCTCCTCAAGCAGTCAGTGCAGCTTGGGTCTGTCATGAATGCTCAGAGGAAGGCCCCTGCTTCCTTCTTAGCTGCTGCCTTGCCCGTGGGTGCCTAGGGATGTGGAGGGTAGGCCAGATCTGTGGGTTCTTTCGTGTCCCCGCTTCCCGCTGCAACAAGCATGTTGGAACTTGTTGCCACTGGCCTTCATCTGACCTCAGCTCCTCCTGGTGTATTTTCCTAGCCCTGCCTGCCCAGCATGTGTCCCTTTGTTTATGTTTCCCTGTTGGGCTGCTGAGCAGTGATTGCTGTGACAGTGTCCTGCATGTGCGACAGAACCATGCTGCACAGTGGTAAGGGAAGGCTGGACCAAGGGTCCTAGAAGCCCAGCACACATCACTCTATCCAGCCTCCTGGGAGGCCTTTATTGGCTTTCTATGAAGGCTTTAAATCTCAGTGTCTGCCCTAAAGCTCAGTCTCCGCCTTTAAAAAAATTTATTAGAGAAATATGAAGGATATGCCTTCTGTGAAAAAGGACAGTAAATTTCTCCAGTGTCCGTCTATTGACATTGATTATGTTTCTTTTTTTATCACAAGAAGTGAATGGTCAGAGTTGAGAAAGTCAAACATGGGCTTGGAATCTGAGCCTGTCCTGGGTTAGGGGGCCTTCGGAACCGAGAGCCTGGGCCTCTCCCCTGCCAGCTCCCCTGATGTAACGCATGCTCCGCCGGGAGAACTGGTAGGCTTCATCCTGCTGCCAACGAAGGCGAGAGCGGCTGTGGCGGTTCTGGGGTCTCATCTGGGCTCAGCAAGAAGTGCAGCTATTGATTAGCAATGTCTGCCGTGGACATGGGGAGAGGGGTGGGAAGCATGTACCGTCCCCGTGTTAGTGCTGGTGAGCAGTGGAAACGGCTTGGCTCGGGAAGGCTCAACACCAAGGTGGCAGTGCTGCACAGGAGCCTGGAGAAGGGAGGTTTGCCGGGTTTTTAAAAGAAGTCCCCATTGTTCAGTTCTGTCTGGTAAAAGAAATGTGCTCTGGAGGAGTACCTCAAACCTGTTCATTTTGTTGTTGTATAAAACAAAATGAAACTTTGCTCTCAGGTTGAGTGGAGAGCAGAAAGAAAGCCCACTTTTTATCTGTGTGTCTTTGAGAAAATTAACATTTGCTGTCTTGCCTGATTCAGAAAGCACAGGTTTGTGGACAGAGAGCTGGGGAGGAAGAGCAGGCTCTTTCGCTGGAAGAGGAGTTGCTGTAGTGGACACTACTGTCTTTCTGAGAGCCCTCTCCACATTTCTCTCGCACTGGAGGACCCGCCATGGCTTGATTTTTTTTCTTTTTTCTTGGTTGGTGGTAGGGGTTGAAGTCTCCCAAGCACTGAGGTTCAGCCCTATCTTGTCCAATTTGGTCAAGATAATTCTGCCTCCTTTCCACAGTGATTGGTTCAGCTAAGTGTGGTCATTGGACTCGCTTCAGACAGTGGGCACGTGGTCTAGTTCAGGCCAGGGAGATCTGGGTGGAGGTTTGCTGGGACTTTAGAGGAAGAGGGTCCCTTGGTCGTGGGTGTCTGGGATGGCTCCATTTTCTGGACCGAAGCTGTGAGGGTGTAAAGGCTGGACCTGCTTTATTCATTTTACCACCATGAGGGAGACAGCCTGAGGTGAGCTGATGCTGCAGCGTGGGACGGAGAGGGATGGGGTGAGGGACCTGGGTTTGATGACATCCACATGCTGCTGAATCAGTCTCCCCTTGAAGCCATATTTCCCACTTACATGGACCAGTAAATCCCCCTTGCTATTTATGCCATTTTGAGTTGGATTTTCTGTTTCCTGTTACATCCTGAGCACTCCTGGATACAGAAGGCTGTGCCCACCATCTCCTGCCTGGCCATGGCATAGGTCAGGTCCCCCTCTGCTGTCCTTCCATGGCACCCAGTATCCCTCCACAGACAGTGGAACCTGGTTTCTCAAACTTAGATCATTCTGGGAGTCTGTTTGAAACCGAATCATTTTTTTTTCCCATTAGAAATAATGTAAATTGAATGAATCCTTTCCAGACCCCCAAGTAATTCCCTGTTTTAACCTTTCTTATATACAGTACATGTCTATTGTTTATAAAGAAACACTTTTAAAAAACAAAAAGGGCATGAAATGTAAATTTAGCAAAAAGGAAAGGAAATGTACAGTAAAAAATGAAAATTTGCAATAATTATAAGCAGCAACAAAAGCAAAAAAAAACCACATGAAAATATTCACAACATAATATCCTGAGATTTTAACAGTGGCAAACTGACTCATATTCGCGCATTCTTTTCTGTCACCTGAGAGATGCGTAACTGATCAGACAGGTATCAGTGTGGAAGGGTTGTCAGGTTGAGAAGCGAGTTGTTTGAGATGGGAGGTGTTCCAGAAACGAGGTTCCACTGTATAGTATTGGCAGCTTTGAGTGTATTGTCTTTCCTTTCAGACTAAACTCCACAAGGGCAGAGACCATGCTTTTCTGCTCACCTTGTTTGTTTCCCTTGTGACTAACGCAGTGCCCGGCCACAGCAGGTGCCCTGCAATGTTGGTGAAATGAAGGAGCAGATGGACCATGGGGCAGTGACATTCACTTGGTCGGAGTCTCATTTTGGGGACTGCTAGCTTTTTCAACATCTCGATGGCTCTTCTTCTTTTAGCGCAATACAGTTGCAGTGACCTTAGCTTTAGACCTGCTAATGGTCATCACCTGCCCTAAGACTAGATTCTGGTCACTTTTGGGGAATTGGAGCCTTCTGCAAATCCCGCAGCCATGCATTTAATTCTTACCACGTAGTGTAGGTAGATAGTGAGAACTAGTAGTAGCAGGTGACGGAAGCCCACCTAAACTGGCTCATGGAGAAGTGTGGTTGATTGGCTCATGTAACCTAAAAGTTTAGGAGAAGACCTAGCTATCTACCCAGCTGGATCCGGGGGCTCAGGGGGGCAGGCAGGACCCGTGTCATTCCACGCCTCCCCTCTCTGTCCCTTGGTGGCAGCTCCCTGTTAGGCCTCCTCTTCTTTTGTGATGACCAGAGGCCCCAGCAGCTCCAGGCATAAGTCCCGTCAGCGTGGCAACCCCTGGGGAAGGAGAGCGCTTCTCCCCGAATGCTCCGGGGAGTCTTGGATTCACTCTCATTTCCCCAGTGGGATGTGTTATTCTTGCTGTGTGGCCTGGGTCAATGCCCCCCTGGAGCCAGGGGGTGGCTGACGTTTCCTCACTGACGACAGGGACAGACTCCTTCCCTCAAGAGGAAAATCGGGTTCCTGCCATCAGACGGGGCTGAGTGCTGGGGAGGCAGAGGCAGCAGATGTTCCCTGCAGTGGGCTCCCCTCCCCATCACAGGTGGGCTCTGCGGATTTCCCCAAGTGAAGGCACTGTGCTCTTTCTCGAGGCAGCTGTGCTCAGTGAGGTCAACGTCAGCCACTCTCACCTGTTGTCCAGTGTCCCTGCACTGTGTTCTCTCTCGTGTCTTTCCGTGTTTGGATCGTAGTGCATGATAGTAATCTGACTGCATTAGCAGGCACTGACTCCAGCGACTTTGGCATCATTAGATGCATAGTTCTCAGTCTCAGCAGAACCGTATTTCTTTCTTTATAAAAATATTTGGTAACGAGCTACCCCCTTACTATCCTGAAATGAAATTCATAGCTAATATAACCTACCTATGTAAATAACTTTTAAAAAATGGGTACAACAGCCTAACTCCAACATGAAAGAAAGAAAAGGAAAGTAATTTATAATAGAAAGCAGATTTCAGTATATATTGGCCGGGCATGCCTTTGTAGAAAACATGTGGAGGTTAATGGCTTGCACCTACTTATAATGCATGAGTTTGGATTTATAGGCAGTAAGAAGGTCAGAAGTCATTCTTTATAAGCAATACAGAAAATGAAAGCGCAGAGTCTGGGTGGACTCTGGGGTAAAAACTCATACATTCAGTGTAGAGTAAATGAAGTAGATTGTAGGCTGAGATTATGAACAAGTATTTCACCTACATGGAGAGCCATCAGGACAGTTGAAAGTATGGCAGGACGTGGGTTGCTCTTGGTTTGGGACTGCCTTGGCCTCTCAGGTCAGTGAGTATTCCTGGCCTTACGCAGTGAATGCTGGAAGCACCCTGTCATCATTGTGACGTGCAACAGTGTCTGCACTCCTCTGCCTTGCTTAGACTTTGCTGTACATTACACCCACCAGGGGAACTTGTAAAATGACCATGTCTACACTTCTAGAAGGCAGTGTGGGTCCCCAGTGAGAATCATTGCTTTTAGTTCTTTCCCCAGTGTTCTCATTTTCAACATCATTTGCAAATGTACTGTCAGAATTTTGTGTTTAGGAGCTTTCTGGTCCATTTTCTTTTTTTAATTTCATAGCTAATATAACCTACCTATAGGGGACAGACATTTACCCTTAAGAGGAAAATCTGGGGCTCCTGCCATCAGACAGTGCTGGGTAGGCAATGGCACCAGATGTTCCCTGAGTGGGCTCGTCTCCTCATCACATTAAAAAAAATGTGTTTTATTGATTTTTTTTTTTTAAGAGAGGGGGAGAGAGCTAGAAACATCGATGAGAGAGAAACATGGGATTGGTGTCTCCTGAAGGCCCCCTACTAGGGATCAAACCTGCAACCCCAGGCATGTGCCCTGACTGGGAATCGAACCGGCAACCTCTTGGTGCATGGATGATACTCAACCAGCTGAGCACACTGGCCGGGCATGACCCCTTTTCAGTTGCCTCACTCTTTTAGAGTTTTTAGCTAGAGACTGAACCCTGACCACATTATATTACCTGTTGAGCTCCTACTGTGCATCCCAGCCCACTCTGGTTCTCCAGTCTCTTACTTATCCTGGGGCACGAAGCTTGCTCCCCACAGGTGGCTGGCTCTCTCGTTTGGCAGAGTCTGATCGCTGAGTGAGTTGTGCTCTTCATCATTGTCTAGCACATCCTGCCAGCAGCTGATGGGTCTTGAATGACTTACACCAGAGCAGCCGAGGAGAATTGAGTACATGGGGTGGAACTAGAATGAGTGCTAGACACATGTGGCAGGGCAGTAGACACGATGGCTTCAGAGGTTTCCTGAAGTCTCATGCTACCAAAATTGAGTGAAGACAGATGGTTAGTTAATACTCATTTATTCATTGACTCATCAAATATCTATTTCATATTAAACCTATAAAAGAGATAAACAGGATGCAGCTGACTCTAATTTCTAGGTGTTGAAAGTCAAGAGAGGGATGTATAAACACAGATTTTAACCTTTTGACTGACAATTCCTTATGCTCCAGTTGAGGTGGCCATTGTTAAAGGAAGTGTAGTGTAACGGTGTGGGGAAAGCCTTGGACTTGAGCCCTACTCAAGGATGGGACCTGGGGAAAGGTGAGTGAGGCCTGAGGGTGCAAAGTTTAAGGAGGCACTCTCTCTGAGGATCACGCACGTGCCCCTTCTGGTTGTGTAGTGTCTGATGGTCATTTTATGCCTAATGCTTCTTGTCTAGAAAACTGGGATAATAATAGTCTCTCCTTTATAGATACATGCAAGAGCTGATGCATGCAAAGTGCTATGCACAGTGAGTGCCCGAGTAAGTGCTTAGTAAAAGCCTCCCATGATTATTATTCGTTTTGTGGAAGTAAATTATTCTTCTATTCAGGGCTGCAAAGACTCATTTTCTGGAGTTCATCTAGCCTGCTATTGCTCAGATGTAACTAACTTTCTAACAAAGAGTTCTCTGGGTTGAAGAACTAAAAGCCTTGCTTAGGCTTTGCTATACATTACAGACACCAGGGGAGCTTTTAAAAACGATGTCCAGGCTGCCCTCTAGACCAATTAAGTCAGAATCTGTCATAAGACCCACATGCTCAGGTAATTCCAGTGTGCACCAAGGTTGACAACTGGTGGTTTAGTGCAGCACTTCTCAAGCACACCTGGGATCCTGATCGACTTCAGACTCTGTTTCTGCAGGTCTGGGAGGGGCCTGGTAGGTATCTCTAGTTCCAGAGTGAGTGATGCTGGCGCTGCTGCTTCCTATACCACATTGGAGTAGCAAGGGCTCAAACAGAATGCGAATAATGATCTGAAAGGGTAAGTTCAATTTTTCGAGATCCCTGGGGCTCTTAGGTGAAGGTACTTGTGATATTTACCTCAGAACTGAGTTGGGAGTTAGTGTTTGCTTGTTGGTTTGTTTGAAAAATACGAAAAATGCTGTGACCCAGTACAAGAACGAGCACTATTAACACTTGTCATTTTTATTTTCTACTTTATTTTTAAGTGGACTGTAAACAACATGTAGGCTTGCATTTGGTGGGTTTCAAAGGATCAGCGCCAGCACATTGTCCTGCACCTGGCTTTGCTCACCCAACACTTAGCTGAATACGTTCAGGTTAAGGTGCACACAAGTGGGCTTTGAGGACAGAGTTCTGCCATGATTGGTCAGCTGGAGATTTCTCAAGAAAGCTCTTGTTTTCATGTTTTAAACTATTACCTTTAAGTTGTAAAACCAATATAATAATCTGAAGTGGAGAAAAGAGCCCCAAATCTCACAATCCTAGCATGATCATTATTTCCACTGTTAGTCCATTTAACTACAATTTTTGCATAGTTACAGAACCATGAGTGTGTACCTGCAATTTTTATTCAATTATTTTGTTTTCTTTTTTAAAAAATTAAATTTATTTTTATTGATTTCAGAGAGGAAGGGAATGGTAGAGAGAGATAGAAACATCAATGATGAGAGAGAATCATTGATCGGCCACCTCCTGCATGCCCCCCACTGGAGATTGAGCCTGCAACCCGGGCATGTGCCCTTGACCAGAATCGAACCCAGGACCCTTCAGTCCACAGACCAATGCTCTATCCACTGAGCAAAACCAGCTTGGCTGGCTAGGGGTATATTATGTTTTCTTGCATTTATATGTAGATTTCAAATTATGTCTATATAGAGACTTTTTTTTTTCTTTCCGTAATATAAAAGTAAGGCACAAATTACAACCCACAAGTATGGGAAGAACAGTAAAGTTTAAAGAAGAAAACCATCAGGACACAATTATTTTTAATGTGTTTTATTATTTATGAGGCACTAGATCCCAGTTTATGTATACATTTACTTATTCATATTACATAACCCAAATCATTCTGAATCTATAAGTTGATGATCTTCTTTGAAAAGCAATATCATAAACCTTTTCTGATGTTATTCTCTTATGGATATCACTTTGGATGGCCATTGAAATCTGTTCAGATATGTCTGTGTTTCTCACACAGTGGTTTCCTTAACTATTCCTCCCGCTTCCCCTTTTAGGAGAAGTTTTTCCATGAAAACACACACACACACACACACACACACACACACACACACACACACACACACGTAAGTTTCCTTACTCTAGATTCCTAGAAGTGGAGCTCTTATATTAGAAGGAGTGAGTGTCCATAACAGCTCTTGATTCATGTTGTCAAAATCTTTTTCAAGAAAGAGTTCTCACTTGATAGCCTACCTTGATGTCATTTAAAAAAAAAAATTCTCACTCAAGGGTATGTTTTTTTGATTTTAGGGAGAGAGATAGAGAAACATCAATGTGAGAAAAACATCGATCAGTTGCCTCCTGTATACGCCTTGACCTGAGATCACACCTGCAACCTAGGCATGTGCCCTAATCGGGAATTGAACCTGCAACCTTTTTGGTGTATGAGACAATGCTCCCACCAACCGAGCCACCCGCCAGGACTAGGTGCCATGTTTAGTGGCCAACTAGCATACCACAGTTTACTTAGCAGTTTCCTCAGAGGTTAGTGTTTCGGTTACTTCTGGATTTTGAGATTGTGGCAAAGGTTGAAATGCTCTCCTCATGTCTGTAGCTCGTTTTCCCTCTGCCAGTTTCATTGCCCAGTATGTTCCCAGCAGTGGGATCACAGGGCAAAGTGTGTGAATGCTTTCATGGCACACGCTGTGTGTTGTTCTGGCCCCAGGCTGAGGCTGGAGGACCTGCCCACTAGAGCCTGAGCCGGTTCTGTCATCATTCATCACCTCTTAAGCTTCTGGTTTTTGCAACTGTGAAAGGTGAAGGGATCTGTGGTCTGAATGATTTTCCAGCTGATTTTTCTTATGTGAGTACAGATGTGGGAATCCCCTACAGGTAGGAGAATGGAAATGCCAATGTGTTACCATCTGAACTTATATTTGTGGAAGCACCTTCTCAAATGCCATGAACTGTGGCGCCGTATCACTTCCTCCATAGCCTTTCAGCATTTTGCAACCAATATGTTTCCTAGGTATTTTTCCATATGGAAATGATGGACGGGAACAGATAGAGCGGCATCTCTTAAAGCAACTGTGTACAAGGGAGAAAGCCACATGCTTGTTTATTTTCTCTGATTCCAGAATCCAATCAAAGACTCAGATTTTGTTGATGAACTAAAATTTTTAGGGAATAAGCAGCAAGGTATATTTGCACGAACATCTGCATTTTGAAGCACGTGCCCACACTGAGTGGTTAAGCATCAGAGCCATTAGTAGCTGCTGCCAGATGTTTCCTGAAAAATGTGCACCAAACATGGACATGGGTGGCTCATGAAGATGCAAAAAATACACAGCTGCTAAGGGAAGAGGGAGAAGGTTGTGTTTGAGACATTGCTTTAGCTCATCCTTTTCCCCATCAAAGCACAGAAGCAGGAGGAGATAAAAATGATCAAAACCAATAAATATGATAGAACACTCACTAAAAGTTACAGTAAATACCCATGGGGCAGGGAATGTGTTTACCATTCATTAATGCCCCATTTGCTGTCTTTCCTAATGAGAAGTAGGTAGAGAAGTCTAGAGGAGCAAATACAGCAGAATGGTTTTGAGGGATAGCAGAAGAGCCCAGGAAGGGAGGGCAGTTGGAAGAGAGATGCTGCTACTAAGTGAATGTCAGGGTGTGTGGTATTTGAGAGAAATGGTTGACATTAACGGCTGCTGTTAGCTGGGCCCAGGGCTGGAGCCCGCTGCTCAGCTTGACGTCCTGGGGAGGCAGAAGTTGTAACCTGGTTATTCGGAGAAAATAAGTTTTTAAACCTTGCCTTTCCGGGGTGGTTCACAAGGTGGCAATTTCCATGTCACCGAACACGAAGCCTGGGTCTTAAATATAGCCAGCATGTGAATGCCCTGCAGGCGGTGACAGGGCGATGACATCACTGCCAAGCAACTTCTCTTATTTTGGAGCTGGGGAGGGGAACAACAGGAAGCTCGGTGGAGGGGAGATATTCTTGGCAGCTGCAGTAATGCCGCGTAAAGAGAGACAACTGTCAAGTCTGGTGATTCTGGAAGTTTGCAAAGTTTCTGTTCACCGAGCAAACAGAAAAGTTCACTGAGTTCATGCTGGGTGGCAAACAGAGACAGTGCGCAGACATGTGAAATGCCCAGCCTACCGCCACACCACTGCCACTGCCAAACAATCATCGCACACCTTTTATTTCCCGCAGCGGAACTGTTTCTTCAAATGCACTCGTACGTGGAAGCTCCAGATGTGCCTTTACTGAGAGCTGAAATGCGCAGGTCGCAGTGGAGAGGGGAGGTCCCGGCACACCACTCCCTGAGCTGCAAGCCCTCACTGCGAAAGTGATAGAAAAGGCAGTTTACAAGTGATCGTCTAGGGTGGACTGGTCTTCCTGTGAGTCCAGTTCTCTCATTTCTGGTGATGAGGAATAAGGAGCTGTTAGGGTTGAACTCAGCCCAATGGTCTCCACATCTCTTCTCCATCTTGTGATGCTGTTCCCTTCCCCAAAGTAGTTTCACTGGAGTGAACTGCCTCCTATTAGATCTTCCTGCACTTCTCATTCACTCACTTGTTTGTTAAATTTTATAGTGCAGTCCCTCCTTTCCCCTGCATTCTCAGCCTGCCTTATTTTTCTCTTTTTAAAAAAATAGCATTTGTCATCTAATATATTACTTATTACATTCACTGCCGTTTTCTCTTACGTTATAAGCTTCTGAAGGCAGGGACCTTTGCTCATTTGTTCAGTGGTAGATCTATCACAATGCCTGGTACATAATAGAGCTTAGAAATATGTTAAGTGAACAAATGAGTGTTTGTCAATCACGTCTATGTTATTGCTCTGCTGTGTTTGGCTTGTGTGTTTCTGAGGTCCTTTCATGGGCTAAATACAGCTGCAAGAGCCCCAGCCATTCTAGGCAGCAGGAAGGGTAAAGCAGGGAAGGGAAAAAGGAGTATGTGCTAATTTCGCTCAAAACAGTTTCTCTCACATTTTAGTGGCCTGAATGTACTCTACTAGAGAAGTGAGGAATGTGGTTTTTTTTTTTTGTTTTTTGGGGCACATGGTCACTCTAAATAAAACAGAAGAAGGGAAGAACAGGTATTTTTGAAGACAAATAATGGGCTATGATCAGTGCCCTGTACATAGTAAACTCTTATTGGAAAAAATTCACTCTTCAGTTGCTTGGCATGATGAGGTGGCTTAAGTTCGTTCTGTGGCCATCAGTGTATCAGATCGTCCCCATGATGATTAACAGAATGGCTTTGCATCAGGAAGACCTTGGCTCAAGTCCCTATGTTAAGCACTTGCTAGCTGCTTGAGGGTACACAAGATGTAAATGAAGTGTTTGTGTAGCTCCTCCAGGTAGAAGACCAGATCCAACCTAGGTCCTTGCTGGTATTTTCTTTCTTTTTAAATATGTCTTTACTAATTTCAGAGGGAAGAAGAGAGAGGAGAGGGAGTTAGAAACAATGATGAGAGAGAATCATTGATCCTCTGCCTCCTGCACGTCCCCTACTGGGGGTTGAGCCCAAAACCTGGCATGTGCCCTGACCAGGAATCGAACCAGGAACTCCATGTTCATAGGTCGACGCTCAACCCCTGAACCACACTGGCCGGGTACCAGTATTTTCACTGAGGGTGTTCACCTCATTCCTGAGCTGCGCATCCTTTGTTCATCTGAAACTGCTAGAGGTAGGTCTTTTGAAGAGTGAAGCTGTGTCACAAACACGGTCCCTATGGCAAGTTGTCACCACCAGGAGCAGCTAATGAGCTAGTTGTTGCCTAGTGATCACATCCTGCATTCCTTTGTAATCACCATGGTCACCGTGTCAGCAGGCCCCAAGCCCATAGGAAGGAGGTTTCCCCGGGTCACCAGAGGAGTTATAGCTTGTGATTTTGGTTCATTTGTGCAGATTGAGGCAAATCTGTTTTGACTCTATAAAGTGGAAATTGCTCAGCTGGGCAAGAGATGTGTCGGTTAGCCGGCTGGTGCACTAGGCTGGATGGGGTGAGGCAGGATTTGACCTGGATTTCCTCCAGGTTCACTGCTAATCAGGATGTGACCTTGACTCTCAGAGGTCCTTAACCAGGCTAAGATGGGTTTCCCTCTCTGCCACATAGCGATAGAGTGAAACTTTTAGTATCTGTTTGTTTATTTTTTTAAAAAATATATTTTTATTGATTTCAGAGAGGAAGAGAGGAGAGAGAGAGACAGAAACATCAATGATGAGAGAAAGTCATTGCTTGGCCACCTCCTGGATGCTCCCTACCGGGAATTGAGCCAGCAACCCGGACATGTGCCCCTGACCGGAATCGAACCCGGGACCCTTCAGTCCACAGGTCGACACTCTATCCACTGAGCAAATGGGCTATGGCTGCTTATCTTTCTTATTTAACATTTATTTACTGTGGCATTTTCATAACACATATGAAAGTAGACAGAATAATATAACAAATCCCATGTTCCCACACTTTTTCACTCTCTTTACACTATTTCCTACCACTTACTGCTTTCTTTTTAGCTAGTGTTTTTCAAAGAAAATCCTAGATATTATATTGTCTGTAAATATTGGTTATATATAAAGCTCTAGAAAATAAGTTCTTAAAAATAACCGTATACAACACTATTCTCCCATTTAATAGAATTGGCAATAATCCTTGATATAATCTAGTTTCTAACTTCAAAGATCTTCAGTTGTCTCAAACTTTTACAGTGGTTTTGTCTGAACCACTTATTAAAAGCATAAATCAGCCCATGCCATTCTGCTGCACTCAGAAGAAAGTCCACTCTCCTTTCTGGGGCCTGTGAGGCGCTCGCGATCTGACCTGCGCTGCCTGCTTCCTGCTGAGGCGCTTGCTGCCTCTTCTGCCTGGAGCATCCTGCCCAGGCCTGCGCGTGCCTGTGCTCCTCACCTCTGCAGAGAGGGCCCCATCTTCTTCTTCTACCCTGTTCAGGTTTTAAACTCCTTGCACTACCTGTTCTTGTGCATTTCTCTGTGTTTTTGTTTGAGGTAAACATCCTTCCACTCATGGTGTCAGCACAGTGAGGGCCGGGCTAGGCCTGTGTGGCCACTGCTGTTTCCCCAGCGCCTGGCAACAGTGGCTGCTCAGCCCATGCTTGCTCAGTGAGTGGACATCTGTACAGCGCAGACCCTGGTGGCTGTGGCCTGGAGCCTAGCTCCACACCTCTAGGGGCAAAGTACCAACAAGGGGAGTTTCTCTTCCTGTTCCCTTTCTCTTCTTTTTCTTCTTTTTTCCAATTGCATCATTGGCAGAAGAAGTTCATGCGCTCAGAAGAAGGCATACCAGTGGTCGTTATTATTTGCATAACTAACACACTGTAGACACCGCATTGTAGAGTCCTTGGTGCATATAATTCTTTCCTGTTAAGAGGAAGTCCCAAACCCATAGTTAAGCCATCACCTTCCCCATCCAGGCCAGGAAACTGGCTCACTGATTGGGAAGTCAGGACACCTCCAGGTGGTCAGGTCAAGGTTTTGCCTCCATCTGGAGAGGAGACTGTGTGGCATAATGGATTGTGCCTGGGGCTTCAGAGTCAAACTCTTTGGAAACCTGGCCCTTTCCTTGCTGTGTAACCCTGTGCCCATCACTTATCTTCTCTGGACCGCAGGTTGCTCATGTATAAAGTGGGGTGATCCAGAGTGGGTGGCAAGGCCTTCTCCCAGCTCCTTCCGAGAGTCCTGCACAGAGAGACCAGTTTGTATTGGCGGCAACATAATTGGTGACAGTGCCAGGCTGAGAGGTAAACACAGCACACACCTACAGGCCCCTGGGACAGATGCTGTCATTAATTATGGGCAAAACGTATTTTTATAGCTACCTTTCAATTTCTTTTTCAAAAGAGTTTTTGTGCACCAGGAATTGCGCTGCCTCACATACATCAACTCGGGTAGTTCTCCAGGAGCTGGTGAGCTGGGTGCAGTGGTTTTCTCAGTTTACAGGAGGGTGATGCCTTGAGCAGCTTGCCCGGGGCCCGCACACAGTGATGGGCTGTCTGCCTCCAGACCCTGTTGCCAGGTCCCCTTGCCACCCACTCTTCATGGTCATCAGGAGGGTTTTTGTGCTGTGGTTGTCACACTGTGCTCTGTTGTCATGTCTGTGACGGGAGCGTTGTTGTTATTATTTTTGTCCCAGCCCTGGCTGTTTTTGGTCAAGGATAATGGCAGTTTACAAAGGGCCGCATCCTTCATTTTCCCCTGTAAGGAGGGACATTTCATGCCTCTAAACATCATCTGGTTCTGGACCTTCGTCTTGTTCCCGCTTAATCTCTCAGCGGGTCTCACGCCAGGTCACAGTGTAGGCCAGAGCGGCTGCTCACTGCCCCACCTGTTGCCTCTCCCTGAATCTCTGTGGGGAACTCTGAATGCAGCTTTTCCAGAAAGTTTTATGCAGCAGAACATGGTGACAGGAAGATAAATTGTGCAGCTCTAAGGGGAGGGAAACCAGAAGGCAATTTGTCTGAGGTGCTCCAGTTCCGCTGCTCCCCTCCTCCGGGGCTGAATTATGGAGATGATTTCCTGTTGCTCCGAAGGGAAGCTGCTGGGAGGTGCTCATCGGGCCTGTTATATTAAAGCATTAAGAACAATTAGATGTAAAGTCCTTTTTTATTTTTTACAGATTTTGACATATGAATAATTGAAAGTTTGGCTGTCTCTCTTTGGCTCTTCCTTAGAAAAAGTCTAGAAGTACTGGAATAAGATGGATTTTAGGGAGAATTTGGCAGCAGGTTTACGGCAATTGCCCAGAAAAGGAGAAAAACAAATATCTTCTGGAGGTGGGAACTGATCCTCCAGGCCTGTGTGCCTTAATGGGGCTGGCTTCCTTCCCTCTCGGAGCCCCTGGAGATGGGGCAGGCTGTCCTGTAGATCTGGCAGGCTTTCCCCCCTAGCATTCACTTTGGTTCATAATCACGGCAGATCCTTGAATAGCGGTGCTGCCATCAATGTTATGTCATCACAGCGTTGATGAGATGATGTAGGAACCTAACTTTGTTGATGTTAGTTAGCCTGTGGTAAAATGTTTCATTTTAAGTTGTTTCCCTTGAAGTCACAGAACTTACGGACAATGGTAAGTGAGGACTTGCTGTACAGACCTGTATGTGCCTCTGGTTAGGGTCCGCCTCCTCTCCTAGACTTGGTGTCCCAGGGAACAGGGAACCCTGGCTCTTTGTGTCATCTCTGGCTCTTTATCCTCAGGCCTGAACCTGTCGCTAACACTGGGCAGATGATTGGCATCTAGTATTTGAAAAATCAATGAATGTAACTTGAACAAGACTTGCCCTCTTACTCCCCACAACCCACCCCCACGCGCTCCCACTGCCGATTCTCACTGATGGCAGCGTCCTGATGTCCACTCTTGTTGGTGCTGCCTGGCTCCACCGGAGGCCATTCTGGCCCTTGTTGCCACCGTGTTGGTTAGAAGAGGAGGTTCCGCCCCAGGAGGAAGTGGATCTGGTTGGAAGGTGTGTGACAGTGTAATTATGTGCCTGTGTGTGCTTGGAAATATTCTGCGTATCATGTTGCTAGAAAAATGTGCTAAGTCAGTGAATCTAGAACAGCTGTGGGCAAACTACGGTCCGCGGGCCGGATTCGGCCCGTTTGAAATGAATAAAACTATAAAAATAATAAAAGATCGTACCCTTTTGTTCCGGCCCTCCGGTCCAGTTTAAGAACCCATTGTGGCCCTCAAGTCAAAAAGTTTGCCCACCCCTGAGAAGAAGGTGCACAATTAGCAAGCCTTTGGGAGGAACAGCTAACATGAGAGCTACCGAATGTTTATCTTGTTGAAAGCATGAGGATGAGACGAGCCAAGGATGCAGTCAGTCATCAACAGGTAGAGGGGAGGGCTGGCTTGGGTTGAAGGGCCCAGAACCCTCCACTGGCTCTGGAGTAGGGGCTGGTGCCATGTGTGGGTGGAAACTAAAAGGGTGGACTGAGCGAGGTGCTGAGGGCACCTGGACTTGGACTTGCTCTTGTTTATCCTGCTGGGGAGGCCACACCAGCATGAAGAAACATTGATCACAGGCCCTGTGGCCTCCCCTATGCTGTTGGAGATGCTGCCACAAGGAAGGGACCAGTGCCAACAGGCTCAATGCAGGGTATACTTGAGTCCAACTGGGCTGAACGGAGTCCTGTCCTCACTTCCTGCCATGTCACCTTGGGCCCCTTTGAGCCTGTTCCTTCATTTGTAAAAGGTGTGTGTGGATGAACCGAAGCGGAGCCCTTAGCCTCGTGCTCAGTACAGCTATTGACCATAAATATGGACCACTAACACTAATCAGTGCCCAGCTGTTGGTGTTGATGTGATCCCAATGCAAAACAGTAGAGTTGTTTCCCCAGCCGTGGGGAGTGGATGGAGTGCCACTGGCGACACGCCTCTCGCTGGTTTTAGATTAGCCCTCCTGCCAGGACAACTCTGGAGTTAGGGTGTGGGTGTGGGTGGGAGCACATCTTGCTCATTGTCTTAGCGATTAGCCCAAATGTAGCTGCTACATGACCCCTGCAAGGACACCGGTCCAACAAAGGCCTTCTTTGGCTCCTGGCAGTGGCTGGCACCTCTGCAAGTGTGTGACAGTTCCCTGCCAAGTTAATCCCAGGCTCTGCTTAATCCCCAGTTCCAGGCATGACCGTAGAGCATGACAGGGGGCTGGCTGTACTCCCACCTGGCTCACTGCACACAAGCCAGAGCTAATCCTGGCTGTCAGCTCAGCCCTGAGCAGGTACAGGACCTGGAACACTCGCGCCGTTTCATTTGCTAAGCTTGAGCTTCAGATGTTTTGGATGGAACTTGCTTCTCCTTGAAGATGATGACGAAACTTCACCAGCATGTTGGGCCACATCTCCTTGGGACACAGTGGGTGGAGTGTTGATTAGAGGAGGTGACCTCAGCACCAGGAGACTGAAATCGCTGCTGACTGGGAGGACTCCTGCCTCGGGGTCCTGGGCTCATGGCCTGTGATGCGCATCTGAGGGAGGGTCCTTTGCTGCTATTCCTGCATCCCTTGCTCATGGCAGGCATCATTCATCAATCCCCGCAATCTTGGATTAGCCCCAGAATCTTCCAGTTCCCTTCTAGGAAGCCACTTCAGAGTTAGTTTTTCAGCGAAAAATCTATTCTTTACCTTTCCTGTCAAAGGTCCCTTTCCAGAAAGGGTGGATGGGCCACACCTCTTGAACTACAGTTCTAAGGCCGCATGGGGCTGACCGTCTTTGCCACAGCGAGGAAGAGCACCGAGACTGGTGTGCCTGGCAGGCCTGGCAATGAGGGCGGTGAGGCTGGACACGTCCACCACTGGCCAAGTTGCAGCTCTGCCGACCCTTTAAGGACTGCCTCCAGGCACTTCCTCCCGGTGTTCGCACCTCAGGGGGCCATCCATCACAGGAATAAATGTCAAGTTTTCACATGAAGAGGCTCTTGCCTGGGTGGAGAATGCGTGGCCTTCATTTGGTTTGGATTCACAATCTGTTTTATTGTATCCTCGGAGTTTGCCTCCTGCGTTATGTAGCAGGGGGCTTATGCTCTCAGTTGACCAGTCCACCACCTTTGAAAGGTCCCAGCCAGAAGAACGGTCTTAAACAAAGCATTTAAACTAGTTTGATGCTCCAATATGATTCCATGCTTTGATAATGCCTAGAATTGACAGGTTTATAGAGACAGAAAGTAGATGACTGTGTGACTGGTGTCAGGGGCAGTTGGGAGTGACTGTCAATGGGTACAGGGTTCTCTTTGGGGTGAGACAATGTTCTGGAATTAGTAGTGGTGGTTGTACACACTGGGGAATGTACTAAAACTATGGAGTTATATGCTTTTAAAGAGTGGATTGTGATTTATATCAATAAAAAAAGATGGATTTTAAGCAAAGGCAAATCAAATTTTAACAACAGCTGCCATTTATTGAGCTCTTAACAAATGACGTGTGACAAGTGTCAGTGTCCCGTGCTCCCTGCTGTCTGCTCTCTCATCAGCGCGTGGTGGTGGGCTTTCTCTTCTGGGTCATAGCAGACTCTCGATTGCTTTCATTTCTGACGCCGTGCAGGAAGCGGTTAATGTTCGTGGGGTTTTTGAGGTAGGCAGATCATTCTTTTCTTGCTTTCCTAATTCCTTTCAGGATTGCTGACATGTTACAGCTGATCAAGGCACCCACCAAATTACACTTTTGACAGAGAGGCAGGAATAATAATTTCATGCTTCATCTTCCCTAAAGAGTAGGTGTATCTGGTCCTCACACATTCTATGATGTTGATATTATTAACCCTGCCGACCCCCTCGCAGCTCCATTCTGACCCTCAGATGTACACAGGATGCCATCTAGACAGTGTTTTCCTTCTGGTTTTACTGTGGACTCGTTCAGACCTTGTTCTGCACCCTGGGAAGTGCACTTGGTGGATTCTGTCACTGGTCTCCCTGCCCCCGGCTCCTGGTGGGGTATGGCGTTTGTGGTCCGTGGGAGGTCCTGGCGGGAGGAGGACGAGGTACAGGGGGTGAGCAGGTGCGTGTGTGGGGGTGGGTTCTGTTCAGATTTGGACATTCTGGTAGGATGGGGAGGAGAGGCAGGGAGTAACAAGGAATTGAAAAACCAGATTCAGCTAGCTTAAGGACCGGGAAGACAGGAAAAGACGTTTGACGTGAAGGTTGTGGGACATTTGGGGAGGAGCAGCAACTTTCCTAGTTAGGAAGGCCATTTGGTGGGGGTGAGGCACAGAAGAGCAGAGGTTGGAAGGATGAGAAGGAAAAGGAAGGATGGGGCAGACTGTGCCAGGTAGAGGGAAGGGCACACGCAAAGGCCCAGAGGTGAGAATGAGTGTGAGGTGTGCAAGAATGTCCCGAAGGCTGGTGTGACTAGAGCGGAGGTGGGAAGGGGAGGCGGTGAGGCTGCCGAGGCTGCCAGGAGCCTCACCAGGGAAGCCACCAGGAGGAGGTTGGGAAACAGAATTTCCAGCTAATGGAGGTTTCTGGTTAATAGGATGCTGGTTATGCCAGTTTAAGGAAATCTGTGCAATGGTGAGCTGGTATGTAAGGGGATTTACACGATGCACTTACAAATCCCTGACTGTAGGTTTGAGGCCTTCAGAGGTTTAGCTGCTACACTTTCCCTTCCGGCCCAGCGTCACAGTGTTGAGAAGATTTAGTACTGTTTACGAGTGTGTTCCATTTTGATTGATAATTTTTTTTAAACTTCACACTTCAAAATGGGCTGGCACTGAAAGCATACAAGCAGTCTGAGCATTTGCCTCGTTTTTAATCATGGGGTTGTCTTATTTTGGGCAGTAAAATTCGCGTGGAGTGTGTTGATTCCTGCCTCCTCCACTTACTTCTCCCACGGCTGTTGTTGAATTTGCATTACTGCCCTGTGAATGAATTAAAACTCGCCACATTCAGTCTCCGAGGGACAGATAAGGAACACTTACCAGAACTTTGGGAGAGACATTAACTTCTCATTAAGTGGAAAATAGACGGTTTCACACGGAAGTGTGCATGAACAGAGCAGGCCTGCATTTTTGCTTTGGCGTCTTTATCACTCACCCTGCAAATAATGCTTTTTTCTGGGTAATGGACCTGAAGCACAGAGCCGTGTGAGTGACACCCTGTCTGCAAATGCCTTTGTCCTCATCGCTCTGTGCTTTCTAGCTACTTGGTGGCGTGTGCATGGCTTGTCAGGCTACTCATCGATTTAGCGGCGTGAAGAGAGAACTTGCCTGTCACTTTTTGTTTCAGGTCAACTCACTTGTGCCCAAGGAATGGAAGAGTGATGCATGTAGTCAAAAACTGTGGATCCTTTCGTTTCTGAATGCTGACTCAGCTAAGCAATTTTCATCAGCCTACTTTCTGGGCCTATTTTTATCATTCCAATATTAAAAATAAACTTTGATTCCCTGAGCACTTCACGAGGGCCTGGGCCTCATGCAGGGCTCTGGATGGGAAGCACCAGAAAATTGGATGCAAATTGACTGAATCAGAAGGGGGATTCGTGGGCTCACGTGACCCAGGAAGATTTTGGTGTTGGGTATGGCTGGGTCTGTTACACTCTCTGTGGGTGTCTCGTTCCTTGACAGTTCCTACTGGCAGCCCTGCAGCTCCAGACTTCCTGTCTTCTCAGTTTACGGTCCACCGGGCAAGACAGAGCATCTGGGCTCTCGGTAGTCAACTCTCAGGCTTGATTTCATTGTCTCGTATTGGGGCCAAGTGTGTGCCCAGCCCTAGTTAATTTCTACTGGTTGGAGGGTGAAGGCCTGGCCGCTCCAAACTGCACCCCCACCCTGGAGGTGAGGGAGGTGAGGGGAGCTCCCAGTGAGCCCCCTGGGGAAATAGGTGTGAAGGAAATACTCTTGCTGAGAGGAAAAACAAGAGCTGCTTCCTAAGATGTATCCCTCCTCCCTGCTGCCCACTGCCCAGCACCCCCCCCCCACCACCTGTACTGATTAGATTTAGCAAATGTTCTTGCCATTCAGTTGAAGATTTTTAAAAATTCTTTATTGTTTAAAGTATTATACATGTCTCTTTTTTCCCCCATTGACCTCTCCCCAGCTGCTCCCACCCCCCAGCACAGTGGTTCTCAACCTTCTGGCTCTTTAAATACAGTTCCTCATGTTGTGACCCAACCATAAAATTATTTTCGTTGCTACTTCATAACTGTAATGTTGCTACTGTTATGAATCGTAATGTAAATATCTGATATGCAGGATGGTCTTAAGCGACCCCTGTGAAAGGGTCGTTTGACTGACAAGGGGTCGCGACCCACAGGTTGAGAACCGCTGCCCCAGCATATGCCTTCATCCCTCTACTCTACTGTCTATGTCCATGGGTTATGTTCATATGCATACAAGTCCTTTTGTTGCTCTCTTACCCCCTCTACCCCCCACTTGCCCTCTTTGGTTGGATAGTCTACTTCTATGTCACTGGATCTATTTTTGTTTAAATTTTCATAATTACATTTATTTGAGATTTTAATTTTTATTGATTTTAGAGAGAGAGGAAAGGGGGGGGGCAGGAGAAGAACACACACATTGACTTGTTGTTCTACTTATTTATGCATTTCTTGGTTGCTTCTTATATGTGCCCTGACTAGAGATGAAATCCACAACCTTGGTGTATCGGGATGATCCTCTATCTTATTGAGGCCAGAACTATTTTAGAAAACAAAATAGAACCATTATACATTTGACTTTTCAGATTCTATCCCTTAGGAAAAGATGATGTAATAAGTGGGTTAACTTAAAGAAAACTATTAAGGAAATATTAACATAGTGCTTCAGGATACAGTAAACAGCTTGATAGTGGCTCACAGGTGAGTGATGTATGCACAAACCTGGCGCAGTAATGGTTTAGAGTTTGGGTCTTGAGTCTGGCTGCCCAGAGAAAGCCGGTTCTGCTTCATACTAGCGGTGTGACCTTGGGCTTCTTGTCTCGCCTCTGGGTCCCTGTCCTTCTTGTGCATTGGGCTACTTTGGAGGGTTGTTGGGACAGTTGTAGCAGGACTGTATAACATGCTTACCATCACTTATGGTGCATGTTTAATCAACATCAGCTGTCATTGGTAGTAGGATAAGTAGTGGTAGTATAATACACATGGCTCGTGGTTAAAAACGTGGTTTGGAGGTTTAACAAAGTAGATACTCTAATTAACTAATGAAACAAACGTTTACTGAGCATCTACTGTGTGCCAGGCAGTGAGCTGAGTAGTCGAGATGCAGAGGTAAATGGGCAGAGCGCTTGTTCTTGAAGGGCAGCCTGTCTAGTGCGAGAGACAAATGGGAGCCATCAGAGGAGGTGGAGTGGTGAGTGCTCGGAGGTGGCGTGGGAGCACTGAGGAAGACACCAGACAGCCACAGAGCCGCTCAGAGAAGGCTGCTGGGCGGGGCCTTGAACCCGGGGGAGCCAGCAGGTGAAGATGGTGAGGGAAGGGCTCTCCACCCAGAGGAGCTGGCATGTGCCAAGGTACGGGGCACTGACAGCTAAATCTCGTGGCGGCAGAGGCGTGTGGCACTCCGTATGGTAGGGGCTGATTATATCATTTCATTGTCACATCCTTTCCCCACCTACTTCCCAGATGACTGTCCTTTTAGGGGACCAGGACAGGGGCAAATTGTGGTGCAGCTACACCTCCTGGAAGCTGAGTCCTTCATGCCCCTCCTCCATCAAGGCCCTCTGTTTACTTGAGAGCTTCTACCAGTAGCTTCAAACACCAGTGTGGGGTATGTCTGCATATGTGAGTGTCTGTGTGTTTAAAACCTGGACATCATATTTTTTATTTTTTAAATGACTTTTATTAAGTGATTTCAGAGAATCCATGGTCCAACTGAACCCTGTGAATTAATAACTGTAGCTAATTATTGATCTGTGTGGGCTATTTCTTGATACATTTATTTTGCAAAACAAAACTGAAGCCCTACTTTGAAAATGACAGTGCTTCTGTCTGTTCTTTGGGTTGCTGTGTGGACCTCTCCTTCGGGGTCAGCCAGTGTTCAATGATGGTGGTAAGCTAGGGACATTCTGTCACAACTCCCCACATGGCTCATTAGCTCCATGCCTGTATGTTCTGCTTCCAGGGGAACGTGTGACTTTATGGGGGGGCCCTGTAATGAAGTCTAAACTTTGTTGGCGGAACCAGGAAAACTGCCCTCCTGGCCAGCTCTCAGCTGGTGAGGTCACTGTCCTCATTTGGAAATGAAAATGCTGTGTTGTTTTTCCCTGGCTCCCTGTCTCTCGAGAAATTGGATTCCAGTGGCCTGTGACTGCACCAGCTGCTTGACTGGCCCAGCGCTGGCCTCACCTAATGGCCCTGTCTGAGCTCTGCCGTGGCAGCAGGCGGGTTGGCTGCTGAGAGTGACTGTGCTGGGCCACCTGTCTGGCCTTCCAGACTGCCCAGGTGTCAGATGTCATGGATCCTCTGTGTGCCCAAATAGAGTTCTTGAAACCTCCTACTCCTTCCCTGGGCTCACCCAGTTGCCTCCATCCTTGTCATGGCTTCCCCTAGGAGGGAAGCTGGGACCATTTCATTGACAGGCTGACCACAATCGCATGAAGGGCAGTTTCCAGAAGGAAGACATATGGGGTGACCAAAAATAGAAGAGTCCTCTTCACCTGGAAACCTTGGCAAGTGCCCACAGCCCTAGGACCCAGGTTTCAGGTCTTTGAAGCAAAGAGAAGAGTAATTTCTTTTGGCCAATAGGCTAGGGAGCCTCACTTTCAGGCATTATACAGCACTTGAGTCAAATTCATGTTTCTCTAAAAACAGAGTTGTTTGATACCAGCCTCTAATGTCTTTTGTATCCACAACTCATAGTGTGGTCAGGGACTTAGTTTTAATTCTGAGCTCTGTTCCTTACTGGCTGTATGTCTTCAGGCAAGTCTCTTGACCTCTCTGGACCTTAGTTTCAGATGAGCACCAACCCTGCCTACTTCATAGTCTCTTTGTGAGGATGAAATGAGAATCTTGACTCTTTAAACAGACATTCTTGCTGCTGCTTATTAATGGTGTCATTCTGGGACATATTTTGTTCTAAACCACACTAAAAACCTTGAAACTTTTTTGGAAGTGTTACTCTCTCTGATTTGGAGGGTTGTATGTTAGTTTTCCTATGTAAATGTGAAGTTTTGAGTAAGAGTGAAATGCAAATTGGTACCTGAAGTGGCTCTCATTTTGTTTGGTTTTGCTCACCAGCTGAGAACTAGGCTCTGTATGTTTCTTAAAATGAACAAAAGATGACAAACTCGGCCTGGCAATTTAAGAGGGAAGAGAGTAGAAGGAAGAGGGGCAAGGCTGGAGGGAAGGTGTGGAGATCCGCCAGAGGGTGTCGGCTAGGTGTGGGGCTAAGATCTGTCATTTACTCTCTAGTGGTCAACACCTCCAGCACCCATGTCCCCAGGGCACAAAAGAGAAGAGGGTGGTGATGGTTAGGAGCTGGGATTGAACTCTAGCTCTACCGTTTAATCCATAAAACAATATTAGCTTCATAATATTAGCTTCCTTATAGGGTTGTTGTAAGGATTAAATAAAATAATCCAGGTAAAGTGCAGACATTAAGGGCTCAAAGAATTGTCATCATCATTAGTGTGATGCTGTAATGGAATGGATTTGATTTTTATAACCTTTTGAGATATGAAGGACAGATGGTCGTGCAGTTCTCATTTGTAAGGAGAATGGACACTGAGATTCAAAGATACAAACTAACTATGTGAGGTATCACAGGGCACATGAGTCAACAAACTTGTTCTGTAAAGGACTCGATAGTAAATATACTTGGCTTTGTGGGCCATGTGTCTCTGTTAAAACTACTCAACTCTGCCATTGTGGTGTGAAAGCAGCCGTAGATGACACATCAACTAATGATTGTGTCTGTGTATCAATAATACTTTATTTACAAGAACAGGTGGTGGCTGAATTTGGCTTGCAGGCCACAGTTGCCAGCCCTGACATAGCTGGTAAGTGGCCAGTGCTGAGTTATGTCTTGCACCTGGGTCTTTTGGCTTCAAATTCTAGCCCATCTCACTGTGACACAGCTTTCTCTACATGCGTATCAGGAGATGCTTGTCTGCCAACCAGGAACCACACACCTGCCTCTGGAGCCGATTAGAGAAGGGAAGGCCTCATCTCCCAACTTTCGAGATGCTTGCAGTGATGTTTCCTCTCTGTGTGTTATGCCGCCTCCCTCTGCTGCTGGTCGGCAGTCCAGCAGAAACGAGTCTGATCAGCTTGAAGTCTTTGTCTGGGATGGCCGGCTCCTGACAGGCCCATCTCAGGCTACAGAGGGGGGACAGCAGCCTCCCTGGTGCCCATTGCTACTGCCCAGCAGCCACCGACACCTCTGCCCAGGTAGTTGGGCATCTGCTCTGTGCTCCTGTGCAGCAAGGCATGGGAGGGATGGAGGAGTGAGACCCCCAGGAGATCAGGGGGCCTGCCATCCTGCGGCCATGCTGACTGCTGAAAATCAGGGAGGAAGGAGGCCCCATCTTGGCAAGATAAGGCATTTGAGATTTTCAGCCATGACCTCTGCTCAAAGGAAAGAGTGAGAGAATCCAGGTACTGCTGTCAGTGTGAGCTCTGGGCAGACGGGTGGGAGAGAGCATTGGATTCAGCCAGCTCCGCAGCAACGCTAGCTCAGGTTGACCCGAGTGGGCCGGGAGAGCACTTAACGACAGACAAACCACCGCTGTGGCATTCATCACCGTTGAAGGCAGCATTCGAAGCAGCACAGAATTCTCCAAGCTCATTTAAACCCGAAGGAATAGGCTTATTCTCCACAGGATAAGGCTGTTGGTGCTTTATAAATAATGAATAATGAAAAGGTTAGGTGGTTACAAAATGATATGAAAATGGACTCTGTTTGAAAGTTGCTAAGTTCTCCCTCCTCTTAGCAATAAACAGCACATTTAAGGAGATTTTGTAGTTGGTGGTTTTGCTCTTTGGATTTTTAGGGGAGGAAAATGGTTCTATAAATTGAAAGTATTGTTAATACTTTAAAAAAATCTCGATTCTTTTGTCACTAAGGTAGGAGAGTTAGTACATAGCTTAGTGTCCTCTCCTGAGAGGCCCTACAAAATTTAATTATATTTCATTTACTGCTTAGGTAACTTCTGAAAGGAGATTGTTAGGAGAATAATCATTTGGGGATTATTTTATTTTTAGGGTTGATGTTGAAGGATTATCTAAATTGTTACTAATTTATTAATGTGCTGCACTTTGCTCATTGCCTCTGTTACAGATTTGCAGCAGGCATTGGCCCTGTCAGAAGTGGGTCACTGTTTGTGATGGACTCAATTACGAACTCCCCAAATCTGCATGCTGAAACCCCAAGCCCCATGTGACTGCCTTTGGAGATAGGATCTTTAAGGAGGTCATTAAGGTTAAATGAGGTTCTAAGGGTGGGTGGGGCCCTACTCCAATGTGCCGGATGTTCTTACAAGAAGAGGAGAGACACTAGGAACATGTGCACACAGAGGAGGGACCATTTGAGGACACAGAGAGAAGGCAGCATTTACAAGCCAAGAGGGAGGCCTTAGGAGAATTCAAACCACCTACACTGCAGTCTTGGGTTTCTAGTCTCCAGGACTATGAGAAATAAATTTCTGTTGTTGTCTGAGCCACTGTGAGCCAGTGGTATTTGGTTATGATAGCCCTAGGAGATGAATTCACTGTAACTGATGTCTCTTCTCCCAGCGTTGACAGGTGTAAGTTCAAATCCTGGGTCCAGTATTAGCTGTGAGTACTTGGGACAAGCTGATTAACCTTTCTGTGCCTCAGTTTCCTTTTCTGAAAAATGGGAATAGTGTATGCTCCAGAAATTGCGTATTATGTGTATATGTGATGATTTGGTGTGAAAGGGGTTGACTCCATGTCAGCCCTGCTATCTAATAATTCACATGCTAATTTCGTGGTTCCTGCAGGATCCTGGTTTGTTGTTGAAGGCACGTGTCTTACTAGGATTGGATTTGTGATCAAAGTGGTGTGATGCGGGGAAGATATGCTGGTTCTGGGGGCAGGCTACATGGGCTTTCATCTCAGCTTTGGCTCTCTATTGGGTGTGGCCACTGGCTATCTGCCTTCCTCCTCACAGTCTCAGTTTGCTAAGCTGTTAAAAAGGGGGTAGGAATGGAGTTGGGCTGGATCTTCTTGGAAATGATACCAACTCGATTTTATGACTCGGTTTTAGTAATCTAAATGTGACTAGACTTCTCATGACTCTCTGTGGGTTTTCTAACTTAGTTTGTGCAGGGTCTTGATGAAAGCCATATTGGTCTTGAGAGGCAGACCTTGTTGGTTATATTCTCTCATATCCCAGTGCTTTCTTCAGTGCCTGGTATACAGTAGATGCTCAATTACTTAATTATTTTTATTCTTTAACAACTTTATTGAGATACAGCTGCCACATCATTATAATTTCACCCACCTAAAGAATGCAGTTTAATGTTTTTTAGTACACTTACTGTGTATAACTATTTCTCTGCCTTCATGGAGCTCACATCCTTGTCAGGAGAACACTGGGAGCCAAGGTTTGGTAGTCTTGGCCTTCCCCCTCTGATGTAGCTCTCTCTAGCTATTGAACAGAGCTCCCCAGCGATGACCCACAGTCCCTTTATCTTAGACCCATTGCCCTTGCCGTTCCCCAGGTTGCTAACATAGGCTCTATGTCATTGTAGATTTCATCTGATCAGCTTCCTTTTTTAAAAAAAATATATATTTTTATTGATTTTAGAGAGGAAGGGAGAAGGAGGGAGAGATAGAAACATCAGTGATGAGAGAGAATCATTGATTGGCTGCCTCCTGCATGCCCCTCACTGAGGATGGAGCCCACAACCCAGGCATATGCCCTTGACCGGAATCGAACCCAGGACCTTTTAGTCTGCAGGCTGACACTCTATCCACTGAGCCAAACTGGCTAGGGCCATCTGATCATCTTTCATTGGACATGGGGAGGGGACCACAGGCAGGAAATATCAGGCCGGAGGTTGGTTACACTGTTCTGCGAGCTCCAGAGGAGGAGACATGAGGGGCCTCCCAGGAGTGAACATCTCTGGTCATAGGGCACGGCCACATGGTGGGTGACTCCTCTGGTCTATTCTGACAGTGTTCCCTCCCTTTCCTATGGTCTGTGGGAAGTTGCTGCGTTGGAAGAGGGCTGGTGTAAGCTGTTAATTGCTGTGGGAAGAGATGGGAGGCTTGAGTGGTACTCATTTGAGACTGAAGCTAGAGACAGTCATTGCCCTTGGTCCTAAGGAATGCAGCCCTCAACCAGGACACCAACCAGATTGCAAAATTCCACAAACCATCCCGGTTTTCCTCTGCCTTTAAATCAACCCAGGACCACAAAGGGCTAAACCTCCTGAAGAAAGAGGCCCGTGGTCTAAAAACAATATGGAACCCTGCACAATCAGGAAGTTCGCTTAACAGGCATTTTTGTCTTTTTATTGTGGAGAGGATAATGGCAGGGACTCAGATTCACCAGGGACCAGTCAAAGCAGGACTTCCAGTGTACAGTTGATCCTTGAACAGCGTGGGGCGGGGGGGGTCAGGGGTGTTGACCTGTGCACAGTTGAAAATCCTCCTATAGCTGCCGTTGGTGGATTTGACCCTTGAACAACATAGGTCTGAACTTCATGGGCCAGGTGAAAAAAACATCCACGGGTTCAAACCTGTGTTGTTCCTGGGCCAACTGTACTCCATGGGGTCCTCTCCTTTACTTTGTGATGGGGGCTACCTGTCTTTATCGACCCTGAAATAACATCCAAGTCATAGAAAAGAATTTGCAAAGTTCAGACTAATTGAATGGTGTTTAGTTTTCTTTCTAAAATTGTATAATTGTATATACATGTGTAACTTTGATGGAGCATATTTGGCTAAATGGACACACGGACTTCCTGAGTCCCTACTCTAACGGCATGGTTGGTATTCTGAGTCTGTTGTGCATAGGCTGTGGTACAAAGCACCTGAGTTTTTATGGTATATGCAAATTTTATGATATATGCTAATCATCCTGTGTAACCTTAATGTCCTTCATGTGAGGAGAAAAGCACATACAAATCCTATCTAATAAAAGAGAAAAATGGTAATTGGCGTACGACGATACCCTTTTCAGGGCTAATCAGGGCTATATGCAAATTAACTGCCAACTAAGATTGGCAGTTAACTGCCAACAAGATGGCGGTTAATTTGCATATGTAGGCACAATGCAGGGAGGTGAAAGGGAAAGCAGGAAGAAGCCCCCTGCCACTGACAGTGATCGGAAACCCAGGGGGGAGCTAAGAGCTGGGGGGCAGGGCTTAGCCATGATCGGAGAATCAGGTGCCTTTGCCGCCCTGGCCAGTGATAGCAGGAAGTAGGGGTGGAGCCAGCGATGGGAGCTGGACACCGTCGAAGCTGGCAGTCCCGGGAGCTAGGGGCCCCTTGCCTGGGCCTAAAGCGGAGCCCACGATCGCGGGGTCGCTGCAGCTGTGGGTCCCCGCTGCCCGGGCCAGACGCCTAGGCCAGAGGTGTTAGGCCTGGGCAGGGGCGGAGCCTGCAATCATGGGGAGCTGGGGGTCCCCTGCCCAGGTCTGACACCTCTGCCGGAGGCCTCAGGCCTGGTCAAGGGGCCGATCCAGTGATTGGTGATCGGAGGGTGATGAGGGTCAACTCCTCTGGCCGAGGCATCAGGCCTGGGTGGGGGGCGGAGCCGGGGATTGGGGGGATATGATGGTCCCCTTGCCCAGGCCTGAAGCCTGGGTCAGAGGCGTCAGGCTTGGGCGGGGGGTGGAGCGAGCGATCAGAGGGAGATGGGGGTCCCCTGCCCAGGCATGATTCCTGGGCCAGAGGCCTCAGGCCTGGGCGGGGGCCAGAGCCAGTGATCAGGGGGAGATGGGGGTCCCCTGTCCAAGACTGACACCTCTGGCGGAGGCGTCAGGCCTGGGCAAGGGGCCGATCCTGCGATTGGAGGGTGATGGGGGTCAACGCCTGAGGGCTCCCAGTATGTGAGAGGGGGCAGGCTGGGCTGAGGGACACCCCCCCCCCCACACCCAGTGCACGAATTTCGTGCACCGGGCCCCTAGTGTAATATAAAAGGCCAAGTAAAGCACTCTGCCATAATGAGTTTGAATTGGCAATAGCAGTGCCAAGTGATACTTTATCTTAAAAATATGTTTGTATAGCCTGGTCAGCATTACTCAGTGGTTGAGTGTCTACCTATGAATCAGGAGGTCATGGCTCGATTCCCGGTTGGGGGCACATGCCCGGGTTGGGGGCTTGATCCCCAGTGTGGGGCAAATAGGAGGCAGCTGATCAATGATTCTCTCATCATTGATGTTTCTATCTCTCTCTCCCTCTCCCTTCCTCTCTGAAATCAATAAAAATATATTTTAAAAATGTTTGTGTATATATCTGTAGATGTTCCTATGTGTAGCTAATCTATAAAGTGTCAGATAACACCAATAATACTGCAACAATGTAATTGCTGAGGACAGATACAAATTTTCACATGTGCTTTCCCCATTCTCCTCTGTGCTTGAAAAATATTCACTCTGTATCTACATGACCTGAGAATATAGCCAAAACAGGCTTTATTCTTTCCCCTTAGTCTTGTTTATTTGTAGTTCTGTAAGTTTGATGTAAGTTACATAAGTTTTCCCACCAAATCTGTTGCTGTCTTGTTTATCATTTTGACTATTTCAAGCTTATTATTCTCTGATAGATTCTTTAGGGAGGGCTTAATGGGAACATATTACCCAAGTTCTTACATGTTGTTACTAGTTTGTGCTTTTCTTGAAAATCAATTTGGCGGTTCTAAAATCCTTAGCTCACATTTTCTTGAGTATCTTAAATATGTTACTGCATTTTGGGGAAGCATTGCTGTCAAAGTTGGATCATCATTTTCTTTCCCTTAGAAGTCATTTGCCCAGAGGAGTTCTTCTCTTTCTCTGAAGTTCAGGAATTTTGCTAGATTGTGTCTTGGTGTTAGTCCTTCAGCATTATTATTCTCAGGTTCATGGTTTTATTTCAACACCATTTTTTCGAATCAGTGTTTATATCTGTTCCTTTCCTCTGTTTTTCTCTCCAGGAGCTTCTGTTTTTTGATGTTGGGTCTTATTTCCCTGCTTTTAATATTTGTCATTTCTCTCAAGTCTTTTTTATCCCCCTTTTCATTTCCTTTTTTTTTTTTTGAAGCTTGTTCTTTTCACCTTCTAGGTGTTCTATCTCGGTTGGTCTTTATTTCTGAAATGTTTTCTTTAACTTTCCCGAGTTTTATCACCTCTTTATTGAGTTTTTCTAATTCTGGTTCTGGTTGTTTCATGTTTTGTATCATTTCCGTATTGTCTTTTAGCTTGGTTTGAAATAGAAGGTTACAGTTACATGATTATTTCTGGAATGCCCTCATTATCCGTAGATATATTCTACTTGTTATTCTCTTTCTTCTTATAACTTTGTCTGGGGTTTTATCTGGGTACATCCTTGTTTCAGTATAGTCAGGAAACTAAACTTTTAAAGGGAGGTGAGGTTGAGGGCAGCTTTTCCTAACTTTACAGAGCTTCCTTTCTGTTGTTTTTATGTAGTGATCAGGTTTATGGCAACCCGTTTTCTGAAACTTCCTGCCTCTGTTTTCCTCCCCTACCTTTATCAAGAACCTTTCTTTCCTTTGCCTCTAGTGTTTCTGTACTTCTCAATTATGATTCCACTCCATAGTTTTTTTTTTTTCTTGCTGAAACAACTTTCAAATAGGTTGGAAAGTAGTCCTGGGTGTCCTAGCGGGCCAGGTTTGAGAATAAACGGAGACCAGCTGTGTTAGTCCCTTCAGCGTTACATAGAGGACCCTTGCACTCATCCGTAGTTTGACTGTAGTTCTTCACTTGGCCCAGCGTGTTTTCCTTTCCAGGGAATACCTGTTGGTGATTTGGGCTTCTTTTCTTAGGATATCTCATCAGATGCCCTGTGGCTTCTGCATTCTCCCGCACAGATGGTGATGCCATACAGACCATGTGGCTGTTGGTTTGTTCTTACTGGTTTATTTTGGGGTTTGTGGGGATAACTTGTCACCTACTTTTTGTTATATTATCTCTAGGCTTTTGGTTAAATAGGAATTTAAAATAATACTAATAAACTTCCCCATAGTATCCTCCCACCAGACAAAGCACAAAAGAAAGCTACGTTGAGGGTGAAATTGAAGGTGAATAGTCAGCTGGTAATAGGCAGATTGGTTACTGTGGATCAGAGCTCATTTTGCTTCATGAACGTGATTACGCTGCTGGCTCCTAACAGCCTTCGTTCATTAGGAGCAGAGCTTCCCAGCCAGACTGCTGGGGTGGCGCGTGGGCCTGAGAGAGTAATTGCCTCAGCCCTCGGGGCTGCCAGAGGGCCGAGGTGGCGGGAGCCTCCAGCCAGTTGCCTCCAATCTGAGTGGCTTCATCTGCTCACCCTCAGTGGGGCACAGAAATGTCATTTTGAGCTTTGCTTATGGATTTATTTATTCATCAAACATTTTATATTTTTAAAGAAATTTCCTAACTTTTTAGTTTGAAAAATTTCAAACCTACAGAAAAGGTGCAAGACTGGTACAATGAACTTGGGTACACGTACCCGTCACTGAGATTCACCAGTTAATGTTTTGCACATCTGTCTTTATTTCTAGTCTCTTATATTAATAAACACACACACACACACACATACACACACACAGCTAGGTATTTTGTTCTGTACTAACTGAAAGTTGTTTCAGAGTTTGTGATTCTTCACCCCTAAATCTTCCTATGTTTATTTACCAAGAATAAGGACAGTCTCCCACATTACCACAATATTATTATCATGCTGAGAAAATCAACAATAATTCCCTAATATCTAACACACAGTCCATTTTCACAATCCTCTAATTCAGTTCTCAACCTGTGGGTCGCGACCCCTTTGGCGGTCGAACGACCCTTTCACAGGAGTCGCCTAAGACCATCCTGCATATCAGATATTTACATGACGATTCATAACAGTAGCAACATGACAGTTATGAAGTAGCAACGAAAATAATTTTATGGTTGGGTCACAACATGAGGAACTGTATTTAAAGGGCCAGAAGGTTGAGAACCACTGTCTAATCTAAGGTCTCTCTCTTAGCCATTCCCCCCCACATTAAGGATCCAGACAAGGTCTATGAACTACCTTTGATATGGCATCGGACCGTCCTTGAGACTGAATGCTGTGCTGTGCCAGGCCCTGCGCAGGATTTGGGGAAACCCAGACTGGGCAGGGCCAGGCTTCTGTTCTGGAGGAACTCATGGTCCAGCAGCCGTGTTACAAATACAAGCAATCCAGACTCAGTCAGGCCTCCTAGATCTTCCTGCTTTATTCCTAGGAGTTTTATTCACCTTCGTAACAGCTGGTATCCAGCTCCCTCCCTCCATCTTCACACTCACCAAGCCCAGCCTGGTCAGCTTCCTGGAATCCATAGGAACCCTTTGAGGTTTAGGCACTGACCTGATTTGCATGAAGGCAAATGTGCTTTTTTGAGGAGGCCAGTGACAGTTTTGCCGTGGTTGCTGAAGCATAAGCCACCTAGATTTTATGTCATGTCTTCGCATTGACCCTGAAGTTCCCATCCCACAGCTGTCTCTGGAACTTGTCAGAGTGTCAGGGTTCATGTGCAGCAGTGGGTCTGAAACTGGAATGCCTGCAGGAGCCAGGTGGGCAGTGGAAGTGCATAAAGGAGGCCACCTGTGAGAAAAGGAGGTGGGGTCCTTGGGGAACTGGACACCACTTGTCCTCCAGTGGCAACTAGTCAGTGCCAGCCACTGTGACCTCAAGGGCACGTGGCTGTGTGGTTAGGCACTTGGAGTTTTGAGAAGTTGGAAAACTAGGTCATTAAGAGGAATGTCTTGATTTTAATTATTGTCACCTAATTAAAAGCAACCTCACATCCACACCCACACTCAAACACTTTGAGGGTCAACAGAGCACGTCTGCAAGCCAGACACTCCTTGGGGCTTGGATGAGCAGTATTACTCCCTCCTGCAGTAGCCCATGTCTCGCTCACTCTGCTTCTTGGCCTCCCTTGTGGTATTTTGTTGTTACCTTTTTATTTTTGCTTCATTCACAGTCCACATTTTCTGCCGGTGGTCTCAAGAGGCTGGGATTTGATGAGACTATTGTAACTTGTTCAAGAGCCAAATTGAGTTTTCAGCTTGGTATTCAGATGTGGGATGTCTCTCTCCAAACGCTGTGTCAGTAACAACAACTCCTCCACAGCAGATCAAATTCCAGGCAGCAGGCCGCCTCTTTGGAAGAAAGGGGCCATTCTCCGCCCAGCCCCCTTCCCTCCTGGGCAGGTGGCAGATGATAATAGTGACTACACCTCTCACTCACAGACCCCGCATGGAGTGTGTTCGGGCTCTGTCTCAGCGGTCCTGCCGGCATTCTCAGAACGGAGGTGGGCAGGTTTCGTGAGCTACATCCCTCTGACCATGATATTTACCAAAGTAATAGTAGTGGCTGGGCCTTGGTATTCCTGGGTACTATTTCATATCCTGTGTTTATATTTACCGAGCTCATTTTTTTGGCTTTTCAGTGCCAATTACGAGCTATTCAGCAACCCTTTCAACTCCTCTCTGTGGGTTGTTGTAAACCCATATTTTTGTTGGCTGGGAACCTTTCTTTCTAAAGGTTTTATTTTTAAAACTTTTTATTTTGAAATAATCTTAACTTTGCTGAAGAATTATAATAGTAGTAAAAGAACTCCCATGTACCCTTTAGTCAGATTCACGAATTGTTAGTATTTTGCCACATTTAAGATGGATTTATCTACCTATATTTTTACCCATGTAAACCTTTATCCTGATCCATTTAAGAGTTGTAAACATCATGACTTTTGCCCCTAAGAACTTGTATTTCCTAAGAACAAGGGCACTTTCTTACATAGCTACAGTGTGATGGTAAAATTCAGGAAATTTAACACTGATGCAGGATTATTATGTAGAGTAGAGCCCATATTCATATTTCACCAATTGGGCCAATTAAGCTTTTATGGCCATTTTCTTTGCCTGATCCAGGATCTGGGCCAGAACCAGGCACTGCATTGAATCATCCGGCTTTTTAATCTTCTTTAATCTGGACCACTTCACAGCTCCTTTGGTTTTCGCGACCTTGCCTTTTTGCATTCCTCTTCTGGCCAGGTGTGTTGTAGAACAGCCCTGCATTTGGGTTTGCCAGCCGTTTCCTCGTGATTACGGTAGATTCAGGTTATGTGTTTCTGACAGGATCTTGAGGGTTTTACCTCCATTTCCTCTTGGCCTAATAAAGGGACACTAACTAGCAAGTAGACTTCTGGTCTTACAGGTGGCAAAGCTTGATACCAAGAGGTGAGGGTCAAGAGCAGAGGTGGCACTTGGGGCCCCAGGCAGAATTTGTCTCACAGATGTGTTTTGTGAATTCGTGTTTTTAAGACCTCAACACTGTGTTCACAGAGAAACCCAGATTTCCAGCGGGTCTGAAGAGCATGAGTCAGGGATGTCCCTGTCAGGTGGGCACCACTCTCTGCTTCACCGTAACTTCCACCCTCACATGATGCCCAGTGTGCATTTCCCGGCCCGCTTCAGTCCTTTGTTGCCTGACTGGCTCCTGCACGCCCGTGGCTCTGAAACCTCCGGGTAGGCTGGCAGCTCTGGAGTCTGTATTCTGCTCCTGTACAGCCTATGGTTCTTCTTGGGGCTCATCAGGAAACAGTTTGCACTTCACATCTGTTCTTCCCTCCTTGGGGAGGTGGCCTCTGGGTAGTCGTTCTGATCTCCCCTGCAGTGGTACTACTGCATGCACTCTTCCTAAGGGTAGGTTGTCACTTGAGGACCTTAGGGCGCCCCACACTGGCTCCCAGGGAAGCCCAATGTGGTGGGAGGCTCCTTCAACTCCCAGTTACTGTGGGAAATGCTCCGTCCCTAGCGGGAGCTGAACCAGTCTAGGGAAATCAGACGAGTAATTCCCGAGGAGGGGAGGTTGAATCTGGGGATGCATCGAGGTGGCTAGGGGACAGGCTGGAGGAAGAGGACTCAGTATCGATGCCGGCCTGGAAATACTTCCAGGGATCACTCCAGGCTTCCTTAGTCCTCCCCTTCCCTGGAGAAAACAGACCTCTTTGGATGGACTACAGTGGGACCCTGATTTATAATTTATGACTAATGATAGTGGTAGTAGTAATTATAAAAAATAGTAGCTAACATTTAGTACTTACTATATGCCAGACACTTTACATGTATTTGTATTTATGTGCACACACAATACACACCTATTTTAATTTTCCCTGTAGTTTCTGAAGTAGGTATTTTTATCATCCAATTTTACAGGTGATAAAACCAGGGCCCAGATAGGTTAAGTGACTTGCCAAAGATCACACAGAGGCATAGCCAGCCTGTCTGACCTCAAAACAAACACTCTTTTTAAAAATACATATTTTTATTGATATTAGAGAGGAAGGAAGAGGGAGAGAGAGATAGAAACAGCAGTGATGAGAGAGAAACATCAATGATGAGAAAGAATCATTGATCGGCTGCCTCCTATATTCCCCTGCTGGGGATCGAGTGCACAACCCAGGCATGTACCCTTGACCAGAATCACCCAGGACCCTTCACTCCACAGGCCAATGCTCTATCTACTGAGCCAAACCTGCTAGGGCTCAAAGCAAACACTCTTAATGGCATAGAGGACTGAAGTGAGCTGCCTTCTTGATACACAGATGCCCCAAGAAGTAACTTGAAAGAGCTTGGATTGAGTGAAATGACAGTCAAGTATGATTCCGCCTATTATTACTTGGAGCCTGCGATTTTCCTGTTGTGCTCGGCATATTTTGGGTGTGTGTCATCTGCAATTAATTACCCTCCTGTGTTACTGGAGTTGTTTGGGCTGTTTCCCTGGCTCTGGATATGAAATGTGGGGGCCAGCATGCCATTCTGAGTGGAATTTACCAGGTGGCTAATGAGATGGGGATTATTAAAGAAATAGTGAAATGATGGGAACAGGGAGTGAGCACTAAAAATCAAACAAGCTTTTCATGGTCTCCCTTTCCATTTTCTCTGCTCCAGCTGCTGATGAGACACCACACAGCTCAAGTCACCTCACATCCAACTTGCACCGATCATTTCTTTTGCAAAATAATTGAGTCCTAAGTGACTTGTTGCATTTAATTGTCACGTTTCTTCAGTCTGGAACTATTTCTTGCTTTCCTTGACTTTTGTGACCTTGGCCTTTTTGAAGATTATAGGCCGATTTATTTTGCAGGATGGCCCCCAATTTGGTTGGTTTGCTACTTCCTTGTGGTTTGATTCTGCGTATGCATCTTTGGTAGGAATATCACAGGGATGATGTATATTCTTAGGGTGTCCTGGCGGCTGGTGCACGGTGGCTTCAGTTGTTTCATTACTGATCATGTTAAGGGGGTGTCTGCCACCCTCTCCACTGTGAACTTAATCTCTTCTCTTTTACAATTAAGCATTGTGTGGGGAGCCAGTTGAAGCCCTTGGAAATATCTCATTCTGCATTAGACTTTCCATTGCTTATTTATGGATTTCTTGATTTCTATTATATTCAGTAGCTCATAACCCATTGTTGTCACTATTTTGATGTTCAAATTGTCCCAGTTTTGTCCAGGGGAGCTTTGTTGCTGGCATCTCTGTCCTTTTGAAATGCCCTATGAGTTTGCACTGAACCTTGAACTCCAGTCTAACAGCACAGGGTTGACCTCTGGCTTTCTCACGTTAATCCGATCACTCTCCCTATATGTAACTGGTCTCAGTGGCTTTGGACTGAACTATTCACGAAAGGGAAGAGCAGGGCTGGGGGGAGACAGGCTCTTTGAAAGAGCCCCCAGTGGATTCCGTTGTAGGAGAGCCTCCATCCTCTGACCGCATCAGAAGAACCCTGGCCTTGTGCTGAGGGTGTGGACTTTGGGGTTACCCAGACACTAGTCCCAGGCCCACTCCAGCCAACCAGCCTTACTGAGCCCCCATTCCTCATTGGGTCAAGTGTGGATTATGGTAATATTTTATGGTTATGGGCAAAAATGAGGTAAGTGGGGCTTGAGACTCAGCATTTCTACCAAGGGCCCTAGGGATGCCTATTGTGCCAGATATTGGACCACACTTTGAGTAGCAAGGTTCTGAGCAAAGGAATGAGTCGGGGCAAAGCCCCAGGACCAGCCTGTGCCTGGCTTGTTCCTTGAACTGAGGGACATCGCTGATGCTGGAGCAAGGCGGGGATGCTGGAGCAGGAGGGAGCAGGGCGGGAAATCCCAAGGAGCCCGAGGCTTGGAAATTAGTGTGAAGTTTAAGCCTGAAGGGTACCCACTTGCAAGGGAATGACATACTATGTGGGAAAACAGAAAGTGGGGGAGGCATGGAAACAGGCAAGTGTGCAGACCAGAAGGAAGCTACTGTGACTGAGCACCCACCCAGGCAAGAAATGACGATGGCCAGACTGGGAGGGCTGGGGTGGTGCAGGGGAGACAGAGAAGTATTCACACGTTAATCTGAGGATTCCAGAAAGCCTTGCCAACTCCCACCCTCAGCCCCAAACACACCTGCTGGCCACCCTGCCGTTTTCTTTTAAAAGCATCAGGAAAGGAAGCAAACCATGGAGGAAGTGGCAAGTACCTCTCAAACAGCTTCCAGTGACTGCAGTAATTAATGTGTGTAAGTCAAAGCAATTATCCTGCCCCAGTGTCAGAACAAACAACCCACAACCCAGACAGCACCACTCAGAGGATAATTACTCAAAACCAGCGACCCTGTAAAGTGCATTTGGTAATTCACAGCCATCAAAACATTACAGTTAATCCACTGGTTTGGACATTATATTTAACCAAGAAGTAACTTAAATTACAACTGGTTTTGATGATTCCAGGTACACTATTTTCTAATTTTCATTAAGATTTAAACATTTAATATAAGATGTTATGGTTGTGAAAGTTGTTAAGGATAAGTCCTGAACTTAAAATCCTGTTACAGTGTAATAAATTTGATACTATACACATATTCACACATATATAAGTGACATTACTGAAGAGTGATGTATAAATATGGAGGAATGTGTGAATATATAATTGAGTTGAATCTCATTAAGCAAAATAAGGTTAAAAGTGAGTTATAAACTTATTAAGTAGTGTTATTTACAGAAAACTGTTCTCTTTTTTGGCTCCTTAAACAGATGAGTAAAGAATCCTACTTTATCTGTTTTTTCTAGCTAGAACTCCCTCTCATTATTATCCAGAGGGGGGAAAGTTCTACAGGGCACAGCAGTTACATACAAAAATTGCAAGTCTGGTGCTTTGTATTTCTTTTATACATTCGACAAAAATTTATTGTCTATTGTGCCTTAGCTTTCTTTTCAGTCACATGATATACTATTCTCAGGATCCCAAATTATAAATACCATCTCATTTCCTAATCAAAAATTTCCTTTCCCTCAATTTTTTGGGAAAAAATTGCCATTTTTTCTATGTCAACCCATAATGACAAACAGAATAGTACTATTTTCTTATTAATGCAAATTAACCTGAAATCAAGAGAGCAAAAAATATATTCGTCTGTAAAATAGGGATAACAAGGTGGCCCTCTTAGCGCAGCAGGCAGCGTGTCAGTCTCATAAAATAGGGATAACAACTGAACCTACTTCACAGGGCAGTTGTAAGGATTAACTAAGTTAATATAAGTGTTTAGAAACAACACCCAGAATCTAACTATATATCCAACTATTAACATGACCACTCAGAAATTACATTATTTTCAAATGATGTTAAATATAACATGTTTTAGAGGGATGCAATCTAAGGACTAAAAGAGCAAAAATTCTAAACTTCAAAAACAAAAACAAAAAAAATCACAATAAGATGCAACTACAGGAATTTGCTTTCCCTACCCATACGCTGGCACGAGGGAGGCAGTAGCCATAACCACCCCTGACCTCGGCCAGAGCACGGCTGAGTGGCCAGGCTATCTGTAAAAGTGACTGTCCCTCTCAGCCGCCAACAAAGGCAGGAAGGAAGGCATAATCTCCTGGCTTCATGGTATGGACAGCAACGCCCAAGTATTCAAGGTCATGATCACTGCAAAAATACAACAATCAAAGCTGAAAAGTCATTTTTCCCAGACTGTGTTTCTCTCCCACTCTCCTCAGGCTGCCAGCTCCAGCCCCATCACTGTTTCTGAAGTGTTTCACCTCTCGGCCCCGTGCCAGGATGAACGCTGCACTGTCTCCCACAGAATGTGTCTGCGCTCGCACCCTCATTCATCTTCTCCAGGACATGACACTCGCAGTAGCTGACACTGTTTAGTGCTGACTGGAGAGAAAGGAGGGGAGCAGGGTCAGCCAGGTTTGTAGGTACCTACAGACACAGGTGCCTACAGGGTGACTCAGCAATTCTCTCGGCAAATGACAAGGGTGACAAGTGGCTTTTTGGGAGCAGTTTCAGGTTTACAGAAACATGAACAAAGCACAGAGAGTTCCCTTATACCCCTTCATTGCCTTCTTCCCCAGCTTTTCTTATTAACATCTTACATTGGTAGGGCACATTTGTTACAATTGATGAACCAATTCTGATACATTATTATTAAAGTCCATGGTGTACATCAGGATTCACTCTTGGTGGTGCTCCTTGTGTGGGTCTGGACAGATGTATAATGACTTGTGCCCACCATTATTGTCTCACATGGATTAATTTCACTGCCCTAAACATCCCCCATGTTCCACCTGTTCAACCTTCCCCCCAACCCCTGGCAACCACTGACCTTTTCACTGTCCCCATGGTTTTGCCTTTTTCAGAATGTCATGTAGTTGGATTCAAAGTTTGTAGTCTTTTCAAAGTGACTTCTTTCATTTAGCAATATGCATTTTAGTCTCCTCCCTGTCTTTTCATGGCCATGTAGCTCATTGCTTTTCACCATTGAATAATATTCCATTGTCTGGATGCACCACAGTTTGTTTATCCATTCTCCTATTGAAGGTCATCTTGGTTGCTTCCAAGTTTTGGCAATTATGAATAAAATTGCTAAATATTGTGTGCAAGGTTTTGTGTGGACTTAAGTTTTCAACTCCCTTGAGTAAATACCAGGCAGCAAGGTTGCTGGATCACATAGTAAGAGTATATTTAGTTTTGTGAGGACCCCCCCCCCCCAGGCTGTCTTCCATAGGGCCTGCACCATGTTGCAGTCCCACCAGCAGTGAATGAGAGTTCCTGTGGCTCCACATCCTCGTCAGCATTTCGTGTTGTCGGTGTTCTAACAGGTGTGGCTTTAGCTTTTGTAGTTCTCGTTTGAGCCAGATGTGTGATTTGCAGCTGAAAGACTAAATCTTCGGGGAGAGCACAGCCACTGACAGATGGCCACTGACTGGTCACAGAGGGTGGGAAGTAAACCAGCTGTCCCCGTGGCACCAGTGATGACTCACGGGATGGTGGTGGAGAAATGGGTTGAACCCTCAGAAAGGAAGCCCATTTTGGAAGGTCAGCACTGATGGTTTCTTTGCAATAACAGCACCCCTACCCCCAACTTTTCTGGATGGTTTTTCAGATGGGTCTTAAGGAAATCACTCCGTTAGTTGCAAAAAGAGCCAGGTGTTGTAGGTGATCTTCAGCTAAGCCCGGCACACACTAGGACCAGAGAGGAGGAAAGTCCCATGAAACGGGAAGGAAAGTTGCCCTAAGATGTAGCTGACAGGGCGCCAACCACCTGTGCCTCCTTGTTCAGAGGTCTTGTCCTCAGAGGCTCACTCAGTCCCGTGCCACCAGTGTAGAGGTGCCTCACCAGAGAAGGAGAAGGCGAAGGCGAAGGCGAAGGCGAAGGGACGGCTCCCCCCCAGCAGCTTCATCACCCGCCAGATGTATATAGCCTTCTGGGCTCTGTTGCTCTCACTCTCTCATACATGTGCACATGCATGCAAACATCCCTCCCTCCACACATGTGCAGGATGGTGTATAGTGAAGACGGTAGGCGCCCAGGCTCTGAAGACAGGCTGCCTGGGCTGAGGTGAGTGCTGATGTACCAGAGCCCTGGGCAGGTTTGGTCTGGCTGCTCACCTTGCCTCTCACTGTTTAGGCTGGCAGACTCCTGGTCCGTGACTTGTGCAGGGCCAAAGGCCTCTGCTGAGATGGGCCTTAGTCATTATTGCAATTCTGAGGCCTTTCGTAGTTAGGATGTGCTTAATTAATTGATCCATTCTGTTGTCTCATGAAGTGTCAAATGAAAAGGCATTTTTATTTGATAATCATAACAGAGACCTGTGTAATGATAAGAATGGTGAATTCTATGTGGTTCTTCTCTTTCCAAATTCAGACTGGTTGCAGATTAGTTGTCTAGAGCCTAGAAATATTTTCTTGGGTCACTTAATGTGCTAAAAATACCTTTTGATGGGGCTCTGTAGTTTGCCAAAGGCGCCCACCCTCTCTTCACTCTTGTACTTGTACCTGGTTTGCTTTAGTCGTGGCCGGACCTGCAGTGGTCCATTTTAGAGGCGCGCTGAGGCAGAGGACTGTTATGCGCTTGATAGGACCATGCCTGCACGTTGTCAGAGTCTGGTTTTGCCATTGCCCCATAGTTACATAGGGTGTAACCATTGGGGAGACTGGGCCAAGGGTATATATGACCAAACTCTTGGTATTGTCTTTGCAATTTCATGTGAATCTAAAATTACTTAAAAAAAATGGGCCTCATCCTGTCGCGGGATGGGGGATCAGGAGCCAGTTGCATTTTGGAGCGGCCAGTGTTTCCTCCAGGTGTTGGAGTTTTATTCAGAAGCAATTCCAGGGACCTGGAAATGTTCATTTCCCACGAAGGCACACAAGTTCATTCGTACATTGGCTGGGATGAGTTTATGGCTCCCAAAGGTGTCCGACCCAGTGGTTTGATATATCCTTCATGGCTCCTCCTCACTTTGATGGAAGTCAGATTTATATTAAAAATCTTGGCTTTTATCTGTTAGGTCTGATATTTTGATAGTATTAGGTTGATTAAAAGATTGATCCAGATCAGAAGACAAGCAGCCCCTTTTCATTTCAGTGCTGACTGCAGAGTTGAAGATGAATAAGGGAGCCGAGGGTTGGCCTGTGTGGTGTGAGCAAGTGAGACAGAGCAGCCAGATGTCGACGTGATGCGCCTGTCAGCCGGCCGGAGTGAGCCTGCCCAGCCTGCCTCTTGGGGGACGCTCTGCCACAAACTATGTTGAATTATACCACATAGAAATGCATATAAATGTCCTTTCCTTAGTTTTCAGGTCATATGCGACTTGAATTCACAGGTGGAGATTAGGGCTAGCCTGGGATGAGTGACAAGACTCTGGTCAGGGAGCCCAAGGAAACAAGTGTAAATCCGCGTACATCGGGAATATTTTTTTCTCCCACAGGCCTTTTCAGGGCTTGTTAGTTGTTTAGCTTCAGATGTTTGCTATTCATATCACAGACAGAGAAAGTCCAGATACCTGTAGACACACGGGTGGTAGGTTATCAAGGGGGAGGAAGCTAATTAAGGGGCTCCTCTGTACTCTCCCTCTGAAGCTTCTGAGATGAGTGTGGAGTTCTCAGGGAACAACTGAGTATATGGTAGTATATCTGCAGTTGGTGTGGATGTTCTTTCTGCCAAAATAGTGCAGAAAAGCAAAATATAAACACAACACTGTCTTTGCGGGCAGAGATGTAGTCAAGTGCACTGAAAGCAGACGGCAGAGCCAGCGATGGGCAGTCTCAGGCTTTCTCCTGGTAAATTGTGGGCTATCCATATCAAGGAATGGCACTTGCATCCATAAATAGACCGAGTTAGAGGCTTCTAGTGGTGAGTTCTTAAATGAGACAAACCCAGTTGTAGAAAAATTTATAATCCGGTTTTATAAAGTAAACTCGACCTGAGTATATCAGGTTTGTAGTTAGTGACTGTGAGCGTGGAGGGCGGCATTAATATATATACCAGGTTTTTAACATTGATTGATTACCATGGGAAAATGGTGATGGAATAGTAAACAAGGGAATAACACTTTGAACAGAAAAAAGATTAAAGGAGTGTGAAAGAAGTTTCATCCACATAAAATTATATTTAGGAGTGTGTGTGTGTGTGTATGCATGCATGTCTAGTGAGGGGTATGATAGAAAAGTCATAAAAATGTTGGATTTATTTTCAAGGTGTTGGGTTTTCAGCTGATTGTCACATTCCTTCTTAAATGTGTTCTAATTGAATATTTTCAAGTGAGCATTTTTACTTTTAAATTTATTTTTATAAGCATAAAAGAAATCCAATCTTACAGCTGTTTTGCTGTGAGGAAATGCTCTAGCTCATTCAAAGGCATTCAGGCGTAAGGGCTTTGAGGGGAGGAGCAGAACCAAAAATGTGGAGGAAGCACCTCTGGCTGGGGTAGCTGGTGAGCAGCCAAGTCCAAATCCTACAGGAGACAGAGAAAAGCTCTACTGAGCCTTGGGGTCCGACAGACCTAGGTTTGGATCTCAGTAGTGTGTCTTACTTGTGACCATGGTTGGAGACCTGATCCATATCCCAATTCCACTCTCATGGGAAGAATATGATAGTGTCATCATGCCTGACACATCATAGGCACTTAATAAACCTTTTCCCACTGAATGAAGAATGAATAAATGAATGAGTGCGTGCTTGATTCATCAAGGTCACATATGTATGTATAGTCTGAGCTATGTCATAAATACTCAACAAATGATAGTTTTCTGCCCCTGATTCCCATGTTCTTTTTCTTAGCCAGTGTACCTGGAGAGGGAATTGAGCAGAGTGTGGGGTCTTATAGCCTGAGTTCCATGCTTCACAGCACGGTCTTACATGGGGAGTGGGGGTAGACTTGGTCAACTGCTTCTCCTCTTTATGCCTCATCTCTAAAATTGATGTTCTGATAATACCTTGGAAGGATTAAATGAGATACCTAAAAACTTCACATGATGCCTGGCAAATAATGAATATCCAGTACATTTTGTAGTTAATAAAGATATTAAGAGTATCCCCCAGGTTGAATATACAGTACTTGGTTTGTTCTTCTGTAAATGGAGAGTATATTACAGAGTGCCTGGCACAGAATAGTTACCTAACAGATTGATAGATTCAAATAACCTGAGCATAGCACATCAGCATCCTGATTTTATGGGCACTGGAACCAGTTAGCTCATTTCCATCATGAAAGAACAGTTCTTGAAGGCATTCTGCAAATGTGCTTTGCTAACTCATCTTTTCACACAGACACCCGCCCCCAACCCCTGCCTTCAGTCTAATTGCCAAATTTTAAAAATATTTTTTTAAACATTCTTCTACCTGCAGGGAAAATGAGGTGCTCAAAGTCCAGCTGAAGAAGTATGTGGGAGCTGTCCAGATGCTGAAAAGAGAAGGTCAAACAGCTGAAGGTGAGGGGGAGACCAGCCAGGGTGGGTGGGGGCCCAGCCTTTGCATCTTTATCACCCCCATGCCTGGCGCATAGTAGACACTCAACAGGTAACAAGTGCATATGCAGATGGATTAGAAAAGCAGGATTCTGAAAAATTAATTAGATGGAAAACCCTGCTGTGTATTCTTGTTAAACTAATATTGTAAGACTTAACCTGCTAGATTATTAACAACAGTCATATCAATTTGTGTACTTAGGGAATTTTAAGTCTAGAGTCTTGGGACACCACTTAAAAGGTAGTGAACCTTGCAGCATGATTAAGTCGCATAGGCTAGGGGTGAAAGCAGCAGAACGCCAACGCAGCGGAGATTCAAGCTCTGGACTTAGGCTGACCAGCTTCCAGCCCAGCTCTGGTTAAGTTTCTTAATCTCTCTTCACCTCCGTTTCTCATCTGTAAAGTAGGACTTGTTGATAATGCCTACCTCATGAGGCAATCCACGTAGACAGCATAATGCCTACCATAGAGTAAGTACTGAGTAAATGTTAGCCATTATTAATATTAATCAGAAATACAAGTAGACAGAAAATTGATTACTTGGCTGACACAGCCTTTCTTCAGGTGGTCAGATGCAACGGAGGAGGCGTCCACTCACTGAACCACACTCCTGCCCCAGCTCTGCTGCCCTAGGACCGTCCTCAGGAGGCCCCTCAGTAGCTGCAGTCATCACAGCTCTTGGTGAAGGGCCTCCATCCTGGGGCCATGTGCCTGTGAGGAGACCTCCACCACAGTAATGCCCTCAGCCTCACTTCCCACCTCCTACCTGATTGCTGAGATTCTCAGTTGGGTAGAGTTGATGCATTTTAACAGCATCCTGATTTTATGGGCACTGGAACCAGTTAGCTCTTTCCATCATGAAAGAACAGTTCTTAAAGGCATTCTGCAAATGTGCCTTTGCTAACTCTTGTTGTAGTGGACATCTGTGTCCTCTGTAGTGCCCGCCCCACTTGCTCTGGTTTTCATATGACCAGCATCCTCACTCACTGTCAGTCCAGTGACAGAGGTGGGGCTCCACTCTCTGCCCTGCGCTTGACTTAGCTGGTGCTCTCGCTGGGTCTCAGGCTCTGGGAGGCCACAGAAAGGGTTCTTCCTCTCTGTTGGGCCTGGGAGGCTGGGGATGAGGCCATCACATAGAGAGAGGAGCTGAGCTGAGAGGCAGAGAGGAACCGAGTCTGGTCAGGTCCTTTGAGCCCTTGAATTCAGCTGTACCTGATGTGATAGTCCAACTCTGAACTTCTTGTTGATTATAACAACAACTGCACCAATCCCCGCCCCTCTTTTCCAGCTTGACTTGAGTTTTGAAAGCTCATATGGTCCTGGCCATCAGTTAGCTCCTTACTGGATATGGCGTCCATCCTGTCCCCGGGGAGGGAGTTGTTTCTCCGGAGTTTGCCTTTCCAGATATGCCGTGTCTGCTGCTGTGTGTGAGGCTCTTCCTCTCACCCTCCCTCTTACTAGGTTCACTCCACTGTCATCTGTCTCAGCCACCACAGGCCCGTCCCGTAGTGATGGATTTAAGGCTGCAAGCTCCTGTTGGCGTCCCCTTTAATTAATCTGCTGTAGGCTCAGGGACAGGGGGAGAAGAAATGGCCTGTTGTGAGTGGCGATCAGAGTAATCGGGAGATTTATTGGGAGGAACTTGATGGATGAGGGAGGCTTGGGAGTAATTCTTTAAAAGTTTGCTCTAAGAAACAAAAGTGATAATAAAACACGAAGTCATAAACCTCGCTCACGTGTTGCATCTCTGCATGCATATGGCTTGCTCTCTGACCCCCTGTTCCACACTGCATGTACTTCATCCTCTTACTTCGGGGTCTTGGTTCCCTGGGCTCCAGAAAAGAGGGCTCGACAGTCAAGGAGATGGTTGGTCATGGGTGAGAAGGTTCTAGGGGGGCATTGTTTCAGCCTCAATTATGTAGGCCTTGGGCTGTCTCTTCTTGGTCAGCCTCATGTTCTTGCCCCCAGTGGGCACAAAGGCAAGGACATCTTTGTTTGAGGCCGGCTTCTTGAGTCGTAAGGAAAGCTAGCTCATGACTATGCATGTTTGTGTCTGGCTCTAGAGGGCTAAACACCAGCCTCATGGAATGATGAATCCCATCCCATCACACTGCTGCTTAGAACCCCGTGCACACTCTTTGATGGTGGCCTCAGGCTCGGTGTGATCTGGGGCTTCCCCATGCTCTGGCCCCATCTCCCTCCACCCTCCCCTTGCTGTCTCACCCCAGCCATACTGGCCTTCAGGCTGAGTCTTCCCTCAGGGCCTTTGCAGGGACTGTCCCTCTGCTGGACTGCTCCTCCCTGTCTCTGCGTGGCTGAGCCTGCCTAGGCCAGCAGGTCTCTTTCAGATGCCACCTCCTCTAACCCCCCTGGCTCACCCTGTGCCTTCTCCTTCATTCTTTATTCCATCACTTCCTTTATCGTCATCACAGCACTTGTCAGCACCTCAAAGGCTCCTGGTTGTGGATTCCCTTCCTTCTTTGCTGTCTGTCCCACCCTGCACTGGACAGTCCATAAGAGCAGGGGCCTCGTCTGTGTTCCCTGCTGTGTTCAAAGCACCTTGAGCAATGCTTGACCCCTTGGCACTCCGTTAATATTTATAACACGAGGAGTGGAAACCTAAGAGCAGCTGTTGTAGGACCTGGCCAGGTGACTGAAGATCCATGGCAGCTATGAGATCTCAGCAGTGCCACCCAGTGATGTGCCATGCCCCCCTAACTACTGCTTTCTGCTGTGCCTCCAACCAGATTCTTCGGATCCTTGTGGCTACACTTAGCACATGACTTGATTCTCCCACGGTTTCACTATTCTTTGGTGACAAGGGTCATAAGATTCACTTTAACTCAGCTTAAACAAAACAGAAGTTAGGAGTTCCCATCTGCAGGGACGGCTTGATCCAGGTGTTCAAACAATATCAGGATTATATTTCTCCTGCATTTCTTAGTTCATTCTCCCTCCCCCTCGCCCTCCACTCCCCCTCCCCCTCCTCTCCCCTTCCCCCTCCCCCTCATGTATTGGCTGCTAGTGCTGGTAAATGTTTAATGCCCAGCCCTCTGGGGAGGAAAGAGTGCTTGCTGATTCCCATGGTGTGCATGCACCCACTGTGCTGATTGCAGGCTCGTCGCTGTGTCACGAGTGCAGAGCGGGAAGAGGTGCACACACACACACATGGGGCTCCTTGCACTGATGCCCAGGTCTGCGCCCCGCTGTGTGTTGGCTGCATTCTCAGGCAGGTGATCTCATGCTGGCAAGAGGCTGCCAGCAGCTCTGGTTTAATCTTCTCAGCAACCCGGCAGAAGGGAGCTGCTCTTCCCACTGGTTTCCTTATAAGCCATTCTACCCTCTCTCCCATGTAGAGCCCTGGTTCTTAATCTTGGCTCCACATCGAGTCATCTGGGGGAGTTTTAAACATCCCAGTGCTTGGCCCCTTGGAACCACAGCCTTGGAGGATGTCATTTTTGAATTAATGGCCTTCAGGGTCAGCCAATATGTTGCAAATGTGCCAGCATTCTCTGATTCTCCACCAGCAGTAGCCGTCTCAATTCAATCAAGGTGCCTTTTTTTTTCTTTTCTTACATTCAGATTTGGTCTCAGCACTTGCCTCTCTAAATAGGTCCCACCAATGAAGAGGACCGGGTTGGGGGCAGGGAGTGCAGTGGAAGCTGTTCACCATCACTGCTTGAGCTAATGCATTGCGTCCACTGTGCCCACCCACCCTACCCTCTCCGGGATCCAACGTGAGTGTTAATACATCTCACCTCTTCACCTTCCACTGAAACGTGGCCTTTTCATCTCTGTCCAGCACCCTCTCCCTCTTGCTCCTCATCGCAGTCACGTTTGTCTCCGATGTGCCCCCACCTGACCACTTTCTGATCCTCTGCTCATCCGATTTCCTCTTCTGGAAATGCCACTCCCCTTATCCTCATCAGCCCAGATGTTGCATTTATTGTGAGAGCCAGCTCTTCTCCTGTCACTTAAATCCTGTCACCCTTGCCCTTTCAGTTTCCTAAACTCCTGTTACTAATGATGAGTAGTAGCCAAGGTCTAGCATTCCACTGTTTGCTCTCACGAGGGAGTTTGCTGTTCTGTCTTGTGTATGTAGTCTGACCACACAGAGGAGATGATCTGCAATTTAAAACTTGTTTTAGTGTGTGTTGGCCAAGTACAGTCGGTGTTTAATCAACACCTGTTGCCAGAGTCTATCCAAATCCTCTGAGGCATGATTTCAGAGTGATAGCAGGTTAATGTAGATGTGAACAGCATTCTCTGAGAAGGAACAACGTTTGGAGAAGTGATGTTACATACTACGTAGGAGGAAGAGGATGATAATTATTGTTACTCCCCTTTCTTCCAGAAGTGACCCACACACTCTGCTCATGATGCATTGGTGAGGACTGGTCATATGGCCCCACCTAGATGCAAAGGGGTCTGGGAAGGGCCGTGTCTGGCTGGGCTGCTGCCGCAGCAAGAATGCTAATGCCATGGCAGGGAGCATGGTTCATGCTGCTGTTCTGGGCACTCACTTCGATGCACGTGGTTTCCATCTTCTAAGCCATTTGTGCGGCTCCTTAGAAAGGAACCTCATACCCACCCAGTACTCTTATTTTTGGGTTTGTGCTCTTAGAGTCTCAGAAGGAATGCCCAGTAGCTTGTAAGAGTCTGCAGTAGAAAGAGTGTCTAAGGATGTGGCAAAGGTATGTCTGTCAAAAATAACCGATTTTCTAGTCAGTCATTAATTGGGATGAAGAGACCATGTTGTCCTTCTCCCTTTTCTGAAAGATGTTTCTGGTTCCCCTTGTAACACCCCAATTCATGCACATATACATATACACACACATACATGTATATACACACATGTATATATGCATACATACACATCTATCTATCTCTCTATCTATCTATCATCTATCTATCTATCTATCTATCTATCTATCTATCTATCTATCTATCTATCTATCTATCTAGAGTTGATTGACTTGAAGGAATTGGCTCAAGCTATTGTGGAGGCTGGAAGCTTCAAAATCTGCAGAGTAGAATGAGGCCCAACCACATTATGGAGGGTAGTTTGCTTTACTCCAAGTGTACTGGTTTAAATGTTAGTCATATCTAAAAAATACCTTATAGTGACATCTAGACTACTGATTGACCAAATATCTGGGTTCCAAATATCTAGAAATTCCCATCCATATTGACCTATGAAATTAAACATTGCAGTCATCCGCTTAGCCTAGGAAGAAGTCAAGCGACAATCACCCACCGATCTGTATGGTACCTCAGAGGTGGTGTGTGACGGCTACCCAAGGGATGCCTGCTTGGGTGGGCGGACTCTGCCTGGCCAGGTGGCTTGACTGCCTAGCATCTGCTCCTTGACCTGGTCTCAGGAAAAATCCACTCCACCCCCCTCTTCTCTCTGGGCGACTGAAATCTAATCGTGTGCCAGCAGCCACACGGGGGCGGGGACTGGGTCAGAGTGTGAGGGACTTGGAACTGGACATCAGACTTGGGGACACACTTCCCAGTCGCATTGGCGTGTCTAGGCAAGGCGTGCAGATGACATATTTTTCTTCTTCTATGAAGGCTCCTCCTTCCACAGTAAACGCGGAAAGGAGCCTGAGGAAGGGGCAGTAGAGCATGGAGGCAAAGGCTGGCCCATGTTTTCCAGTGGGGGAGCTGGTGGACTCTCAGCTCTGCATGTTCTAGCTCCCAACTCTGGAATAAGTTTTTATGTCAGAGCTCCAATAGTTTCCTTTGAGGAGTAGCCATAATAATGGTGACTTGATAGAATTATTTGACGTTTCAAAGGGATGACATGTAACGTACCAGGCAAACGTTATTTTGGATTGGAGGTGCATTTTGAAGGGCGTTCAGGCCATGGAAGGTTAAGGCACATTAACAGAACACCTGTACATCAATTTCTGAAAGTGAGTGAATAATTATGGTGATAATTATAGAGTAAACCTCTTTGAAACGTGCAGCCCATTATCCTGGTGAAACAATATTTGTGTGATTAGTTAGTTTCCTGATCTTTTAGTAACTATCTGAACAGGTGGCCTCAGTTCCTGGCTCTTACTAGCGCTCAGGAAGGCACTCTGGGGACAGTAACCCATGGTCTGTATTTTTAAAACATTAGAATTTACTGGAAAAGCCCAGGGAATAATGTACTCAACATCTACAATGTGCTCACCACCAGATTTAATAGATAATTTTCCATATTTCTTTCAGATCACTAAAAAGTATTAAAAGATATAAGTGCAGTTGAGGGTGTCCTTATTCATTGCACCCACAGATGTTTCCAGATTAACTCTGATTGGCCCAGCTTGGATGGCATGGCTCACTTTAGGTAATCCTGGGATCGGAAGTGGGCGTGGGGGTGTAAGCCAGGCTCACGGGACTTCTTCCTGGCAGGGGGTGAGGTGGGAGCAGCCGATGCAGACACACTGGACTGAAAATGGGAGAGGGGCAGGCCCCCAGAAACAGGATGGGTTCTGACACGAGAATTGAGGATGTTGGGAGCAAAAATGCAGGTGACCATGCAGCCAGGTGACAAAGGAAACAGCGGTAGCTCCAGCAGTTTTATATACGAGAGGTTTGGTTGTTTTGTTAGAAAGGAGTTTTGGGGACCTTGTCTTGAGACTGGCTCTCATAGCATGCCCTTTGTTTTTATTGAATTTGTACGTTTATTTGGGCTTGTGTATCAGGTGGACTAGGTTTGGCTGCATTAAAAAGAAAACCCAAACAGCAGAAACAAGGTGTTTCTCTTCTCTAACGCCAGCCCAGAAGTAAGTACTTTAGTCCAGGGCTAGTGTGATTGTATGATCGCTGGGAACTCAGGCTGCTTTCCCTTTTTGCTCTAGCATCCTTAGCACATGGCTCGTTATCCTCCTGATTCCCTCATGGTACCCAGTAGTGGCTGGTATTCATCCATCCGTCTGTATTTCAGGGAGGTAGAAGGGGAAGGGGAAAGGGCAGGGAGTGCATTTCACAGGTGGATTCTATAAGGCTTTAACACTTTAAGGATAATGAGCTTACTTTTAAGGAGCTTTTCAGGACCTCCACCCCGTGTCCCCTAATGACTTCTATAGCTCTTGGGGCTCTCAATTAGCAAGGATGCTGGGAAATGTTGCTTAATTGGCACAGAAGGAATTGGCCGTTGGATAGGTGGGCAGCAGACTCTGCCCCAGGTGGCTTTGGGGAAGGTAAGGTTGGTGGAAATTTTATGGGAGGGACCCCCCCCCCCAGCCACCCTTTAATGCCATCACTACTGGGCACAGCTTCATCAAAGGTCCAGGGTCATAGCTGTGAGAAGATCCACTCCATGGCCCTAGAAGTGATCCTCTCTCTCTGGAGACCCCGACAAGGGGTAATGTTCTATTCGCTCCACCCGGTTCTGTCCCCAGCAGCATGCTTTCCTCTCCTAAATCACTGCACAGCCATAGTCTGGAAATGCCAGCTGTCAATTCATGATTTCTGTTCATTTCCTTTTTATTGTTCGGTAGGAAACAAAGGCCCAGAAACAGAACAGGAGCACCTGGGCGCTTCCCATCCTCCTTGGGGCCTGGGCCAGACATGTATTTATTGTCGTCATCCTCACTTTAGAGCCGTCTCGCTTTGTGCTGACTGTCGTGCGTTTGTCAGTCAGCGTCCTGTTTGGTGTTCAGCTTCCCTCCTTCCTGGGAGCTGACAGGTGGCCGCTGTGTTAAATGCCACTTTGGTTCTGAAAACAGCTCTGTTTTAAGTTTCTAATTACAGCTTTCATAAGGCGGCGGGTCGTTTTGCTTTGCTCAAGTGGGTGATGATGCTGGTTACCTCGGCTGGCGGTGACTTGTCTAAATTGTTTTCTTGGATTGAACAGAAAAGTAGACATCCTATAAAGAGAGAAAGCCTGTCTCTTGGTCTGGGGTTATTTCACAGGGTTAAGGCCTCACTTTCCATAGAAATACAATGCCTTCTCCCCCTCTGCCTTCTGCTCACTCTGTCTGGAATCTCTGACTGCTTGTCACACTCCTGTTCGAGTCGTCACTGCCCCAAGAAGCTCTCTGTGGCTCCCACCATCATTCCCTAGGTGTCACTTCCAGATCTATAGTGTTGCTGCTGCTTTTGTATATAAAATGTTTATTTCCCCTGTAATGACATATTTGATCAGTGTTGATCAGGATGTAAACTCCATGAGAGTAGGGACTGACCTGGTTTTGATACTGTTGTGCACCCAGCTTCTGAAACTGATACCTGGCAGCTGGTAGGAGATCAGCAGATGAACGAGTCAACGAACAAATGAATTTGTTGAGTACTTTATAATAATAATAATTGATAATATGGATAATATGCCAGGCCTTGTGCTAACTTCTTTTAATAGACAACCTTTCTGTGAGGTCGGTATTGTCATCATCCTTACTTTACAGGTGGGGAAATTGGAGCTTAGAAAGGTTAGTGAGAGTGTGTAGTGGGGCCAAACGGCCTGGATTGCAGTCCCTGCCATCCACTGTGTGTCAGGTTGCTGTGGCTGTCGTTGCCCAAGGCACACAGCTGGTGAGTGGTGGCCTGGATGGTGGATGCCCTGAGGCAGAGGTGAGTGACACACAGTATCTACCCAGGGGTCCTCAAACTACGGCCCGCGGGCCACATGTGGCCCGCCGAAAACATTTGTTTTTTTACTTCAAAATAAGATATGTGCAGTGTGCATAGGAATTTGTTCATAGTTTTTTTTAAAACTATAGTCAGGCCCTTCAACGGTCTGAGGGACAGTGAACTGGCCCCCTGTTTAAAAAGTTTGAGGATCCCTGACATGGAGCTCACAGACTCCGTGACAGGGTAGGGACTGGAACCTGTGCTCCTGGAATCAGTGAGCAGAACAGGTGAGGATGTGGACTTGAGCCATGCAATGTGCTGCAGGGTGCCCTTGACCTGGTGGGGGGGGGGGCATTATAGGTACGTGCTGTACCTCACACTTCTCACCTTGACAGCTTCCCACTTACCTTCCCATTTCTCCCTACTCTTTCCTCATAACCTCATCATTCCAGGACCCAATCCCTCCAAAAGAAGGCCCTCCTTGCTCCAGGTGGAGCCAGATTGGCCAAGCTCAACTGTGCCATTGATTACTCTTGCCTTCATTTGCATCTGGTTTGTCTCATTGTAATGCCCTTAGCAGAGTGCAGGGGTCTCATTGCTGGGCAGCCAGGAGTGGTGCCTGCACAGCATTGAGGCCTTCTCCTGCGGGCTCGGCTTCCTTCTGAGTAAATGAAGGCTTGGAACTGACAATAACCACACATACACCCAGGGGCCAAAAGCGGTCTGCCTTCAAATTATTTCTCAGCAACTTTATTGTTGGAAAACAATTTGTGTTTACTTTCCTTGTTAAAAAATGAAACCATAGTCATTCTAGAGAATTAAAAAAGATAGAGACAAGCAGAAAAAGAGAAAATAAAAATCATTTACACACCCTCCAGCATTATTAGAACTTAGCACTATATTCCCCCAGATCAGTATAGCTCTTTGCTCTGTGAACATTCTTGGGATAAACACCCCCAGCCTGAAGGGCTTGGAGACCCCTACCGCTTACTTGACACATAGACTTCATGAGCTAAGAAGAAAGCTGATGGCATAAAAAAAATAACAACAAATTGTTAAGGTTTTTAATAAGAAAATCAGGCAGTGGTACAACGTGAATGTAAATCATGTCAAGTGCTTGCTGGCAACACGTGCCAAGATGACAGAAAGCGGGCTTGATGGGATGTAAGGTGGCTATTGCTGTCTTGCCTCCTTCCTCACCACTTTTCCAGAGGAGAACGGGTCAGCATTCACGAAGGCAGCCTGTACGGGGAAGTGTTAGAACATGAAGGTGTAGACTGTGGTTTGGCCCAGAAAGTCCTGGCTCTGCCCTTTGCCATAAGTGTGACCTTGGACAGGTTACCCAGCTTTTTTCTTTTCTCCCTCTCTGTATGTTTCATCTTGGATAGTTTCTATCGCTAAGTCTTCAAGCTCACTAATCTTTTCTTCTGCAGTTTGATTGTGACACTTTTATGTAGCCACATCTAGTTGCAGGGGATTCTGGGGAGCATAATCTTTGTTTTCCACCCAGACCACCACATGTCCAGCCAAAATCTGGCATTTTTCTTGTTAAGGAAGAAAGAATGGCTACTAGGGGACATTAGCTATTTCTGCCACAGGTCTGAATTAGCAGTTACTCTGCCTTTGATGAACAAGTGGGAGATGATGGTGCCGGCTTTGCTAGTGATGGCGGTAATGGGACCAGTTTCACTGGAGAAATGGGGAGAAGTAAAATGTGAACAGTGATGTCGACTCAACTCGTTGAAGTTCTCCCCCTGTTTGGGTGATACAGTCATCCTTCTCTTTTATTTTTAAGAAGTAAGGTAGTCAGTTTTTTGTGTGTCCCAAGCTTAATTTTCCCTGTGAATCTGGGGTGGCCTTGCAGCATGAAGGATTGGATTTAACATGGGCCTGTGTCCTGTTGCTCAGCTACTGGTCAGTGCCCAGAACATTTGACTAAACTAGAGTCAGCCCCACATCTACATCTCTGCTTCTCTGTCATGTTGTTTTAGGATGGCATGGACTCAGCCAGTCCACGTGTAATGTGTGGGCAGTAGCTTGATGGCGTGAACTCCGCCAATCCGTGTGTAAGGTGTGGACAGTAACCAGATGGCGTGAACTCCGCCAATCCGTGTGTAAGGTGTGGACAGTAACCAGATGACGTGAACTCCGCCAATCCGTGTGTAAGGTGTGGACAGTAACCAGATGGCGTGAACTCTGCCAATCTGTGTGTAAGGTGTGAACAGTAACCAGATGACGTGAACTCCGCCAATCCGTGTGTAAGGTGTGGGCAGTAGCTTGATGGCGTGAACTCCGCCAATCCGTGTGTAAGGTGTGGGCAGTAGCTTAATGGCGTGAACTCCGTCAATCCCTGTGTAAGGTGTGGGCAGTAACTTGATGGCATGGACTCAGCCAGTCGTTGTGTAAGGTGTGGACAGCAACCAGATAGCGTGAACTCCGCCAATGCATGTGTAAGATCCACGTGGACAGTAACTAATTCCTGGCTCAATTAACAGTGGATCCCAGGCATACATGCTTAAGCTTTAAGCTATTCTTTATATGTCATTTGGTCTCCCAGAGGAGAATAAAATTTTTCTTGGTTTTCCATGACTTATTACTCTTTTTACTTTGGACCATTTTCTAGCTGTAAAGTTTTTTTTTTTTAATTTATCTTTATTGTTGAAAAATTACAGATGTCCCCCCTCTCCACTGGCCCCCTTCACCCTGCCCTTGTTCCCCCCACCCCCCAGGCCTTCACCACACTATTGTCTGTGTCCATGGGCTATGCATATAGACATAGAAGTTGCTCGGTTAATCTCTCCCCCACCAACCCCCACCTTCCTTCTGAGATTTGTCAGTCTTTTCCATGCTTCTGTGTCTCTGGTTCTATTTTGTTCATCAGTTTATTTTGTTCATTAGGTTCCACATATGAATGAGTGAGATCATGTGATACTTATCTTTAGCTGACTGGCTTATTTTCCTTAACATAATACTCTCTAGAGCAGTGGTTCTCAACCTTCCTAATGCCGCAACCCTTTAATACAGTTCCTCATGTTGTGGTGACCCCCAATTTCGTTACAAATTGAACATAATTAAAGCATAGTGATTAATCACAAAAACAGTATGTAATTATATATGTGTTTTCCAATGATCTTAGGTGACCCCTGTGAAAGGGTCGTTCGACCCCCAAAGGGGTCGCGACCCACAGGTTGAAAACTGCTGCTCTAGGTCCTTTCATACTGTCTCAAAGGGTAAGAGATCCTTCTTCTTCTTCTTTTTTTAAACACACACACACACACATGCACACGCACACACTATCCCCTGCCTGGCCTGAACTCCCACCGTGTCCACTGCTTAGTGCTCTGAGCTTTGGCCTAGGCAGCCATGAGAAATGTGATTCCCTCAAGATCTGTTGCAGTCTGAAGCCTTATTCAGTAATAGAGCCTTTCTCCCTTTGGAAAACAATAGAACTAAGAAGCACAGGGTGCAGTGCAGGTATGGCTTGATCCAGGTGTGCACACAATTTATCAGGACCACATGTCTCTCTCCCTCTTGGTTCTGCTTCTAGCGTAGGTTTGTTTTATTTTTCAGACAGGTTTACTTTGTCAGAGCGAGGAAGAGGGGAGAGATGAGCCGGAGAGACAGGCAGGGGTCAGATCAAGGAGCACTCCATGCGACTTGCTAGGAGGCATGGGTTTATCCTCAGGCCCGGGGGACCTGGTGAAAAACGTAAAGTGGGAAGTGACATGAGCTGATCTGCATGTTCCGTCCCCTCACAAAAGATCTTCCCCTGTGTTGTGTTGTTTCTTGCACGTCAGAAGCTCCACTCTGCCTTTAGAGGGATGGGTACTGTCCATACCTAAAATATTTTTCTTTTCTTTTTTTTCTGAAATTTCTGACATTGTTTGAATTTAATGATTCATATTACGAATTATTCATGAAAATGATCTTTTAAGCTTCTTATAATAGCTGAAATTATCCTTCATTAGATACTGACAGTTCCTGTGATGGGTGTAATTATAAAAAACATTCTTAGGCTAGCTATATTCTGCAGTGTTAAAATTACGCAAATGAGCAAGGGATAAGAATAGAAGCTGAGTAGGATGGTCAGATTTTATGGGAAAAGGAGGGTAGCAGCATTGAAGATTTTCTAAAAATGAATAAATATGTGCTGTACACACTACGTTTTTATTACAGTCTGCCTCGATGCTCACCCTCTCTTCATTGGCAAGTTGGCAAGGGAGCGAATTAATTTTAGCGCCCCGAATTGTTTGTAGCTCCTGCCCATATATGACTCTCATCAAGGGGACTTTTTTTTTCTCTCCTCCTCCATTCCACTCAGCATTTTCTGCCAGGGATGCTGTAGTAATTTTTAATAGTTCTGAGAATGGCAAGCTCATCACTAACAGAGAAAGCTGGTGGGGAGGGGAGATGAGAGGGCAGCAAGCTGTGGCCCAGTGGCAGGGCCAGTGTCTGGGTGATTGGGCCTCGGAAATCAGGGCCTCATTGCGTTCATGTCCAAAGGATGGATGCGAGGGATGTTGACGGCTAACAGAGGCCAAACTTGCTAGGATTAACCTCAGCAACATTGTAGGGAAACACGGTGTGAGAAGACTTGAGCAGCACCTGTTATAAAGCCATGGTGTCCAGGGCCTCACTTGGCCGGCCCTGCCTGCCTCTCCAGGGCCTCTGTTAGTGATGCCTCATTTCTACCGTTCACTCTGGGGGTCCCATCCTTCCTTGGGGGCTCTAAGAAACCCTGAGAGAGAGGGGTTGGTTAACAGGGTGCCACCACTGACCACAGAACTTGCAAGCAAAGCCAGTGGAGCGGACTCCCCCATCTCTCTGTCCGAGCTGAGCCACACAGCAGAATGTTCGGTGGACAGCGTGATAGAACAGCTAACGTTCAAGGGTGCTCACACTGTGCCAGGCACTATGTGCAGAACTGTCCATTTACTCATTCAATCCTCACGCCAGTGCTCCTATGAGCTCCCTCTGCCAGTGAGGAAACATTAACAGAGCTGGCCACTCGCCCAAGATCCCACAGCGTGTTAGGGAGGTGAGGCTGCTGGTCAGTGTCCACTGATTGGTAGCCACGGCGCTGGGAGAAGGGCCTGCTCTCCACCTGCGAGGCTCTCAGTCAAGCTTGCACTTATTTGTGCAGACGTCTCTCCTTTCCCTGCTACTGTTTTGACTTTGCCCTCTTTCCCATCTAGGATTCTGGGCGCCACTTACTTCAATGCCCCAATTTGGTGTGGACCCACCACTCTTTGTCTCGTGTGTCACTGTAGCATGCGATGGCTGGGTGTCCTCCTCTCTTTGTATCTAGGCAGCCCTCTTGGTGTTTGGCTTTCTTCCAAAATGTGCACAAACCTCATTATGCCTTCAAATGACAAGAAATAAAATGACCTTTTATTATATCTTAGAGCCAGAGGTTGGCAAACATTTTCTGTGGAAGTGCGATAGTAAGTATTTTAGGTCTTGAAGATTGTCTGTCTCCTCATCTTTATTTCTTCCTCTTCCTCTGTTCCCTCCTCTTCCTTCACTACCACCACCACCACCACCATCACCACCACCATCTCTTCTTCCTAAAATGTATAGTTATTACAATAAAATAAGATTCCACTCACAGGGTGTAGTTTGCTAACGCTTTGCCGATATTTGTTGGTGTTAGACTGCCTCTTAAAACATGTACCTGCCCTTCCTGTGAGCTTGATTTTTGGTTCAGATTGTCCTTCCCGCGGTAACGATGTCTGCTTACTTGGCTCTGCACGCGCGTAAACTTTACAGTAGGCGTCTGGGTCAGCCCAGATGCAGGATGGGGGCAGAGGGACCATGGAAGGTTAAAGGTTGCTTTCTGAGTTTTTTGAATATCTGGGAAGCTGACATAGGGATCTGACCAGATCTCAGCAAAGAAGTCATCTTTTGCTTAGTTCTAAACTCAGCCAGCCATCCTCGATCTATTAAAAAAAATGCATTAACTTTGGCACCCTCATTGTAGTTTACTCTACAGTAAAGCACCAGAGTTAATGAAGAGATCCCCTGCCTTTTAACTAACCCATTAGACGGATGAAGCAATTGAGTTCAGTGTTTTACACTTGGAATCCAGCTGGCATCCAGCTCTCATCCCTTGTCATTCTAGCAAGAGGCAGATTCACCAAGGTATGGAATCCCTCGCATACAAATGACTTCTTTGCTGTCCCACTCATTCCTAATAATTAATCCTGGTGATGATTAATCTTTTAGCTCTCACATTATCTAAAGAACAGTCATGTTCAACATTCTGGCGACCTAAAAAGCGCTGTATGTGTTTAATGTTAATAGGCAGCCACTCGCAAAGGTGCAGAATAAATTGAATTAATATTGTCTGGGAGTCTGGGATGCTGTAACCAGTAGAGGCCACAAGTGAGGTGTGTGCTGGGGGAGCATGAATCACCGCTCGGCAACAGGAGTGTTCTCATGATTTTTTAATGGCCCCCTGAAAATGAATGTGCACTGTTAAGGTAAGCTCTTGAAAAATTAAGGCTTTGGTAATTCTGTGAGTTTAAAAGGGAGAGAGAGAGAGAGAGAGAGTGAAAAGAAATTGTAGCCTATGACTTCTAGGAGGCAGGCAGTTCTTGGGGTGACTGGGCCTGCATGGCACCGCAGGTCTCTGCTGACTTTAGAAAGGGGACCTGGGTGTCCAGGGATGCTGAGTGCCTTGCACTGAGCCCTCAGGCTGTAGGCACATTTATTTAACACGGAGCCCACTGGCCAGCTGATTCCATCTGCAGGCAGCAGGGTCTGGCTGCGATCCTTGATTCCCAGCTGATTGGATCTGTCTTTGGGAGGGAAATTTGGATTTGGCTGCTGCTCATATTAGTTGGGATTATGGATCAGGACTGTGGTGGAGAACAAACACAGGATGCAAACTCCCCTTTTGGGGCTTTTGTAAGAGCCAGCATTGCTGTCATAAAGCAGCACAGCAGGGCCCCAGCAGGGGGCGCAATGCCACTCCTCTGGGGATCTAGCAGGGGCACTCTTTCCTTACCATATTTCCCATCATTCCTCAGAGCTTAACCCTGTCATCGTCCTCAGAACCAGTTCTGTTAAGCAGATTTCTAGCCTTTGCATTTTCCTCACTCCTTTTTTTGATCCCCTTATCCCCACCTAAATGATCTTCAGTTCAGTCAGGATGAGGTTGCAACTCCATAGATGTACAATGCATACATGTGATGTTGGTCAGCCACCTGGGATTTTTGGAGTTCTTTTGATAGCAGTTGGTGCTGAAAGTCACCAACACCCCTCCACCCCACCCCCAACCCCAGCACAGTTCATGTACATTTGTTGAGTATGCTTCTGTGTCAAGCCCGGGGGCTGGTGCTCATCCTGTACAAATCTTTGGGGGGAAAAGAGTGAGTCCTCTAGATCCTCGCTGTTCACAGTGAAGTCTCTGGACCAGAGCATTGGCCTCAACCCGGGAAAGTGTCAGAAATGCAGACTCTCAGGCCAGCCGCACTCTTCCATATTCTTCACTTTAACTAAAGGTCTCCAGGTGAGTTGCACACATGATAGTGAGAGAAGCACTGCTCGAAGTTCCTCTAGCCAGGGGTGGGCAAACTTTTTGACTCAAGGGCCATAATGGGTTCTTAAACTGGACGGGGGGGGGGCGGGGCGGAACAAAAGCATGGATGGAGTGTTTGTGTGAACTAATTTAAATTGAAAGTAAACATCATTACATAAAAGGGTACGGCCTTTTTTTTCAATAGTTTTATTCATTTCAAAAGGGCCGGATCTGGCCTGTGGGCCGTAGTTTGCCCATGGACCGTAGTTTGCCCACGGCTGCTCTAGACAGACGGAGGACAGAGATTGACACACGCTGCTGCTGTTCCTCTCCTGTTGCTGTGGCAGGCATCACTAATCAAACTGGATGCTTTCCTCCAGTGAGGCCTGTCCACACTTCATAGTACATCTCAAACAGTGTCCTGAGTAATTGCTTAGAGCAGACACTTGAGATCGAGTTTAGCCACTTTACTGCACCTCCACCACAGCCTAAGATTCTTACCACAGCACCATCCCAGTCTCCCCGCTTCTATTCTTGCCCCTGCTCTTCCCCATTCTCCACAACACAGCTATCTTTTATTTTATTATTATTTTTTATTTTTGTTAATCCTCACCTGAGAATATTTTTTCCATTGATTTTTTTAAGAGAGAGTGGAAGGAAAGGAGGGGAGAGGGAGGGAGGGGAGAGGGAGGGAAAAAGGGAGGGAGTGAGAGAGGTATGAGAGAGACACATCGGTTGGTTTCCTTCTGTATGTGCCCTGACCAGAGACGGGGATCGAACCTGCAGCCCAGGTACCTACCTTTGACTGGAAATGGAACACAGTGGCCTTTGGTCTGTGGGCGGATGTTCTAACCACTGAACACCCGGCCAGGGCCAGGACCAGAGTCATCTTTTAAAAATACAGTTGTCCTTCCATATCCACAGTTTCCTCTGTGTACGTCCATCTGTTCCCAGACTCAACCAACCCCAGAAAATATTTGAAAAAAAACCCTCTTATGTTGCTGACATGTACTAAACAGTTAGGCCTACTATGGCCGCTCTGTGCAAAACATGCAGGCTTTCTTTTTCTTGTCATTATTCCCTAAATAATACAATATAACAACTGTTTACATAGCAGTTACATTGTGTTAGGTATTAGTAATCTAGACAGGATTTAAACTATAAGGGAGGATGTGTATGGAAATACTACACCATTTTATATAAGGGACTTGAGCATCACAGATTTTGGTTTTAACAGGGGGTCTTGGAACCAGTCCCTTGTGGATACCGAGGGACGATTCTACAAAATTTCCCTGCTTAAAACTCTTCAGTGGCTTGCCATTGCGATGAAAATAAAATCTGAATTCCTTCCCATGACTTGTAAGAGCCTGCTTGACTTGGCCCTGTTCACCTTCCACCTGTTTTGTGCCTCCCTTGCCTCCTTGCCAGCTATTCTCTGCCCTCTGGCCTGTTTAAAGTTCCTGGAGCAGGCCCAGCTCTTGCCACCTCAGGGCTGGGACAGACCAAAATCATGGCCTCCCTAAGACTTCCCACTGTGCAGGAGAGAAAGCTGAGGAGCACAGAGGTTTGACTGCCTGAGGCCACATGGTCAGTCAGAGCCAGAGCCAGTTCATTGCAAAACCAGCGATAATCATGTATATTACCAACCCCAGTGGATACCCCAGGGAGTCTCCAGTGAGTCCTCTGAGTCTTCCTGTATCTTCCGTGTTTAGAATACTTCCCCCCCACCCCGACCCCCAATGCCGGGGTGGGCGGTGCTAGCTTCTGCTCCTCCTTCCTCAGGGCTGGCCTTGGGCCCCTCACTTCCCTGGAGAGAACCTCTCTGGCTGTCCTGCCCAAGAAGCCCCCTGTCTTCTGTCTCAGCATTCCAGTTATGTTCCCCAGAGCACTTCGCATAATTTGTGATTATTTGTTGTTTGGCTTGTTTTCAGTCTCTCTGCTAGTGCCTAAACTCCATGGTGGCAGGAATCCTATTTGTGCTATTGGCTGCACACCCAAAGAACCAGCACAGTGCCTGGCACATAGTAGATGTTCAATAAATATAATTTGGACGTATGCATGAATGAATTATGGAATGGAGGACAGTTTGCAGGCTCTTGTTCTAAGATGTCTAAATTAAAAACCAAAACACTTTAAAAGTTAGATAGCTTTCATTGTCCAAATTTGTTTGCAAAATGCCCCAAAGATGGCTTTGAAATTGTTCTTTAGACTCAGGAACTGATTCTTAAACTTGAGAAACATTGTTTTTGGCTTCCTCTTTGGGCAAAAAGTCAAGCAGTGATTTACCAGTTGCAAAAAATAGTTTTTATTTTTCAAATAAGCGATCACATTTTCTTCATTAGTAACCCATCTGCTCAGCCCTCTGCAGTACCAAAAGATTCCTTTGTAAACACAGCGGCAAAATAGCATAATTCAAACCAGCCCTCTTTCTGTAGTGATGTACCCCTTTTTCCGACACTGGCCTATTCTGTTAATGGGTCCCTAATCCTTGCCCAGGTGCTGGGAGGGCCCGTTCCACATGATTGGAAATGCCAGTATGCTTCAACCGAATAAATTTGAAGATCTAAATAACTTTATTACAAGATTCACGAATTGAGCAGCATCCTATCTAGCAACTAGAAGGCACTCCTAGGATTTGTACAAAACAGAAAGATTTTATAGGAAGAAGGGTGGTCATGGGAGCTGTTAGTGAACGAAAAGAAAGGATTATTTTGGGGCCTGGACTCCCCTCCCCTCCCCTCCCTTCCCCTATCCTCCCCTCTCCCTTTCGCCCCTCTCCCCTCCCCTTCCTCACCCAAAGATATGTTTTTCATTGATTTTAGAGAGAGAGGAAGGGAGAGAGAGAGAGAGAAACATGGACCGGTTGCCTTCCATCCATATGCACCCCGACCAGGAATGGAACCTGCAACCCAGGCCTGTGCCCTGACCGGGAATCAAACCTGCAGTATTTCAGCGCACTGGACAAAGTTCCAACCAAGTGAGCTTCTGACAGCTTTTTTTTGTGGGAAGATCTGGGGCAGGGTTTTTATTCTGTAGATTGCCTCTTCTTTCTAAGGGGATGGAGAGGGCCAGCCAGCAAATTCCAGGCTGCTTGACTGTGTTTCTGGGAGAGGTTGAAATTCCAGGTAGTCCAGGTATTAAATCTAGGTTTGGCATCATGCCATTTTGGACCTGCGGTTTTTTTCTTTAACAAAGCTATATCAAACAAAGCTGCACGTGGACAAATGTCAGGTGTGTTTTTTTGTTTGTTTGTTTTATCATTGATCAGAGGATAGGCCTTGAGTGCCCCAAACACTTAGCTTTGAATTAGGTTGGGGAAAAAAACACCCAAAAACAAATCCAAAGGGAGAAAGAATTAATACTACGCTGATACCTGGAAATGATTTGGGCTGCAAGTAACAGTCATGGCTTTTAAGAATAAGGATTTGTTTTCCTTCATAACAAGTCATTTAAAGGTGGAACAGCTGGCTGATGAGAAAATTGAGGCCCGAATTGATTAAATAAGGAGCCAAGTCCACTCACTGGTTTGGGCTCCAAGGCTCGGTCCCTTTCCACATGCTGTGCCAGTTCACTAGAGACACAAGGAGAACAGGACATCCTGTAAAAGATCTTTCCCTCTCACACACTTGAAAATGCCATTACGCATAATGTAGGGACTATGTGACAAGAATATGTGCATAAGCGTATGCCTTGCCTTTGTGAACAGGTTGTGGGAGAAACTTTCTGGTCTAATTTTTTTTTTAACCTCTTGGTCTCCTTCACACATTTCTCCCACCCACCCCCTGCCCCTGGCAACCACCAATCTTCGTTATGTTCTTCCTGCAAACCATGAGATTGTTCATACAGTTGTGACACAGAAGGCTAATGGAAATAATTTTCAAATAAGAAAGTACGATGCTTTCACATTTAGAGACAGTCCTTATCTTTTAACGTTCCATTTTTATCCAGAGATGAAGGAAAGCTGACTTTGTTCCATGAAGTTGGTCAGTACGACACTGAATCCACCAGACGTGCCAGTCTCACACTTCAGTAAACAGGACTGCTATATTGCATATTAATTTTATTAAAGAAGTTAGTAAAGAAAACATGATTGAACTCATGCTGTACAATTTTGCCTCTTGCTTCTTCCCCTCAATTGTCTAGCTCAAGGCTTTTTCTATCAGTATATAGACTGCACAACTCCAGTGCCTAACACCTGTGTGATGTTTCATCTAGATGGTGGACCAGAGGTTAGTCAACTTCCTTCCGGTGGACTCTTTTCTGCTTTTACTTTACTGAAAGATGCTGCAAAGAATGTCTAGTCTGTATAGAATTTCCCCATGTTTCCACTTATTTGTGGCAATGGGATACCCAAAAAAGGAATTGTTGGATGAAAGCTATATTTTTTTCTTCTGACTTTTGTTATGGATTTTCAGATTGATCCCAGAAGGGTTGTGTCATTCGAAAGTGTCACCAGCAAGCGGCCTCTTGGCCACTCTCTCCAGCATTCTTGAAAGGTGACCACTTACTAGTAACCACCAGTAGGCAAAAATCTAGCGGTTGTATTTGTATTTCCTGAATTGCTGTGGATGGAGATGGGATACTTTTTCTGTGTTTATAAATCAGATTTCCTTTTGCTGAATTACCAGCTCATTTTTGTGGCATAATATGTTTCAAGGATTCCTGCTATCGGTTATATAAGGTCTTGGCATCAATGAAGATCCTGGCTTTTTGTTTTATTAACCAGCAATACATCTTATTAATTAACCTTACAGCACAAGTGACTGGATTTTTGTTTTGAGGATTCACAGTGCTACAGTATAGGGATATCATAACTTGTCTTTCCCTTTATTTTTTATTTTGTTTGTTTGTTTGTCTTTCCCTTTAGCGCGCCCTCCATTGTAGGTTTGAGCAGGTGGCCTGGTTTAGGCATTTTGATGGTCCCTATTCTGAGAGTGAAACCTCCAAACCTTTGTTTGAAGGTACTTATAAGCTTTATGATCATTAAGGGAGGAAGCATCTGTAAGCCCTGCTGAAATCTACCTGCTGTCTTTCCCATGGCATAATTACTTCTGTAGCAGATGTGGTTTAAAAGCTTGAACAGGGTGGTGAAGGCCTGGGGCGGGGAGTAGGGTGGGCTAGAAGAGGTCAATGGGGGAAAAGAGGGGACACATGTAATACTTTGAACCATAAAGATTTAAATTAAAAAAAAGATTTAATAAGAAAAAGAGAGTGGCTGCTTCTGGTGGGGAAGACAGAACTTGATTCCAGGGCTTACTGTTCCTTCAGTAAACAAAAGAAGAGCTCTAGGTTTTAATCTCCCAGGGTCCGTCACTGTGGGGTAGTTGAAATTTCTGGAACTCTGGTGACTCACCAGAGTGTAATTCTCCCCAAAGCTACCAGGACTCTGGTATTGAGTTGCTGCCTGGGGCCTGTTACTATAGGACAAAGCCCCTGTGAAGGAGTGTTGATGGCTGACACAGTGTGATGAGCACTTGTTTTGTGCTGAGCCCTGGAGCATTGCAGAGAGAGAGGGTCAGGTAGCAGGCTGCTGCAGGGTGGGTCCTGGCCATACCCTTTGTTGAGTTGTGCCCCTCGGTAAGCCACTTCTCTGAACTTCATGTTCCTCACCTTTAAAGAGGGTGTGGCAATGGTTCCCTGAGGACTGTCTGTACGGAGATTGCGGGAGAGGAGCCAGTCCAAGGCTGGCAGGCCTGCAGAGCAGGAGGGACTTGGATGGTTTTCTTCCTGTTCTCCACCTCACATGGATGTGCCTAGAGTGTATTTATTACCTATTTTAATCTGCAAAATCACTCTATGGGTTCTGGTCTTTTTAATATACAATCAATGTATGCTACCACGTCACTGCTTAAAAACCCTCCATGGCCCCCTCACTGTTCTGAAGGCCCAAGCCTGATGCCTCCTCAGCCTCATCTGCTGCTTCCCAACCCCGGCCCCATACACACACACCGTGTCACCGATTTGGTCCTGAGTTGGCAGAAGCCACCAGGAGCAGCTGGCACTGAGTGCATGATATATAACCTTTTGTTTTGGGCCATTTTTATTTAGCTAATGTTTTCAAGATTTACCCATATTGTAGCATGTATCAGCACTCCATTCCTTTTTAAGACTGAGTAATATTCCATTGTATGGACAGACCACATTTGATTTGTCCATCAGTTGATGGACATTTGGGCTGTTTTCACTTTTTTGGCTATTATGAATAACACTAGAGTCCTGGTGCACGAAATTCGTGCACTGGGGGTGTGAGGGTCCCTCAGCCCAGCCTGCCCCATCTCACAGTCCGGGAGCCCTCAGTGGATGTCCTACTGACGGCTTAGGCCCGCTCCCAGTGGCAGCAGAGGCTCGGAGCAGGAGCCACAGTCTGCCCCGTGTGTGTGTGTGTGTGTGTGTGTGTGTGTGTGTGTGTCCGTGTCCGTGTGTCCACTGGTGGCTGCCCCCAGCCGTGCCACAGAGGCTTGGAGTAGGCGCCCCATGTGTGTGTGTGTGTCCACCCGCTGGGGGCCTGCCCCCAGCCGCACCACAGAGGCTCTGAGTAGGCACCGTGTGTGTGTGTGTGTGTGTGTGTGTGTGTGTCCCCACTGGGGGCCTGCCCCCAGTCACACCGTGGAGGCTTGGAGCAGGCGCCCCTCTGTGTTGATCTTTCAGGCTCCTGGCCACGCCTGCGTGTTGTTCTCTCCCTTGAGCAGCGGCCAGGGCGGGCTGGAAGCCTGGGTTGTCCAGGCTCCTAGCCACTCCTTGAGCGGCGGCCAGGGCGGGCGGGAAGCTTGGCTTCCTCCATTGCCAGGGGCAACCCTAGCCTCCAGCTCCATGGCTGCTGCCATCTTTGTTGGGTTAATTTGCATACTCACCCTGGTTGGCTGGTAGGTGTAGCGGAGTGACACCAATTTGCATGTTTCTTTTATTAGTGTAGATTGTTATAAATGCTCATGTACAAGTTGTGTCGACACATTTTTTTAAAAAAATATATTTTGTTGATTTTTTACAGAGAGGAAGGGAAAGGGGTAGAGAGTTAGAAACATCGATCAGCTGCCTCCTGCACACCCCCTACTGGGGATGTGCCTGCAATCAAGGTACATGCCCTTGATCAGAATTGAACCTGGGACCCTTCAGTCCGCAGGCTGACGCTCTATCCACTGAGCCAAGCCCGTTAGGGCATGGACACATTTTTCATTTCTCTTGGGTGCATACTTAGGAGTGGCATTGCTGGGTCAAGTGGTAACACTGTGCCTAGCATTTTGTGGAACTGATATATGGTTGTCCAAAACGAGGGCACCTCCCAGTAGCAGTGATTCCACATCCCCGCTTATATTTGTTACCTTTGTCTTTTTGTGATAGGCATTTTAGTAGATGTGAAGGGTACCTCACTATGGTTTTGATTTGCATTTCCCTGATGCCTAATACTGTTTATCATCTCTGCATGTCCTTACTCGCCATTCGTAGATCTTCTTTAGAGAGCTATCTCTTCAAACCCTCTGCCCATTTTAATTCGTCCGTTGTCTTTTTTGCTGCTGAATTGGGAGAGTTACTTTTGTATTCTGGACATTAGGCCCTATCACATATATGATGTGTGAATATTTTCTCCACTTTTTTTTTCTTTTTTCCACTTTAAAAAAAAAATTATTGATTTCAGAGAGGAAAGGAGAGGGAGAGAGATATAGAAACATCAATGATGGGAATCATTGATTGGCTGCCTCCTGCAATGCCTCACAGTGGGGATAGAGCCTGCAACCCGGACATGTGCCCTGACTGGGAATCGAACCAGTGCCCTCTTGGTTCCTGGGTGGACGTGCAACCACTGAGACATACCTGCCGGGCTTGTTCTGATGCTTGATTTTCCATGATGCATGTGTCACTGGTTCTTTTGCTGTTTCTCTGTTGCTACTTTTCTTCCCCTTCTCTCTTTGTCCTCCCTGAGTGTGTATTTGTATGCATCTCTCTCTTACTCCCCCTTCTCCTCGTCCACTTCCTCCTCCCTCCTTTTGGGTTCTCTTTCTGTCTCTTATCTCTCATTCTCTCTAGCCCCACTGGCACAGTCTCTGTATTTCTCTTTCCTGCTTTCTTTCTGTCTCTGTCTTTTCATTTTTCTTTAACCTTTTCTTCTAAGCAGCTTACCCTTTAAAGGATCAGAATTAGTCAGAGTAAAACCAATGGATCACTTAGGTAGTATGAGTAAAATTTACTATGCACACACCGAAAAGACAGCTTGCAAACCGGGATCACTGAAACCAAAATATGCCTGAGACTCGGGGCAGGGATGTTGTCCCAAAGCAGCTTGTATGGTGAGAAAGCGTGGCTGTTGGTTCTTATAGTGATTGACTACAACGTCAGAGTTTTCAGAGGTTACCTCATAGGGACCTTGGGAAACAGTTCAAGTTCTGCCCATGATTTCCAGAGGCATAAGCACGACACGACCAGGGTAAAGTTAGTCTTGCGAAATAAGCTCACTTAAGCCCTCTATGACCAAACTGGTTTTTGCTCAGAGGACCTTCCAGGTTGGTCTCCATCGGTTCTTGATTCTTAGGACCAGCAGAGGATCTTTGCAGGTGATTGGACGCTGACCTGCAACCCTCTCTGTTTCTTTCTTTCTCTCTCTCTGGTTGTCTTTGGTGTTTAATAAGCTCAGGGAAGTTATAAACAAAATGTTAAATTCCGCTTCACTGATACGGTCCTGAGTTGGCAGACGCCACCAGGAGCAGCTGGCACTGAGCGGGCTGTGGCCTCAGGTTCTGGCCTTGCTGTTGTAGGAGCCTGCCCCCGGCCTGCAGGATTCAGTTTGAATGTGGCTAGGAATCCACAACGGTACATTTTCACGTTCTGAGGTACATTGTTGGCCTGTCAGATGGGAGCATGGCAGGTAAAATTTTCTCTGTGCACTCCTCCAGAGTTTCGCAGGAGTTTTATTATGGAAATCACTATTTCTGCCTTTCCATTTTTCCGTTACTCTCCCATATTGATATATTTCACCTGCTGAATGTTGGAATATTCTCCAGGGTTCTTGCTTTCTGATTCAGTAGCAAGACTCAAAATAACGCAGAGGAAGGAAATGGAAAAACCTCTGGGTAAAAAATATTTGCACTCCACACTTCTTTTATTGAAAGGAAAATTAATCAGCCTTTTGAATAGAAAACTGAAACACAATAAAAGGTGGATGAAAACAGGTTATAAATTTGATCTGTGTGTGTATGTGTGTGTTTGGAGTGCAGATTCTGATTTACAGTCACAGTTCTTTTTGACAGCGTCTGAGCACCTCAGGGAACCGAGTCGTAACAAGTAAGGATTCAGAAATAAATAACACTTGGGGGCTATTGGAAAGCACAGTTCTCTGTTTCTGTGGGACTCACTGCTGCCTGGAGAGAGGATGTGTGGATGTGAAACCCGGCCTCTTTGTTTTGGTATATGCTGCCTCGTTGCACAGAGAGCCCTCAACTGCTTTGCATATTTCTTTCCTAACACCACTGTAGGTTTTGATTTTATATCTCTGGTTTCTTCATATCAATTTGATACAAATCTTGTTAGTTAAATGTCCATTACCTGGCCAGTGTGGGTCAGTGGTTGGACAACAGTCTATGAACCAGGAGGTCACGGTTCGATTCCTGGTCAGGGCATATGCCCGGGTTGTGGGTTCGATTCCCAGTGTGGAGCGTGCAGGAGGCAGCCAATCAATGATTCTCTCTCATCGTTGATGTTTCTATTTCTCTGAAATAAATACAAATACATTAAAAAAATAAATGCCCATCAACTAACTGTTCCAACAGTTAAATCCTGTTGGTTGAACCAAAAAGCTGGGTTGGAGGAGGAGGGCAGTGGGTTGCAGTCTTCAGGGACATATTCCGAAGGCTTCATGTGAAAGCATCACTGCAGGACAAAGCAGGAGGGACGGGAAGGGCTGCTGTCTGGCCTTCAGCCGAGGACTTTTCTTGGAATTCCCATCTCACAACTGGAGTCTACATCAAGCATGTAGTTTGATATGCTTGGTCTACATCTTACTGGCTGGATTTAGTGGTGCCACTTGGATGTAAGGGAGGCATGGGCTTCGTGCATGGGCTTCTGGAATAAAACATGGCTCTGGCATGGAGAAAGGAGGAGGGAGGGACGCCAGCAGGCTGCACCGCTGAGATTATATGGGTAGTGCCGGCAGCAGCTGATGGTCGTTGAGTGGTCACTACATAGGAAGTGCACCGCAAGAATTACACCAAGTGCAGTAGGTGTGTTAGAGATGGCATGTGAGCAACTGGTGGAGCTTATGTCTGCCTCAGCATTTAGCATTTGGTTGGCTTGTAGATTTTTGAATCATTCAGCACCTTTTCTGGGCTGTATCTAGCTCACTGGGCTGGAAACTCCTTGAGTACTTGCTTTTGTACCCCAAAGTACCTAGCTCAGTGCTGAGTACCTAGGAGATGTCCACCAAATGTTGACTTATGAAACCAAGGCTGTTTCTCCTGAAAAGTGGGTGCGCATGTCTCTCTCTCTCTGTGTATATGTATTTTCTGATTATAAAGGGCTATACATTTATTAGAGAAAATCTTTAAAATAAGGACTAGGACAAGGAAAGGGAGGGAAATCACCTTTAATCTTATCAATTAGAAATTGCCACTGTTATGCTTTTGAAGTATCTATTTTTCATCTTTCCCCATTGCATTTGAATGTGTGTAAAAACAAGTTTGGATCATTCTGCGTCTATCATTTTCTATTCTCTCATTCCACTTGGGATTATGCCAAGAGCGGTTTTACATGTTAAGTATTTTTTATTAGCAGCATGAAGGGTTTCACAATCCTTCATACTTGCTATAGCTGGCACTGCAGTTGTTTTTATTGTTATGCCTGCTATGCAGTGTTTTAGTCTGTGATTCTAATGACTTCTCTGGGGCCCACTCCTGCACAGAGAAACATTAGGCCATTTAAGGCTCTTGACCAAGAACGCACATGCGCCCCTTTTTCTTCACTCTCACTAGTTTTGAATGTTGCTATTTTAACTGTTCACTAATTGGAGAGGAAGTTCTGTTTTATATTTCTACAATGGCTGGACTTTTCCAGGTGTCTTGATCATTTGTTGCTTTGTTTTTTACTATGAAGAGTCAGTTTATTGTCAATCTTGATTTATTTCCTCTCAGAATATTATTGTTTTCTATTTTTGATTTGATTGTGCCTCCTATTTATAAGACCAGCAACAGTTGGCCATTTTGGTGGCAACAATTTGTTTTCCTTTCATTTTTCTGTGTAATGTTTTTAGACCTTTAACCGTCTTTAATTTCCACCAAATCAAATCTGTTGACTCCTCATTGTGATTTCTTCCATTGATTTGGAAACTTCTTACAGGTCCTGAGAACTAGTTTTTTCTGATTTGACTTATTTTAAATGCTTACATCGCTGTAGTACATTTAGAGTTTATTGTAGTGTAACACAAAGAGAGGGTCTGACTTGTCCCCACTCCCCGCTCCACCCATGAATTAACCAATTATGTTGTTGTGCATCCTTCAGTAACAGCTCTTCTCCCTCAGTAATTTGTGATACTGCTCTTTGTCATGACATAGTTCCTCCCCCCCCACCCCAGCATTTTAGGGCCTTTATCTGGTTGTCTTTTCTGTTGCACTGAATCTGTTGGTGGACCTTGTACTATACTGTTAGTTATTACAACTTTGTAGTAGAAGTATTGTGACAAGTCTCAATTTTTTCCTCCTTGTAAAAATGTTACCCTTTATTTGCTCACTTTCAAGAGGAGATTTAAAATTGGGTCAAATTAGAAACATAATTAACTAGGATTCCAATTGTAACCTCATAAAATGCCTAGGTTGCTTTTAAGAGGATTACTGATTATTGAGTAAAATTCTTATCTGGCTTGGCCTAGTGGTCCCTTTGAAGTCATTGTTGTAAACACAAGGAGAGGAGTTAATAGTGAGGCAAGGAATCCTGAAAGTTAGCAATCCTATTTTACATTAAAAGGGAGTTTATTGATTAATGTGACAAAAGTTTCTAGGTTCAGGCAGTGCTTGATCAAGGTCTTGGTGTTACCAGGACCTAATCTGTCTCTAGGTCTGCCCATCTGTCCCACCTGTGCGTGCTTTGATGTCTGTTAGTTTCTCTTGGTCTCTGTTTCTCTCCTTTATGTCCTGTCTCTCTTTCTTTCAGTTTTGCGCCCCTTGATGTTGGCTCCCTCATCCTACTGCCTGTAGGATGGTCACAGCAGCTCCAGGCCTTGGATTCTGTGTAGCTCAAGTCCAGTGTGAAAGGGGGAGGAGCCCTGCACAGGGTTCCTGGAGCTGCACTGACTCCAGCATGCCTGTCTCAGAGCCAGTGGCTGGCCAGGGAGATTGCAAGGCTCTGATTGGCTGGGCTAGGGTCACATGCCACCCTCAGAGCTGGGCTGGAGTCATTCCTGGGGTAGTCAGTGGTGTTGGAAATTAGGGAGAACTTCCCTAACAAAAGTTGGGTGAATGGAGTTCAGGCTTCTAATATATAGCAAATGTCTACAATAATTTCTTACGAGTGATGGAGGGCTCTCAAGAAATGCACAATGGGAGAGTGAGGGGAGGGGAGGGGTGCTGCGGGAGGAAGCCTGTGCCTGACTTTCTTCAGGAGGGGTTACATTCAGTCTTGATCTCCAGTCCTGTGAGTGTTGCTGTTTACAGGCCGTTTGTGTGCTCAAGTGGCGAGCTCTGACTCTATCTATGGTTGGAGGAGCACGAGTCTGTTAAGTTTCACAGTGAATCACACCAGAAGATGAAGGTCCTCTTGCCAAGGTTTTAGTTAGCTCTTCAGCGGCCGACTTCACGTGGGGGGAAGCAGAGCAGACATCAGTTATCAGAATGTGGCTGCAACGCAAGTGGTGGTGGGTGGTCAGCAGGAAGTTACACTGGGCCTGTTTGGTTAAGGACAAGTGCAAGATGAGGAAAAGCACGTGCTTTGAAGAAGGTGGTAAATACGAGTTAACGCAATAGGTTTAGTGGAAATATGTTCTGTTATCAAAAAGAACTGCTCATCTTGTTTTTCTTGTTGTTTGTCTTTCTCCCACACATCGTTCTGTGGCCTGGGTGGCATTTTGTCTCCCGTGAAAGATCTTGCTGAGCTTGGAGTAAGTGGTCCTGGGATGGAGTCATCAGTGGGCCCAAGAGATGCCTCTTGTCTATTCCAGATGCTGCTAGCCCTTTTGGGCTTTCATCCCGGCCCGACATCTGTGGGACATTTAATGGGTTGAATAGTTTGGTTGGGTTTCAGGGCCATCCATTTAGAAAGACTTCAGAGGCTTTGATTGTGGGTGGGGTTCTGCCCACATGGGATCTCAGTGGGGTCTTCAGCACCCTGAGTACCAGGCCATTCCTCCGCTCACACGTAAGAGGCCTGGCCACACCTGCATCAGTGAGCCATGTGTCTGTTGAGACTTCGCATCACTACGTAAGTGCGTTCCGCACGCCAGTCAGTGCTGTGTCCAGCGTCAGGGCCTCTGCTGCTCTTGTAGAGGCAAGGCTCTCACCAGCATGGGTGGGGAATTACTCTGGGAAGTCCCTCAGGAAGGCACAGCTCTGTAGAGCAGTGATTCTCAACCTTGCTGCACATTAGAATCACCTGAGAATCTTTTTAATATCCTGATTTCTGGGCCTCATCCTCCGGAAATTCTGTTTCTTTGTTATGGGGTGGGGCCACAACATTAGTAACAAAGAAACAGAATTTCCGGAGGATGAGGCCCAGAAATCAGGATTTTAAAAAGATTCCCAGGTGATTCTAATGTGCAGCCAAGGTTGAGATCCACTGCAATAGAGGCTCCTCCCTCCAGCAATGCTGGTTCTGGAGTCGAACACCAGATGAAGTGGCTGTGGGTACTGAAGAAGGTCGTTTTAATTCTCTTTTCTCTCTCCCTCCCTCCCTCCTATATCCTTTAAGTTCAGCCGGAGCCTCATGCTGGGAGAAGCACGTGGCTGCCGGGACTCCCTGGGGCAAAGCTGCAGTTCCCACATCTGCCTCTCCATGTCCGGGCACCAGGCTCCATGAACGGAGCTGTGGGGCGGCACACAGTATTGGTGTTATTGCTCTCCTTCCCACCTCTTCCTGTATGTTTTGATGTAGGTCTGCCGTCTCTCATGCACACCCATGTGCATAATTGAACATAAATAAATGAAATGTGCATTGATGTCACTGTAAGGCATGTGCTGGACGTGGCCGGGCTTCGTGTGCTGCACGTACCTGAGACCCTGTGCTGAGCCTGGCTGTCACCTGCTTGTAGAGGGAGTGCTGGAGCAGGTCTCCTGTCTGCCCTTGCTGACCTCAGAGCCAGGCCTCTCCCATTCTGCTACCAGCTATTCATCTCTTAGGGTGCCTGGCGTCTCCTTTTGCCATTGGTAGTATCATCTGATGCCTTGGGATGAGTTTAATGGCTAAAAGCACATTGAGCGGAGAGGCTCCCGGGGCGTGAGGTTGCAGGATAACTTGTCCCCTCAGGATGGTGGAGTGAGGGCTGGAATTCCGAGAATGAAACAAATGATGGTTTTCCCTTCATATAATCACATAAACCTCATGTGCTGAATGGAGGTTCTTGTGCTCCTAGAAGCAAAATCGTCTTTTCAGTGTTGATCTGGGCCCAGTGTTACCTAAAAGGAAGGTTTACCATCTTTGAAAGACCGTCCCCTCTGTGAGAGCCATCTTCCTTGGATGGGTTAAAGGGAGGATTGCTGGCTAGCGCTCAAGCACAGATGTGTGCTGCTCCCAGAGTTACGTTTCTCACCATTTGTTACTGTTACTTAATTTGAAATGACAGTTTTGTGTTCTCAAAAGAACAGTCACGTTTCTGCTTCCAGATTTGTTGTGGCAATTTATTAGTGGATCTAATTATAATGCTTGTTCGATGAGGCCTCAGGTAGGACCCACCTAAGTGGTAATAACACTGCTTTAAAAATATGACTGAAAGGGCATGTTTTTCTTATAATGACAGAGAACATAGATTTATTTTTTTCCTACAAAAATTGCTCCTCAGTGGTGAATTGAAAAATGATGTTTCCCTTTTGTTGGATTAGTTGTGTGGTGGGTGTGAGCCTGGGCTCTGGATTGCTCATCCTTACGGCAGAGTCCTAGCACCGCTCCTTCTCAGCAGTGACCTTGGCTGAGGGGTGTGACGTGGTCCGGCCTCCGTTTCACCAACTGTCAAGTGGTGTAGTACAGAGAGCTCCTCACAGGGTTGACGGGATGCTTGCAGGCCTGTGGTGTGCTGTGACCATCTCTCTTTCTGCTGCCCAATATGTGTGACTACTATTAGGATTACTTTATTTGAATCCTTACCATCATCTGCTTTTTTTTTTCTGGCAGAATTGTATGGTTTTACTAACACAAATACAATGTGCAGGAAAGCTATCTGTTCATTTTCTTCGCTGCACAGCCTGGCATTGGTGTTGGGGACTCTGACTCTGATTCCACCACAGCTTTGCAGCTCTTCGAGGAGACGCTGTGCACAACCTCAGCACAGCCAGGTCTGTTGCATGTCAGCAACACTTCAGGCTCCTTGGCACTGTGGACCAGGAGCTTCCAGAAGCCGGTGGGCGGCATGTGCTTTGTTTTCCTATTGCTGTTGCCCCATAGCCAGCGCTGGGCATCAAGATCTGGCCCTCGAACCTCCTGCACACCCTACTGTCAGTGCCTCTGGGTTTCCAAAATTAGGCCGGTTATGCTTAATTTTGACCCACCAGTCTGACTGGTGCCAGATGAACTTCTTGGCCCTCTTTTTGACAATCTTGGGTTTCCCGAGGGGTCTCAGGGAAGCTGTGGTGCCGAGTAGGAGATGTGCTTGGGTTTTGAGTTATAGTGACCCAAGTTTTGTTTAAGTTTCCTCTGGCATAAGAGATGCTGATGTCTCCTGGGTTCACTTAAGGGGGAAATACTCTTAACCATGTTTAAAAATATGGTGCTTAAAGTATGGTGCTTAATTTTATTCTTTCTTCTTTTTTTCGGTCAAATCCAAACCCGTGGTTGACATTTAGCTTCCGTCACTGCCATCCGCTTCCTGATGTATGGCAGGACTCACAGGCCTGCGTGGTGGAGTCAGAAACCAAAGCCGTCTCCTGCAGGAGCAGCATCCGGCTCTGGGCTGGAGCCGCCCTGCGCTGGCTGCTCCAGGAGGCTGGTTCTCCTCCAGGGTGTGCTCTGGAGATAGGAGTTGGTTGGGCGGACGCAGTTTTTGCCGTGGGAACTGGCCATTTGATTGACAGTGGAAGGGTTATGTGTTTGGATTTACCAGCCTTTTGGCCTTGGGTTAGCAATTTCATTAACCTCTTTCTCCTCATCTGTGAAAGAGGGGTATTAACGATGGTCACTTTGTAGAATTTTTGTACAGATTCAATGAGTCCCCAAAAGGTAATCAACATAGTGCCTGGCATGTAGTAAGCACTCCATAAATGTTGGCTGTTGTATTTTTATTTCTGTTACTACTTTCTTTGCAAAGCGTTAATGATGACCAGGAATGTGTCTCCATGTGTTGACCTTGTCTTCCCTTTCCTTGGAGTCTTTATTGGACTGATATATATTAATCCTGAAATAAGTTCAATGGTGGAATAAAGTGGTGTCCTTATTCCAGAAATGGGCATATATCTTGATGTCTCCAAGAACATCTAGCTCGCAGAAGTTTTGACATGTGACTTTGGGTGGTCTGAGGAAGGGAGAGGATGCTGGTGTGAGGCGGAACTATTAATTGTTAATCACACCTGATAATCACCACCCCCTTTTTTCCTTTTCAAAATCTATATTATTGAAAGTATTACATATGTTCCCCTATTTCACCCATAGACCTCTTCCAGTATTACTCTGCCCCCATCCCAGACCTTCACCCCCCCTCTTGTCTGTGTCCATGGGTTATGTACATATATACATACAAGTTCATTGGTTGATCTTTTCCCATCCACCCACCCTCCCCCACCTTCCCTCTGGAGATTCGACAGTCTGTTCGATGCTTCTGTGTCTCTGGATCTATTTTTGTTTATCAGTTTATGTTGTTCATTAGATTCGACATATGAATGAGATCATGTGATACTTGTCTTTCTCTGACTGGCTTATTTTGCTTAGCGTAATGCTCTGCAGGTCCTTCAATGCTTTTGCAAATGGTAAGAGTCCTTCCTTCCTTCCTCCCTCCCTCCCTCCCTCCCCCCCACCTTTCTCTTTTTCTTTTTTACAGCTGCATAGTATTCCATTGTATAAATGTACCATAGTTTTTTAAAAAAATATATTTTTATTGATTTCAGAGAGGAAGGGAGAGGGAGAGAAAGATAGAAAAATCAATGATGAGAGAGAATCATTGATCGGCTGCCTCCTGCATGCCCCCAACTGGGGACCAAGCCTGCAACCAGGAATTGAACCCGGAACCCTTCAGTCTGCAGGCTGACACTCTATACACTGAGCTAAACCAGCTAAATGTGCCATAGTTTTTTAATCCACTCATCTGCTGATGGGCACTTAGGCTGTTTCCAAATCTCAGCTGTTGTAAATTGTGTTGCTATGAACATAGGTGTGCATATATTCTTTCTGATTGGTATTTCTGATTTCTTTTAGGGTATATGGGGGGATCACAACTGGGATAAGTTTTGGATCAAAAACAGTGCTAAACTTGATCATTAATGATTGAGTCCTGGGGCAAAGGGTAACCTTTTTGTATGACCAGCACATAAGGGCCAATTTGTGGTATTTTGAGAAAAATGACCCCAGACCATAGCAGTCATGCAAAAGCAACTGTGTTAGAGGAACTGCTCAGGTGTGGGGATTGGGGTGAGGGTCAGGGCCAGCCTCTCTAAGGGAGAGATGCTGGAGCTCAGATCTGAGCGAGAGGAAGGGTGCCCGTCCTTCCTGCACCAGGATATCTAGTTGCCCAGTAGGTGGAACAGGCCTGAGGCAGGAGGGGAATAGGTGTTAGAGGAACTGAAAAGGGGCTGTATTGCTGCAGCTCAGAGTGAGGGGAGGGGGCAGGGCCCAGAGCATGAAAGACCATAGGTTGCAAAAAAGGGTTTGATTTTGAGTCTAAGACTAGAGGCCTGGTGCACAAAATTCATGCATGGGTAGGGTCCCTAGGCCTGGCCGGCGATCAGGGCTGTCCTTTCCCTGGCTACCGGCTCCTGGCCAGGGCCTTCCTTCATTCTGCGTCACCCCCTGGTAGCTGTGCACATCATAGCAAGCAGTCGAACTCCCGGTCGGTCGAACTCCCAAGGGGACAATTTGCATATTAGCCTTTTATTATATAGGATGAAGAGGGGACTGACAGTATCTAATCTGCATTTTATATTTATCACCTTTCTCTGCATGCACTATGAAGAGAGCACGATGCAGACCATGGTATGGGTGAGCAGGTGGCTGCCACTGCAGTCATCCCGGCAGGGAAGCTGGTTGGCACTAGGTTGGAAGTGCAAAGGATTGGGAGAGATGTGGGTGATAAATGGACAGGACCGGAAGTAACGGTTGACCTTTTTCTTCTCTGACGATATATTTTCTCTAGATTTTCTGTCTCTACTTAATTTTCCTGGGGCCTTCCAATTTATTTCCTTCTGCTTTTCCCTGAAAATGAGTCTAGGGGTAAAACGAAGTATCTTCCAACTTCAAGCAGCTCCTCCACAGATGAAGCAAATGAGGGAGGGACTGAGATGAGTGGTGATTTGTGATGAGAAAGGACCCGGTGCAGCGCCTCCTCCTGAGAGCCCTGGGCTCCTGTCCCGTTTACAGAACGCACAGCAGGGCCCATGTTTTGTAGGGTGTTACCCAGCGGAGCACTGCAATGTTTAGTTTACTTTCAGCTTCAATTGAGGTTGAAAAGCTCCTCTTCCAAGCATGTCCAGACTAGAGTTGCTTTTCCTTAGCCTGGCTCCTGACACTGCGTGCTCAGGAGGTGCAGTTGGAGTGCGTCTTAAAAAGAAAGCCGGCTGTGATGCAGCTGCTGGTTCCCACTCCAGCCCTGTCGTGTACAGAGTGAGTACCAATTTAATGTTAACCCAGAGGAGAGCGGGTAATTGTCTGTGTTGTTTGCCAGCCTGGGATTACCACACCTCCTGACTCCCCGAGTCCAAGTCGCCCTTATCACCCCTCGGATTTTCGCAGCAGCCTCCTCACTGGTCTCCCTGCGCCTGCCCTGCCCACGCCCGCCCTGCTGTTGGGTGTCACTGCCTTCAGCGTGGCCTTCTGCAGAAGTCAGGCCATGTACTCACCGCCTCTAGCCTCTCAGCGCCGCTCAGTGCTTAGGACACAGGCCCTGACCATGGCCCTCAGAACTGCACAGGGTCCCGGCTCCTATTCCACACGGTCCTGCCCGAGAGCCTCCCCTCCTCCCTCCTGGGCACGTTTCTGTCTCAAAGCCCTTGCTTTTGCTGTCCCTTCACCTGGAAGGTTCTATTTCCAGACCTTTGTATGGTGTTCTTCCCCTCTTCCTTTAGATCTTTGCTTAAATAGCACTTTATCAAGAGGCCATCCTACTAGAATAGCACCCCTTACATGACTTTGTTTTCTATGTAGCTCGTAGCAGTTGATATAAAATTAACTTATTTGTTGGGTTGTCTGACTCCCCATAGGAGTGTCAGCTCCTGGAGGGCCAGTCTTTGTCTCTTCTGTTCTCTGCCAGATCCTGGGCTCAGACAGTAACCAGTGCGCAGTATTCTCTGTGAATATAGGGTGAATGAATGAGAAGCACGTATGTCTTCACTTAATGTCGTCAGTAGGCTCTGTGACTTTTAGTAAAACAAGGCGTGATGAATAGACTAATTGATAAACAAGGGTTAGTTTCTGTGGTGTCAATGTTGTGATGAAACCACATTGAAATAAACGACATTATTAGAGGAGCTGCTGTGCCCCACGGGGTTTGCCTGACCCGCCTGTGAAAGTAGGGCAGTGCTTTCCGTTCCTGCTTCTGTGCCCGAGGTAAAGAGCAGGTGGGTCTGTGCACAGGCGGTTGAAGCCTGGACTGTGGCTGCTCCAGCTGCAGCACGTGTACTAGTAAGTGGAGCAGGCAGAGAGTGGGCTGTCATGAGTAGTTCAGGGCAGGCTTCCTGGAGGAGGTGACATCTGAACTCAGTGGGGAAAGACAAGCAAGCGTTTTCTGAGAGCATCCTGTCTGCTTCCAGAGACACTGCTGGCGGTTTAGCTTTCCTCCAGGAGAAGTCAGGGTCTCACAGTCAGCCTTGGGCTGGTGGACTGTCCCAGGAGACTGGTTATGCTGGAGACCTTGGGGTGCTGGGGAGGATGGCACAAGAGAGAGCCACCTGCGGCTCCTCCTCAGAGCGTTTCCTGCCTGACGTCAGGGTGCTGCCTGATGACCTGCTCAAATCTCCGCAGAACTCAGCCATAGCCCCCTTCACCACCAACTGGCTTCTTGGCCTCTCGGGAATGTACTGTTCTTATCTCCAAAATGGGGAGTATCTGTACTAAATGGGAGCAGTGAGAGAATTAAGTGAGGTAATGTACCCTACTTCGTTCATAGTAAGTGCTCAATAAATGATTGCGGAAACCACCTAATAATCCAATAATCAATAGTAACTTTTTTTTACGATGATTAACTCTCTCTGTGAACATGTGCTCATTTCCTGGTCCAGGGCCCTTTGTTCTCACTCCTGTTCCTAAGGGCCGCCTCCCTGCACCTGCCTTAGCACTGCCTCCTCCTGGTGCTGGCAGCCCGGCCTCAGTGCTGTGGCATCTCCTCGCAGGGTATGCTCCGCTTCTCTGCTTACACCCCTGAGAGGCAGTCGCCAGTGAAGGGCCCTGGGTGCTCAGCTACGCAGAGCCTTCGGTGGGCCACCAGCTGCCTCTCCACATGGCGCAGTGCCCCCGGCGAGGAGCAGCTGCCTCGTCCAGCTGTCTAATTGTTCCCTGAATCCATCTGAGCACCAGCTCAGCACATTCCTTCCTCCCAAGCCGACTTTCTCATGATCTGGGCCGCCCAGCCTGGATCAGGATGGAGGGTTTGTGTGTTGGGTTTGAGGATTCTTCAGCCCCAGAAGGAGAAGCTGATGGTGTTTGGGTCTGTGGGTCATCTTTGTGGGCCTGTGGTCCCAAAGGAATGGTCATTTGTTTTCTTATTCAGCAGACGTCTTCTAACTCCTACCCTGTGCTGGGCAGATGTTGAGATGAGAGATGAAAAGATGGCGGCACACAGCGATTTGGTCCATAACCCATTGATAATGGGCATTCACCTTGAAGTAGTTCATTCATTTCTTTTTTTAATAAGTATTCATTAAGCACCATATCATGGGCCAGACACTATTCTAGGTATTTGGGCTAACAGTGGATAAGACAGATAAAGATCTCTGCCCTGGTGGAGTTACATTCTAGTTAAGGGCAGACGCATGATGATCAACAAACACGATAAACAAGGAATGCATAGCATGTTGGAGGGTGGTAGTTGCTATGATGAAAAGTACAAACAGAGCAGGCCAAGGTGGGCCAGGACCGTGGGGAGATTTGTGACTCGAAACAAGTGAGTATGGGTTTCATCGAGAAGGTGATGTTTGAGCACAGACTTGAAGGAAGGAGGGCGTGGCCTTCAGGGGGGAGACTGTTCCAGGCAGAGGGACCAGCTTGTAAAGAACTAGGGTGGGAGTGTGCTTGGCATGTCCTGGGGACACCCAGGAGGCAGTGAGGGGGAGAGGAGGAAGAGGTGAAGTCACAGACGCTCCAGGTGTCAGATCCACTGTTAGGAGCTTGGGGATCTGTTTCTGTGTCATGAGTGGAGTGGGGTCCTTGCTGAAGGATTGTGAGAGAGAGGGGATATCATCCGACTTACATTTTCAAGTGTGGCTTTGACTACTCTATGGAGACTAGAGTGTCAGGGGGCAGGGCTAGACATAGGGAGGAGAGTTAGGAGGTTATTCAGCCAGGAATAGCCCTGGTGGCTGAGACCAGGGTGGGACAGTGAAAGTGGTGAGAGGTGGCTGGGCCCTGGATTAATGTTGAAGCTGGAGCTGAAAGGATTTCCTGGAACATGGGTTGTGAGGTGAGAGCGGGAGCAGTAAAAGATGACTGCAAAGTATTTGGCCTGTGCATTTAGAAGGATGGAATTGCCACCAACCAGGATGGGGATTGCCTTGGGCAGAGTAGGCTTTGGGGGTGTTGAGCGGGAGTTCTGGTGTGGACTGAGGAGGTTGAGTTATCTGAGTATCTAAGAGGAGATGGGAAGGAGAAGTGAGAGTCCTAGGCTGGAAATACGGACTTGGAAGGTGTGGACATGTCAAGGTATTGAACACCCAGGGCTGGGTAAGATCCCTAAAAGAGCAAGTACAGATGGACTGGGACTGAGCCCAGGGCCTCCCACATCAAGAGGATTTAGGATGAAGGAAGAGGTGCCAGCAAAGGAGATGGAGAAGGAGTGCGTGAAGAGAGAGGGGAAACCGACAGAGTGTGGGGTGGGTCTTGGAAGCCAAGCGAAGAACATGCTTGCAGGAGGAGAGAGTGAGCAACTGTGTTAAGTGCTGCTGATGGGTCCAGTGAGATGGCAACCCTTGTGGCATTGACCGGAGTAGGTCAGTGGTGGGATGAAATAGACTGGTGTGGTGAAAGCCCGATTGGAGAGCACTGAAGAGAGAACAGGGGAAGAGGAACTGGGGACACTGAGTGTAGACAGCTATTTGGAGCAGGCTGGCTGCAAAGAGAGCAAGGAAATGTAGCATTGAACAACAGGGGGACAGGGAGTGAGAAGTTTTTTTGAAAGAGAAGATAATCAACATTCCTTCAACAGTTGCTTATGGAGCATCTGCTTGTATGCCAGGTACCGTGCTACTGTCAGACAGTGGGGACACGACATAGTTCCTGAGGACGTGGGACTTATATCTACTGAGGTTCATGGTAGGAAAGGCAGGGGTGACCACTGACCTGTCCACTTAGTTCTGGATGTGCGTAACCACTTGGGTTTATGAAGCAGAATATTTGCTCTTTCCTCCTGACTGCAATCCCTCCTCATTCTTTCCAGCTGCTGCAGTAACACAGGGTCAGAACCTTGGTGGTTTAAAACAACACAGCTTTATTGTTTTTTAGTTCTGGAGGTCAGAAGTCCAAAGTGGGTCTCTCGGGGCTGAAGGTGAGGTTTGGCACGATAGTGTTCCTTTCTGGAAGCTCTAAGGGAGAGTCCACTTCCTTGCTCATTCAGTTATTGCAGAATTCAGTTCCAAGAAGTTGTAGAACTGAGGTCCTCATTTCTTTGCTGGTTCTTTGTAGGGGGCCATTCTTAACTCCTCCCGGCCTCTCTGTGGTCCCTGCACCTGGTCCATCTCAGAACCAGCCGTGTCACATCTGTCCCTTCTCCCCTTGGAATCTGACTCCTCTTCTGCTGCATCTTGGCTGTCTTCCTTCTCTTCTGCTTCCAGCCAGAGAAAGTTCCCCTTTTGCAACGGTTCAAGTGATTAGATGGACCCTCAGGTAATCCAAGATCATCTCCCCATCTCAAGGTCCCAATCACATTTTCAGGTCCCCTTCTCTGCGCAAAGTAACAGTCACAGCTTCTGAGGAGCCATTCTGCTTACCCAGCTCAGAGTGTGCCACCAGCGGGTAGCTCACACCAGAAATCTAGGGCTCACCCTTTGTTTCTGTGTACACTTCACCTCCCATTTCCAATCCATCACAAGTGCGGCATCAGAATTCTAGAGCCTTTTTGGAGGGTGAGTTGTATTTCTAAAATAAAAAACACCTTCTTTTACTCCGCTCACACTTCTGACACCAAGTGTGTGGGAATTTTTCCCCACACCAACCAGTTTTCCAACTTTATGGATGCCAACTGGGTGCCCTACAGTTCAGCTCCATTCTAATACTGACTGGGGTAGTGCAGATCCTGCAGGTTAAGGGCACAGCCCCACAGGCCTGCTCCCACTTGGACACATCGCAAGGTCTAGGTTACAGCTTGAATTTCTGACCAGCCGGCTGTAAATCAGGGATTTCCGCAACCTTCTTCTCAGGCTCAGCGATTTGCTAGAGCTGATCATGGAACTCAGAGAAACACTGACTTCCATTTACTAGTTTATTACAAAGAAGGTCCCAGGTGAACAGCCAGGTGCGGAGGTATGTAGGGCACAGTCCAGAGGGGTCCTGAGCCCAGGAGCGGCTTTCCTGTGGAGTTGAGCTGCCTCATCCTCCCAGCGTGAAGCTGTGCTCACCAACATGGAAGTTCTCTGCCCTGTACGTGGGGGGTTTTGTGAAGGCTTCCTCACAGGCACAATGTATCATTAACTCAATTTCCAGCCCCTCTCCCCTTCCAGGGTGGGGTGGGCTGGAAGTTCCAAGTTTCTAGTCATGGCTGGGTCTTTCTGGTGACCAGCCCCCGCTCAGGAGCCCACCCAGTCACCTGGTTGGAACAAAAGGCTCTCCTGTCATTCAGGAAATCCCAAGGGACTTAGGGGCTCTGTGTCAGGAACCAGGGTCAAAGACCTGCACACACATGTACATACATATAAATACACACATATGGAGATATGTTTATCATATATATATTCCTTATTTCACAATTTTAGCTGAGAGGGAGAAATACTTGCTATCTGCCCATGTCTCGTGGAACTTGTAAAGTTTTGAGACTTAGATGTCTCTTCAGAGGTGCCACATGTGGAGAGAGTGGTTATTTTTAATCTCATATACAGTCAGACACCCGAGAGGATGTCCAGCCTCCCTCGGGAAATGTCCTTGACTCTCAGGAGGAGGAGGCCTTCTGTCTCCTGTCGTTATCTGGCTGTAGTAGTCAAGTGCAAAGACCATGTGAGCAGACAAGAGACGACCCGTCAGCGCAGAGATGGAGAGGTGGACTCAGCCCCTGCTCGGGGCTCCACTTCCTCTCACCGCCTGCTCTCTGTCCGCTCTTCCTTGCTTTGGCTTCTTAGATATAATTAAGATTTTTCTGGGAAGTTGTCAGGGCTGCCGAGTATCTCTGGGCTGTTCGGAACAGCCTGTGGTTAGTCATTTGTTATCGTGTTGTTCCACATATGTCAAGGTCCCTTTCTCATGGAAGGAAACACACTCGGCTTCCAGGTGTCCAGGGGGATCAGTCAGAATACACCGTGGTCATGGCTGGGCCGCCTGGTTCTTCTACCCCCTCTTTGGGAGGAGGCAGCGTGGGCTTGGTGGGGTTAGTAGGGTCCCGGGCTGACATGGCATCCTCCCTCCTGTAGCGTGGACAAGCCCTGATGGTGCTGGGTGTGGGCGTGCCAGCAGCCTTGGTAAGAGCTGTGAGAGAGGGTGCCTGCCCGGGAGGCAGTGGAGTGCCGAGGTGGGGAAGGGGCCGCGCTGGAGGGTCTCCTGTGGGCCAGGGGAGGGTCCTTGGTGAGGTTGGTCTCCCATTTCCCAGTTTCTTTGTCTCAGGACGTTTTCTCATTGCCTGATGCACTGTTTCTCACATCTGGTGTGTGCATCAAAACCATCCCAGATATATATTAAAATGCAGATTCCTACCCCCTCAGACCCACTGAAGTAATTTCTGGGAACAGGGGCCCAGGAACCTGCATGCCAACACTCCCCATTCCTGCCCCATCCTTCTCCAAGTGATTCTGATGAGGGTGGCCGCACTCTCAGAACCATGATGATCTAATGGGTCTCTCTGCCGGGATCACCATCAGGCCCACGAGTCCTGTCCTCCATCCTGGCCAGCAGCCGTCTCCTTCCTGCCCCCTGCGCTTGCCTCTGGCCTGGTGAATGCAGCCGTTTCAGACCTCTGCTCCTCCCCACCAGCGTCCACTTCCTTGTTCTTCTTTCCTGTCCCCTGGGGAGTCGTGGCTTCTCCTGTGCTCCTCTGTGGCCCCATTTTTCTTTCCTTTGGGACCCGACCCTGTGGCGTTCTTTAGACTTCATAATTGGCTTTCAGCATGATTTCTTTTCTAACCTAGTCTCTTCTCACCCCTGGGAACCTTAGACGTCACCATGACCTTGGCTTCAGGGATGGTGCTTTTTCTTTCCCTGCCGGGTCCTGGGTGGCTCCCTTTCAGCCTTGTCGGTGCTTTCCTGTGGGTCCCTGGAGCAGGACAAATTTCCCGTTTTCAACATGAATTGTGTGACCTTTTTTTAACCCTTCCGCTTGACAAAATCACCTTCCCTAGCCTTAATCTCTCTGGTTGCTGGCTTTCATTGACTGCCTTTGTGCTCTCTGGCCTGGCACAGACAGATGCGGGCGTCAGGTGGTGGCTGTCCTTGCACGCGGCCCCAAGTACTTGTTGGATAAGCCACTCCTCAGAGCCCAGACCTCATAGAGGAGGGGAGGGGCATGTTTCTGCCTGCAGCTTGTGAATCCCGTGACTTGCCATCCTGTTTTGTTGAGGGAGTTTCGGCCTTCTGGTGTCTTCCCCCTGCTGGCTGAGCTCTCGCAGCCACGCGCCCTGTGTAGCGCCGTCCTGTGAGGTTTGCGTATTTGCTCCAGCTCCCCTCGACCCGTTGCCAGGCATCCTCTCGATCCTGTGGTTTACAAAATGAATGTTAGAACTGAAGTCCACTTAGGAATCTTCGGCTGGGTTTCATCAGCGAGGATGCTGAGGCCTGTGGAAGTGAGGTGGCTATTCGAGGTCACAGGATATTCTCGGGGAATTTGGGGCTGGGAATCATTTGTTAGCTATCCAAACTTGAACTGAGCCTAACCTTTGACCCACCTGTCCTATTTCTAGGCGGCTATCACAAGGAGGTTTACTCACGTGCACAAAGAGACAGGTACAGGCTTGAGGCATATTTGAACTGGGGTCCTGAAAGGTGGGTGCAGTGGGTCGCAGCTCCATCCTCTGTGCAGCTGCTGTAGAGAAGAGGCCGCTGGCCCCTGCTGCGGGCTGCAGCTGCCACGGCGGTGTGGAGTGCACCTTGGCTCCACAACATGTGCTGTGTATCTTCTATATAGATAAAAGGCTAATATGCAAAGTGTCCCCTCAGGAGTTCGATTGCTCACTACGATGTGTGCTAACCTCCAGGGGGCAGCGCAGAATGAAGGAAGGCCCCAACCAGGAGCTGGAAGGCCCCGATTGGCCCTGATTGCTGGCCAGGCCTAGGGATCCTCCTCGTGCATGAATTTCATGCACTGGGCCACTAGTGTTTTATAAACGTGTAGCTGTTGTATGAACACACAGAGAAGTGGATGGCTGGAAGCACAGCCCTGTGAAGGGCGTGAGGAGAATGGGGTGGGTGGGAGGCAGAGGCCGTGGTTAGGGATGCCTGCCCTCTCTAGGCTCTTAGGTATTCACTTAGGTATACGCTCAGGTATTCAGTTTCTTCATTGAGATATAATTCAGACAAGACATAATTTGCCTGTTTTAAGTGTACAATTCAGTGGGTTTTTTGTTTTTAGTATATTCACAAAGTCGTGCAACTGACTATATTACTCCAAAACATTTTGTCACCCCAAAAGAAGCCCTGTACCCACCAAAAGTCACTGCTCCCCTAATCCTTCCCCCAGCCCTCGGCAACTCGGAAACTACTCTCCACATTTGGATTTGCCTATTCTGGACATTTCCTGTAAATGGAATCATACTATGTGTGGCCTGTGCACCTGGTTCTTTTGCTTAGTAGGTTTTCAAGGTTCATCCATGTTGTGGCATGTATCAGTGCTTCATTTCTTCAGAAATGTTTTCTTTTTAATTGTGGCATACATACAACATACAGTGTAGCATCTTAACCACTTTTTTTAAAATTATTGCTTAAAGTATTACAAAGGGTATTGCATATGTCTCCTTTTTTCCCCCGCCCTTGACAATCCCCCGGCCTCCCATACCCCCCAGTGTCTTATGTCCATTGGTTATGCTTATATGCGTGCATATAAGTCCTTCGGTTGATCTCTTCTTAACCACTTTGAAATGTACAGTACGATGGTATTAGGTTTCGTCACTTTGCTGTGCAACCATCCCCACCATCCATCTCTAGAATGTTTTAATCACCCCAGACTAAAAATCTATATCCATTAAACAACAACTCCCCTTTTCTTCCCTGCCCCTCCCTCTTTGGGAGGAGGCTGGCCCTCCCTGGGCTCTTGAGTGCAGTCAGTCCCCTGGGAACCACTGTCTACTTTCTGTCTCTATGAATTTGACTTCGCTAAGTTCCTCAGATAAGTGGAATTGTATGGTGTTTGTCTTTTAGTGACTGACTATTTCACTTAGCATAATGTCCTCTAGGTTCGTTCATATTATAGAATGTGTTCCAATTTCCTTCCTTTTAAAGGCTGAATAATGCTCCATTGTATATACACAGCACATTTGCTTATCCATCCATCCATTCTTGTACACTTGGATCGCTTCCACCTTTTGGCTGTTGCAAATAATGCTGCTATATGTGTATGAAAATTTGAATACAAGTTTTTGTATGGACATACATTTTTAATTCTCTTGGATTGAATTTTTTACACAACAAACTTGTGCTAATGTAGTACTTTTGAATTTATAATGAAATGGGAAATAGAAAATCAGTGGCCACATCTAGAATACAGAGTTTTCTGGACTCCCCGTATTTTCCTGGCTGTGGCACTGGATGTGGGAAAACCAGCAGACTGGGGAATCGCATGCCCGGTCTGATGCAGGCTCTCGCTCTGGGACCAGGATCCACGTCTGCCTGGGCCAGGCCAGACTGGTATGGTCGAAGGAAGGAGTTGAAGCTCCGAGGAGTGGAGTAACACAGTAGGTAAGATTGTAGATGCAGTTCCCTCCCTTGCAGAATGGAAGGAGGAAGAAATGTATCCGTGCACGTAAAGTGCTAGCAGTAGTGCTGGGCCCTTAGGAAGCATCCAGTAAATAGTAACTGCTGTTGCTCTCTCCTTGTGTGTTCTCTTCTTGGACAGCTGCCCAGTCCCTAAATAGTTGTGTGGGCCAAGTGAGAGAATGGGTGTGTGCCCACCTTTCAGAGAACATGAGCTGTTGAGAAATATAATGGATTCTCATGACTAGTTGGCTGGGTTGGGCTTATACCTTCTTCCTGTTCCTTGATTTGCAGAGCTGTTGTATGTACAACAGTGGCATCTATCCTCCTACATAATAAAAGGGTAATATGCAAATAGACCGAATGGCAGGACAACAGAACAACTGATCAAAGCGTAACATGCTAATGATATGGTAAGGCTGCTCAACCGATCACTATGATGTGCGCTGACCACCAGAGGCCAGTTGACCGATTGACCAGTCACTGTGACGTGCACTGACCACCGGGGGGGTAGTCAGTCCATTGGTCGACCAGTCGCTATGACATACACTGACCACCAGGGGACAGATGCTCTGACTGGTAGGTTACCTTGCTTCTGGGCTCTGGCCGATCAGGACTGAGCGAGATGGGCCGAACACTCCCTGGAGTCCTCCCGCGATCCCTCCCCAGCCCGATCGTGCACCAGTGGGGTCCCTCAGCCTGGCCTTCACCCTCTCGTAATCCAGGACCCCTTGGGAGATGTTGGAGAGCTGGTTTCAGCCTTGGGAGGGTGCCAGATGCAGGGCTCATGGCTGGTGAGCCTCTCCCGATTGAGACTGGTTGGGCGTGAGCCCGTGGCAGGCACAGTGGGGCTGAGATGAGCGGCAGCAGCAGGTAGGAGATGCAGGTGGTGTTGGACTGCAGGTTTTGGTCTGATCCCTGCAGGCCACCCAGAGAGACTCCACCTGTGCACAAATTCATGCACTGGCCTCTAGTATATATAAAAGGCTAAGTGTCCATCTGTCGACCGATAGTTATAATGCACACTGACCACCAGGGGGCAGATGCTCAATGCAGGAGCTGCCATGATGTGCACTGGCCACTTAAGAATAAATGGCACCACGGACCTGCTGCCCACAAAGCAGCACTCGGCTTCCCCCAAGTGGGACACAGGCCCTGCCACCACCCCGGAGCAATACCCCACCAAATTGCAGTCAATGCTGCTAAGACCCCATGGTGCAAAATGTGGCCCACAGCCCAGCCCAGCCTGGAAACTGTGGCTGTGGGCGCTGGGTAATGATGTCACATAGCAACGCCTGGCTTCCTCTCCCTAGCGACTAGCCTTCTTGGAGTTTCTTCAGCCCAGGAACCCGATTTGCTGTATAGACAGGTGCAAACATTTTACAATTTAACCAAATGTCTGTGAAGCGTTTTCCCCTGTCTCATCTCATTTGATCCTCACAGAAGTCCTGGAGTAGGTAGATAGGAGACTTGGTGGAATCCTATTTTCTTTTCATTAGCCGGAAAACGGAGATTTAGAAAGTTTAGAAACTTGACCCGACTGAAAAGAAGTAAGAAATGGTGGACCTTGAAAATGACTTCAGGTTTTCTCACTGCACAGAGTATAGTCAAACACTGCTGCAGTTAAATATTTTACCCTTTGTTCTCCCTGTGTGATCTATAATAATAATCTGCTTCATGTTGATATTTACTGCTGTGTTTGCTGACAATTACCTGAAAGAGAAGTTGGGGTGCTTCACTGGGCTGGAAAAAGTTTAGCTACATCAGAAAGCAGGTCTAATTAAGCAAGTTTATGCAATATCTATAAAAGGCTAAGTTGACTTGCGCATGTATGATACTTATAAAGCTCTCGCTGGTGCCAGTCTCGTGTGTGTTTCCATGTGTCATTGTCCTTCGTGAATTTGGTTGACATTTCTATTATAGAGAAAGGGCGAATGGCGATATTAAAATATTTCTTCTAATTAATTTCCTTTCAATGTGCATGAATCTGTGCACCGGGACACTAGTAAAAATACAAAAATGGATTTGTCCTTTCTGCAGTGAACATGTATTGCTTTTATTTCTTGTTAAAGAAATAGAGGAAAACATAACAAGGCCCTTTTGAGCCCTGCTAGCCACGCACTGCCAGTTAGATGGCCTCTCCAGTAAAAGCGGCACGTCTTTATTGACCAGTGTTCTCAGTTAGTGGATCCATTTCAGACTCAAAGAGATATTGGTCAGTTAGGAAGTACAGAGAATCTAATTTGTGCCCCATTTGATTCTGAACATTTCGTGGGTTCAGAGAAACAACAGGGAGCCTTTGACTTTAAGGTCCTTATAGTCCAGCCTAGACTCTAGGTGGACGAGGTTGAGATTTGATGTTTCATTCGTTACCCCAGCAGCCACTACCACCATTGCCATGTACAGAGCATGCTTTCTGCAGACGGCCTCTGCTACTGCCTCCTCTATTTCCTTGTCAAATTCTCCGTCCTGCGAGACGGTTGCAGTTATTCCTTCTGTATCGAGCAGAAGTCCCTGCAGAAGGTGGTGGAGCTGCGACTTGCGCCCAGGTCCACCTGCGTCCGGCTCCTGTGCCTTTGGCACTGTGGTGTTCCTCTCATTCTACTGATGCATTTCCTTCTTGAATCGCACCACATCCAGCTGCCTGTGGTATGGTGCAGTCCTAGGACTGAGGCAGTTGAAAGAAATCCTTCGCCCGAGCGTTTGAAATTCCAGAGTATCTTCTTGTGGGCAGGCTGTATGTACAGTGATTTCCAAGGTGGGTTTTGATTCCATAAACCCAGGGCTTACAGATGACAATTTCTGCCTCTGATGTGGGTAGCTCTGCTGCTTTAGGAATGAATTGCAAAAGTCGCCCATGCTTGTTGTTCCGAACAAAATGATCCAAAGGTTTAGAATGAAAGCAGTGCTTGTTATCTACTGCTCTCCACACCCAGGTTACCAAGGCCAACAGCTGGGAGCGCCCTTTCTCCTTCCTCAGACCTCCAGGTACACATCTGGATGGTGTCCTTCTTCCTCCCTCCTTCCCCTGCTGCCTCCCCCCAAATAGAATCACATCACACACATTTCTGGTAATAATTTCAGTCTTGAACCTGAGCACATCTGCAGTTTGGAATGAGCAGTTTTACAAACAGCATTTGGAACCGTCCATGCCACCTTGTCCCATTGCAGGTAAGCTGCCCTCCCTGGGTGCTCGAGTGCAGCGAGGCTCAGAGGTCTGCTCAGGAAGCACTTTGTACCACTTGGACCAGGGCAAGAAATCACTGGTATGCCCAGCTGCATGCTTTGCTTCAGCAGAGGAAGTGGTTTTCACCATCACAGCGCTTTTCTCTTAGGGGGAGAAACAGCTCAGGTTTCCACAGAGCCTCTGCTAGGCTGTGCCACGTGAGCAGGTGAAAATGTGCCTGGCGAAGGGTGTGATGACAGCTCTGGTTTTATGCAGCAGCCCTTCCCAGCTGTCCCTGTGTGTGTGTTACATATTTAGATGACCTCTTGGAAGAGAGATGCGATCGAAACAGGTGTTCGCATTTCTCTGGAAGACCCGGAGGAGACGGGAACTTCTAACGAAGAGGCTTTCTGATTTGAAAAAGACGGCAGACCATCACGTAGCATTTGTCTTTTAAAAATGATGTCTTTGAAGCTTGGGGTCAGAATACAAAATAGTTTATATTCTCCTCTTGTGTAATCCTCACAAGAAGGCCTATTATCCCCATTTTATAGATGAGGAAACTAAGGGTCAGAGAAGTAAAATAATGTGCTAAGTTCTCACTCCAGTTAGTGACAGAGCCAGGGTTTGACCCAAGGATGCCTTGTGTCTCTGCCACACTTCTCATACATTGCGAGAGGGATGTCCGATTGCAGTCGGATATCCCTCTCGCAATCCGGGACCACTGGCTCCTAACTGCTCACCTGCCTGCCTGCCCGATAGCCCCCTAACCTCTCCCCTGCCAGCATGATTTACACCTAACCGCTCCCCTGCCGGCCAGCTCACCCCCAAATGCCCTCCCCTGCCAGCCATCTTGTGACATTGTGGGGGCGGCCATCTTGTAATGCAAGGGTGTGAGGGTCAATTTGCATATCACCTATTTATTAAATAGGATAGGAGGAAACTCAGCTTCCAAAGGTTGGTTGGCTCACCTAGTCCTGTGGTTCCTTTCCTCTGGATGCTATTGACTCCTGGTTCTGTATGGCCAGTCCTAACTTCAGACTCACAGCTCCAGCATTTGTGCTCTTTTCTCAGATGACTGATGGTTCTATCAAACATAACTGTCTGAAAGCCAAACTCCTCGTGGTCATCACCTCTTCCCCACCGCACCTGCTCCTTCCCCAGGCTGCCCAGCCGGTAGAATGATAGCTCCATCCTTCCAGGTTCCTGAAGCCAAGAATCTTGGTGCTACCCTGACTCCTGTCTTCACCCAGACCCCTGTCAAATCTATTAACTCTCTCACTGACTTTCCCTTCTTGCCTTCTTTCACTCCTTCTCACACCATTGCTGTCACCAGGATCCAGGCCAGCATCATCGCCTCTGGGCTGGACACTACTGTAGGGGCCTGACCAGCTGAGTCTGTGGGATCCTCTAGGAAGCAGATGCCAAGACAAAGTTAGGAGTGCAGGAGGCAAATTGCCTATGAGAGATAAAGGGACATGTGGCATTGGGCAGGGAAAGCCTCAGACTTCGTTGCAGATCCAACAGTTTTGCTCACCTGGCCCAGTGGGGAGATCTGGGCAAAGATTGCCCATCAGCGGAGTCCCACATTAGGCAGAAATACCTTTCTGTGCTCAGCCATTGGCGAGGGTGGCCCAGGAGGGCCCTGGACCTGGAGGTTGCCAACTGCCTGCACTGTTTGTAACAGAAGCCAAGTCCTTCCTCGCAGGGAGGCCTGAGCTGTGCGCCTCTCCTCCTGACCCCTGCTCCTCCTCTCCCAGCAGCCTCCCACTTTCCCCTTCATACAGCCGGGGGAGTGATCTTTAAAAAAATATGTCTGATCAGAACCTTCCAGGGGCTTCCTGTTTTGCTCAGAATAAAATACATAGTCTGAAAACCCATGCCATTTTCTCTATGGTCTCATTTCTTGTCCATCTCTCTCATCCATTATCCTTTGGTCACACTGGCCTCCTTGCTGTTCCGGGAACACATTAGGCCTGTGCGTACCTCAGGGCCTTGGCACTTGCCTTTCCCCGGAATGCTCTCTTCCAGAGTTTCGCATGGCTCATGCCCCCACTTCATTCTGGTCTCTGCTCAGATGGTATCTCTCTAGTGCGGCCTTTCCTTACATTTTATTTAATTAGTGTTCTTCCACCATTGTTTTCTCATGCTTTAACCTTCCCTGAGCACTTCTCACAGCCTGACAGGGTAAGTAGTTAGTTCGGTATTTTGAGTTCCCCCACTCGAGTATAAGCTTCATTACTGGCACTCACTTTTCCACCCCTGTGTCTCTAGTGTCTAGTGCAGCCGTGGGCAAACTACGGCCCGTGGGCCGGATCCGGCCCGTTTGAAATGAATAAAACTAAAAAAAAAAAGACTGTACCCTTTTATGTAATGATGTTTACTTTGAATTTGTATTAGTTCACACAAACACTCCATCCATGCTTTTGTTCTGGCCCTCCGGTCCAGTTTAAGAATCCATTGTGGCCCTCGAGTCAAAAAGTTTGCCCACCCCTGGTCTAGTGCCTGGCATATAATGAATCTTCAGCAGCAAGTTGTTGAGGGAATAAATGAAAGACTTTCCCAAGGTCACTCACTGTTGAGGGGTGGGGCAGACTTTGGCCTGGTATCTGTCTGATAGCAGAGCGCACACTGTCTTGTTTGCCGTGCCCATGGAAAATGAGGGTTGCTATTGTGGAGACTGGGCCCTTTGCTGGAACAGCTGTGGGTGCCTGCTGTCCTGTAGGAACCCTTGTCATCTCACCCAGGGCGAGCCTTTCTCCTTTGGAACCTGAAACTGCCCTAGATTTCCCACCACACCGAGCCTGGCCTGCTGTCACAGGACCATTAGGATAGTCAAGGGAACTGTCTCTGAATTAAAAATGGTTCTTTATTCTCTTTCGCCATCAGCACCTCCCACTGTTTGCATCTGGGGTCATGCTAAGCTTGTTCAAGTGGAAAGCAAAACAGTAACCTTATCACACTGTTTGCCATGCTGCTCTCCATGGTATCTGAAATTTTGCTTAAAATAATTTAGGCAGAAAACTCCATGTGTTCTCTGTGCCTGCTAGTGAGACCAGCATAGTGTCTACTTATTTCGGATGACTTATCACAGATACCTCCAAACTGTAATGGCGCTGCAAGGAGCTGGAAAACTGTGTCATGTTCTCTGAGTTTCAATGACCTGCTCATGGTGCTAACAAACCCAGAGAATGTGAAAAACAGTTCTGATTTAAAGTCAGTGTTTGTGCTGCTACCAAACACAGTTTTAGTGTCTGACTATTTGGATTTAAAAAGAGAAAGCTTATTGCTTCTGCCAAATTTTTCCGTTTGGAGATTAACTTCTGTAATGATGCCATTGTGGAAATACAGGAGAAGATAGCTGACTAGTCAGCGTGTATGCAAGTTAACAAAGTGCATTTTCCGGCGAGTTATGTGGCTGTTAACCAGATTGGTTGGCTCAATGGGGCATTCTGTGTTAGACAGGTAACGTGGGCATGTTCACCTTGGGTAGAAGCTTATGATGGCCAGGCTGAGTTCAGCAGGCCAGGTTCCCTGTGATGGGAACTTGGAGGCACATTAAGGTTCCAGTGGAGAAGGTTCCTCCTGGGTCAGGGGACACTGATCCCTACAAGACAGCAGTCACCCACAAAACAAGCAGTGTTCGTAACAGTGCTCCAGTGAGCTGGTGCGTTTGAAATGCTTTGTAAACTCTGAAGTGTTATATAAGATGAATCAATGTCATTTTATTTACTTTTATTTTTAAAAATGTTTTCATTGATTTTAGAGAGAGAGGAAGGGAGAGGGAGGGAGAAACATCAATCAGCTGCCTCCTACACATGCCCTACTAGGGATGTGCCCTAGGCATTTCCCTGACCAAGAATTGAACCAGTGACCCTTTGGTGCATGGGATGACCCCCAACGAACTGAGCCACACCGGCCAGGGCATTATGAGGACCATTGCATGTGGATGCAATCCTCAAATTTTGGGTAGCACATGAAATACATCCCCTACTTCACTTGGCTTTTGGACACATCTTTGGCCTTTTCAGTACAAGTTTCTTATCCAGAACGGAAATACCTCACACGTAGATGACAGACTCTTTGTCTTGTTGCATGGGGCAGCTGCATGCCTCTTGTCCTCATTCAGGGCAGGATGTCAGGTTCTGAGCACCGTCAAAGTCACTCAAAATATAGACTGGAATTAGTGATGATTAAGTCTTAGGTTTGTGATTGCAGTGCTAACCAATGTTTCAAGCCTGTGTTCTTGAATTCAGGATGAGCTATTACTGACATGAATAGGTAGAAGTATGCTTTTCTCCTGGGCTATTTGATTGTCTTTCTAAAACTTACAGATTACTCTCAGAAACTATGCATCTGTGAGAAACCAAACGTTTAGTTTGACCCATTGCAAACATCTGTATTTATTGTTGAGTTTGACTTTCAGAATTAAATCACAGTTGATCCTCTCCAGGTTGACTGGCTTATTGGGGGCATTACATGCATCCTGCCCTTTGGGGTTCTCAAATGACTAGCTGTTACTCAGCCTTTTATTGGGCTGCCTTCCTTAAACACCCAGATGTCCTCTTGCTCCCCAGGCCGATGAAATCTTCTTTACTTAAAAGATCCATTGTGGTACTTATATCACCTTAATCTAATAGCATGAGTGGATTTCTTGTGCCTTGCTCTATATTGACCTTGCCAATAGATTAGTTATTGGCTGGTTAAGTGGCTTTCTTCATTTTCCTGATATTAATCCTTAAGCTATCGAGCTGTATTTGCCAAGTTCTCCTCTTAGTTTTCCTTTTCATGAATAAACTTGAGGCCCTGTGCACGAAATTCATGCCCTGGGGGTGGGGGAGGTGTCCCTCAGCCCAACCTGCACCCTCTCCAATCTGGGACCCCTCGAGGGATGTCCAACTGCCCATTTAGGCCCGATTCTGGTGGGCTCGGGCCTAAACGGGCAGTCGGACATCCCTCTTACAATCCAGGACTGCTGGCTCCCAACCACTCGCCTGCCTGCCTGATCACCCCCTAACCACTCTCCTGCCAGCCTGATCAACGCCTAACTGTTCTCCTGCTGGCCCGATTGCCCCCAAATGCCCTCCCCTGCTGGCCCGATCACCCCAACTGTGCTCCCCTGCCAGCCCGGTCGCCTCCAACAGCCCTCCCCTGCAGGCCTGGTCCCCCCCAACTGGCCTCCCCTGCAGGCCCAGTCACCCCCAACTGCCCTCCCCTGCTGGCCTGGTTGCCCCTAACTGCCCTCCCCTGCTGGCCTGATCTCCCACAACTGCCCTCCCCTGCAGGCCATCTTGTGGCGGCCATCTTGTGTGTTGGAGTGGTGGTCAATTTGCATACTGGTCATGACTAATTAGCATATCTGGTTAGGGCATCGTGACCAATTTGCATAGATGTCATCCATGTGGAGCCATGTCACCACCATTGTAACTTCATGGTCTAACTCAGTCTCATTCAGAGTTAGTGTCTGAAGAAGTCCCTGTTGAATAATTGAAGGCACTGTATTAGTTGCCCATTGCTGCGTAACAAATTACCCCAAAATTTAGCAGCTGAAAGCAACAAATGTATACTTGTTTCAGTTTGTGTAGGAAGGAATCCAGGCACAGCCTAGCCATGTCCTCTGGCTCGTGGTGTCTCACAGGGCTGCTGTGGAATCTAAGGGCTCAACTGGGGGAGGAGCCATCTCTGCTCCTTGGCTGGTGGGCGACCCCAGGTTCTTGCTGACTGGTGGCTGGATACTTATTTTCCTCCCACCTGGATCTCCATATGGGAGCTCACGAGATGGCAGTTGACTTTCCTCAGAGTGAGTGAGTGAGGGCACCCAAGATAGAAGCCACAGTCTTTTATAATTTAACCTTAGAAGTGACATCCATCATTTTTTCCACATTCTGTTCATTAGAAGTGAATCAATAAGCCCAGCCCACACTCAAGGGTGGAGGTTATATAAAAATGTGAACATCAGGGGCCATCTTAGAGGCTGCCTACTGAGGAGCAAAGAATGATATAGTTGGGGTCAGTGTTTTATTATACTAGTATTATTAGAGGTCCAGTGCACGAATTATGCATGGGTGGGGTCTGGCCTGTGGGAGGAGGAGACAGCTGGAGGTTGGCCTGCCAGCCCGCCCGCCTTTATCGGGGCCCCATCAGGGCCAGGCCAGCTGGGAGCATAGGCCACAGGCCATTGGCCTGTGGGCCCACCCCTGATTGGGGTAGGGGGGCCAATTGGGGGCAGGGCCGGCCACCGGGAGGGCCTGTGGGTGGTGGGCCAGTCAGCCCCACCCCCAAATGGGGTGGGAGGGGGGCTGATCGGGGGTGGAGTTGGCTGGGGGAAGGGCTGCAGGGGGCTTGGCCAGCTACCCACCCTCCATCTGGGTGGGAGAGGCCAATCAGGGGCAGGGCAGGCTGGGGGGAGTGGCTGCAGGAGGTTGGCTGTTGGGGTGGGAGGGGGTGATCAGGGGTGGGGCTGGCCATGGGGAGGGGCTGCAGGAGGTTGGCCAGCCGGCCCTGCCCCCTATTGGGGTGGGATAGGGTGATCAGGGGCCGCAGGGGGGTTGGCCAGCCACCCTCTCCTCCACTGGGGTGGGAGAGGCCAATCCGGGGAGGGGCTGGGAGGAGGAGCCGCGGGAGGTTGGCCAATTGGCTCCATCCCCGATTGGGCCAGGTTCGATGGCTGCAGTGCACGTCATAGCGACCTGTCGTTCTGGTTGTTACGGCATTGTGGTCACTGGCTTTTTATATGTATAGACTAGAGGCCCGGTACACAAAAATTTGTGCACTCTGGGGGGTCCCTCAGCCCGGCCTGTGCCCTCTCGCAGTCTGGGACCCCTTGGGGGATGTCCACCTGCTGGCTTAGGCCTGCTTCCCGGGGGAATCGGGCCTAAGCTGGCAGTCAGACATCCCTCTGGCAGCCTGGGAGCCCTTGGGGGATGTCCACTTGCCAGTGGGGAGCAGGCCTAAGCTGCAGTCGGACATCCTTAATGCTGCTAAGGAGGCGGGAGAGGCTCCCACCACCACCGCTGTGCTGGCAGCCATCAGCCTGGCTTGTGGCTGAGCAGAGCTCCCCTGTGGGAGCGCACTGACCACCAGGGGCAGTTCCTGCATTGAGTTCTGCCCCCTGGTGGTCAGTGTGTCATAGTGACCAGTCATTCCCAGTTGCTCTGCTGTTAGGGTCAATTTGCATATTACCCTTTTATTATATAGGATAGAAGCCTGGTGCATTGGTGGGGGCCAGCTGGTTTGCCCTAAAGGGTGTCTCGGATCACGGTGGGGGTCCCGCAGGGGTGCCTGGCCAGCCTGGGTGAGGGGCTGAGGGCCGTTTTCAGGCTGGCCACACCCCCTTCAGGGTGGGGGTCCCCACTGGGGTGCCTGGCCAACCTGGGTGAGAGGCTGATGGCTGTTTGCAGGCTGGCCAAGCCCCCCAGCGGGGACCCTCACCCCATGGGGGTGTGGCCAGCCTGGGTTAGGGGCTGAGGGCCCTTTTCAGGCTGGCCACATACCCCCGGCGACCAAAGCTCCCAGCCTCTCCTTTTTTCTTTTCTTTTTATTCTATGATTTATTTATCTTATATAATTGAAACTTTGTAGCCTTGAGCATAGTCCAGGCCCAGTCAAGGCATGCGGGAAGCTTTGCTTCCTCCATTGCTGGGGGCAACCCATGCCTCCTGCTTGCTCCAACTCTGTGGCCACCGCCATCTTAGTTGGGTTAATTTGTATACTTGCTCCTGATTGACTGGTGGGCCTGACTGGTGGGCGTGGCCTGGGCGTGGCTTCAGCATAGCGGAGGGATGGTTAAGTTGCATGTTTCTCTTTTATTATATAGGATGTCATATACGGAATAGAAGTTTCTGATGTGCTTGTTAAAGCTGCAGGAACCTGAGACAAGGCAGCAGGCAGTCAGATAGTTGCAGGGGAAGGTTGACTGGCTAGTTTCTAAGAGACCTGCTATAAATTCCTGACTGTCCCAGATCTGTCTCCAGGTGTGAGGTCAAAAATCTGATGTATGCACCTGCCTCCTTCAGTGCAGAAGATTGTGGATTTCTCTTACATGTGCCCACAGAAGCCTGGGGCCTGAGGGCAGAGGCCAGTGGCTTGATTTCCAAAGACATGTGCAGACATCCCGCATGGCCATCTCTTTCTGCCCAGCAGACCTGTGGTGGAGGAAGGAAGCCCAGGTCAGGCAGGATCAGAAGGTCAGGTGGGCAGCATAGTCGGCTGTGCTGTGTGTTACATGCCAGTTACTCCTTCAGTGGACCTTAGCACCAGGCTCTGCTCACCGGCTGCTTCCAGCTTCATGGTGGGGCGCCTGCCCTGCTCTGAAGGGCACTGCTGTTATCTTAACGAACTTTGTAAATCTCATTTCTTTGTGCCGCCTCCTCTCAAATTCTGTTTTCTACTAACATCAAACTTAGTTAGCTCTTTAAAAGTCAGACTTTTGTACATAACTTACTGTGAAAGACTTGACGCTCCTAGCCATCACCCTTCCCCATTTCCCACTCCCCACAAGCAACTGCTATAAACTTTTTTTTTTGTTAACCCTCACCTGAGGATATTTTTCCCCATTGGTTTTTTAGAGAGAGTGGAAGGAGGTGGGGAAAGGAAAACAAAACATCCATGTGATAGAGACACAAATCAATTGATTGCATCCCACATGGGCCCCCACTTGGGTCAGGGGTTGAACCTGCAACCCAGGTACATTCCCTTGACCAGGTTTCGAACCCGCGGCCCTTCAGTGTGCGGGCTGAAACTCAGTATGCTCACACTGAGTCATGCCGGCCAGGGCACTGCTTTAAACCTTTTAACCAATTCTTTTGGCAGTTACCTTGATATCTCTGAATAACGTGTCTGTTGCCACTTGTTGATTTCTCCACTATAGGTGCTATTTATTGATTTCTCTCTGTGGAAGATGATGATTAGCTTTCTTCGATCTTTCCGCCCCCACAAAACACACACACACCCTCCAGCACAGACATATAATCTTTTTGGTTAGATCTCTGGTCCATGATTACATTATTATGACTCTGAAAATGCCATCCAGCTGAGCTGTAAGGTACATAATCATTATTTTTGCACAGCTTTTTTATTTCTTTTGAGTTAATACTTATCATTTTATTTTAACTTGGTTGATGTCCTATGTACTTAATACTAATTCATCTCAAAATGCTCTCTTAGTTATGTAGATTTCCTCAGTATGCTCACACTGAGGCAGCTGTCACACCTGGAGTCCTCTGGCCTCTGTGGCTGGAAGCCTGGCCGCTCTGTGACCCTGCTTCCCCCACTTCAAAGCTGCCATTGCCACAGGGGCCGCTGCTGCTCCTCCTCCCTGGATTGAGATGCAGTTCATATACCATACGAGTACTCAATTCAGGGGATTTCGGTATAGTCACAAGATTGTGTAACCATCATCATTCTCAAATTTCAAAACATTTTATCACCCCCAAAAGAAGTCCTATGGTACTCAATTGCAATCATTCCCCATCCCTTCTTCCCATCCCTGGAAGCCAATGTTTTTTTCTCCTTTTAAACATTTTGTATAAATGGGATCATGAAATATGAGGCTTTTTGTATCTGGCTTCTTTCACTTAGCATGATGTTTTTAAGGCTCATCTGTGTGTAGCATGCACTAGTACCCCATTCTTTTTAATGGCTGAGTACTATTCCGTTGTATGGCTAGACCCCATTTTCTTTACCCATCAGTCACCTGTATATGTTGTTTTTACTTTTTGGTGGTTATGAATGACTTTCTCACTCATGTTAGTGTTGGGTCCCCTATTTCTTGGAATCTCTGTTTTCCTGTAACTAGATTTCTTCCCTTTTCTAGTTTTTGAGAGGTTGTATATCTGCAAGTGTCTTCACCTGCTTCTAACGTGGTTTGGCGTGGCGCATCATTCTAGCTCGGAGAGCCTTCCCTGGAGGACGGCGACGGTGTCACTCGTTGCTTTCCAGCCCACAGCCTGCGGTTCAGAAACCCCGTGCCATTTCCCATTTCCCTCTGCTGCAGAATTCTGCCTTCCGGCTGGAGCCCCGTGCCCTCTCTTTGTCCCCATGCTGAGACCTCACCGCGAGGTGTGAGAGCACGGCATGTCTTCTGCGGCCGCCCTTGGGGCTCCCCCAGCTCAGCTCTCCTGTCTCCTGGTTCCGGGGCATTTCTGGAATTATATCTTTGTTTTCGTCCTCTCTGTGTTATGTCCTCCCCACCCCACTTTTTTTTTTTTTAACTCTTCTTATGTGGTAACTCTTCATTTCATTTCTTGTTTTCCGTTTCATACCCTTTGGCTCTATTTTCTGGACATTTTCTTACCTCCTGGTCTTTACTGGTATATCTAGTGTTCCCTTTGGCTAGCACAGTTTTGCTCTCCAAAAGAGCTTTTTCGCTCTCTCTGTGTTATTTTTTTCTCCTTTTAAAATAAATATTGCTCTATTATTGTTTCTCAGCTACACCATCTCCTCTCTCTCTCTGGGAATATTACTAATAGCTTGCTCTTGAAGTGTACTTCTCCCTAAATTGTTTCCCTTTCCGATGAGTTATTTTTCTCTGTCTGGTTATTCTGGTCCCTGTCTTTCCAACTTAGGTGCTCGTCTCAAGTGGAAGGTGATTCTGGCTGTCTATCAGAGGCAGGTGTGGGGACTAAAACACTGATTTAGAATCTCTCATCATTTCCTGGGGGTGATCTGGCTCTGCTGTTTCACTGGAGAGACCCTCCTCCCTCAAATTGATCTCTTCATATCTTTCCCCTCCAGTTAGTTAGATTTACAGGAAAATACTTTTCTCTTCTTTTGCTTACAAGTATAGGTTGGCTGCCAGCTATTCTGGGAATGGAAGGCTGGGGAGGGGGGAGGAGGTGGTAGAACCTTGAAATCAGTGTGTTTTATTTATGTCCCTGTTTTCCATAAGATACCTTTGCCTTTAACTTAGTCAAAACCTATGGTTTTACCTTTTCCGGAGAAGGAACCCTTAGTCTCCAGTTACATTCCTCTGAGCCCCGTGCTCCTTCCCACTCCCGAAGAGCCTGGTGCTAGCAATCGCATGGCCATTTGTTTGGTGTTGCTCACTCAGCTAAGAATGACATTTTCTCCGGTTCAGTTACCTACTTGCTTCTTAGCTTCTAAAATTCGATTGTCTTATTTCTTCTCTCATTCTCTTTCTCCTTAAGGTCGGGAGGCCTTTAGAAAGGATTTTTTAAATTGGTATTTTTGTGGGATTCTGAGAAGATGTGAATGTAAATTAGTGTGTCAATCTGTCAACTTTACCTGGAAGTCCTTTACAGTTTTTTAAGCACCTATTTCAGGCTTTAGGTTGTTGTTTGATCACTCCCTATGGTAGGGGTGGAGCTGTAGTCACCACTGGCGTGGGAACAACTTAGGATTTCATCCTTGTGTGCTCCCTGTTGTCACTCAGGGGCTTGCTGCCTCTGTGGGCTCTAACTAGCTGTGGTCTGGTGAAGGCTTCGTGAGGGGGCTGGAGTGGAGCCACAGGGCAGTTCAGGCTCAGCGACCCCCATTTTTGCCCAGACTTTGCCCACTTCACTGTCTTTCTTGTTGCCACTGCCTTTCACCCATCCCCTCATCTCTCAGATCCCAGTCACTGCAGGGCTGGCCTTAGGTTTCTCCTTTGCCTCATGGCCACCTCATCACACTGTGCTGGGCTCCCAGGGGCTTCACCTCGCAGACACCTGGAAGCTGGATCTGCACAGTCGTTGCTCGTTTCCTACTGGGGCTGGTCCATGTTCTTACTGCCGCCACTGGGTCTTTTTCTTAACTGCTGGGGCAGCTCTTTCCTGTTCTTGTTCTACTTTTATTGCAATTATCTGGCTCATTCCCAGCTTTTATTTACTTACTCTTCTCTACAAAGTAAACATACATGGGTATATACCTAAAAGTAGAAATACCTATTGGTGTCAGCCGTGTTAATTTTTTTAATGGAAGTTTTTCTTTTAATTTTTAAATTTTACACAGTAAAGCCCTCCGGGTTGATCCAGGCTGTTCAGTTGGCTGTTTAGAGAGCACGGAGCATGCTGTGTTCAAGAGCATTTACTGAATTGCTTTGTTTTGACTTAGTCTGTGCCTAAGTCAAACCCCTCCTACTCCCTTGAACCCTTTGACTGTCTTCCCTGCTTTCAATGTCCAACCTCTGCAAAGGCCAGCGCCCTAATTCAAGCCTCTGTTGTATCTTCCATGGACTAATGCCGCATGGTGTTTCCTTCTTACCCCTCCATCTACCCTCTGTCTAGTCATCACACACATCAGATATTTACAGAGAATGTACCAGCCCCTACAATACTTAAGACAGACTCAAGTTCCGCCTCTCCATCATTCAGTCTTCCTAAAACATTGTTTTACAAACATCACTGCACATGCAAAGCCTTTCATGTCTACTAATTAAAGCCACAGCTTCTTCACCTGACCTCCATGTCCTTCCTCCTCTCAACTTCACCTCTCAACACCCTGCAGGTTCCTGCGCTCACCTGGGAGCCAGTCTCTGTAGGCATTGCCATTGTGCACTGGTTTTAGAGGTTTTCCAGAGCTTTCACTTTAAGTACAATTTATCAGTGCCAACTCTTATTGGTTCCATGTGCACTCTGACCGCCACTACCAGTTCACTTGGATCTAGGCAGGCACAGCCTCACAGGAGAACTTTGTATTGGGAAAAAAACCACATTTGACCTATGTAAAGGATTCAAGTATATATAGGCTCTTCTGTCTTCCAGCCCACTGTCTGTTTCCCCCTGGAATGTGCATCTGTCTCTAGGACAGTTCTTCCATTTTTAAATATGTGTTACCATTCACTTTATTGCACTGTTCCATTGGGTGGAAATGTCGCAATGTTGAAGTAATTAGTAATTTGTGATTCTTTTTCCCTCTTAAAAAGAGCTTTTTCTCTGGAAAAGCTACTTGGAAAAGAATATATATATTCTTCACCTGAGGTCAGGTGAAGAAGCTGTGGCTTTAATGAGTAGTCATTAAAGGCTTTGCATGTGCAGTGATGTTTGTAAAATAATGTTTTAGAAAGACTGAATGATGGAGAGGCGGGACTTGAGCCTTTCTTAAGTATTGTAGGGGGTGGTACATTCTCTGTAAATATTTGATGTGTGCGATGACTAGACAGAGGGTAGATGTGTGTGTATACACACACACACACACATATTAGTGGCCTGGTGCACGGGAGGAGAAGGGGGTTCCCCCAGCCCAGCCTGCACCCTCTCCAATCGGGGACATCTCTCTCTCACAATCTGGGACTGCTGGCTCCTAACCTCTCACCTCCCTGCCTGCCTGATTGCCCCTAACTTCCGCTGCCTGATTGCCCCCAACCCCTCTGCCTGCCTGCCTGCCTGGTCGCCCCTAACTGCCCTCCCCTGCTGGCCTGATGGCCCTTAACTGCCCCCCCCTGCTGGTCTGGTCGCCCCCAACTGCCCTCCCTGCCAGCCTGATTGCCTCTAACTGCCTCTGCCTCGGCCCCCACCACCATGGCTTTGGCCAGAAGGAAGTCAGATGTCTGGAAGATGGCCGGTTGACCCAGTCTAATTAACATATTACCTTTTTATTAGTGTGTGTGTGTATATTTTTTTCTGGAAGAATAATGTTTGATTACTGTTAAAATATTTATGGAATGTCTTTTTTCCCCTAAAGTGGTACCCAACCTTTGGAATGTCGATGGAGAAGTCACTGTTGCCGAGCAGAAGCCGGGAGAAGTTGCTGAGGAACTAGCAAGCTCCTATGAAAGAAAGCTCATCGAGGTAAGGCTTGGTGTCTGTGCCTTTATCACTGATGTTGGCTGCCTTGGGGACTTCCCAGGAATAGGCCCAGCCTGCTAAACATTTGTTAGCAAAACAGCTAAAGCACTGCACTTGATAAAGAAAGGTAAGAGCTGGTTCTTTGAAACATATTATTTACTTGGAAATTTGGGTACTTTTGGCCAGGAAATAAAAAAGACATAAATATGTAATGTTAAAAATAAGAAAACATATCTACCCTTGGATTTGGAGAGAATATCACATACAACTTTGGGCTCACAAATGTGAAAATATGGATGAAATGGACTATTTTATTTTCTAAGATAACATTTCTAAGATAACAAAATTGATTGACGATGAGGCAAACTGCCTGAAGGGTACCAAAACACTGGTGGAAGAAAGTTATAAAAGTAATTAAACAACTGTTTCCCTGGAAGGTAGCAAGCCTGGATGGTTTTATGGTGGTTTCTAGGAAACCCTTCAAGCCTGCTGAAAAGCCCTTTGCTATTTATATTTCCTTAAAGCATAATCTATGGATATATATATATATATATATATATATATATATATATATATATATTTGTATTTATATAGCTGTATCTATACATAGATCGTATCTTTGTATCTTAGTTCAAGTGTGCTTTACTTTGATATAAAAACCCAACAAAGATAGTCTAAGAAACAATACTATAGACTCACCTCATTTGTACACAGATGCATAAAAATTCTAGAAAGATATTACGCAAATTCAGTCACACATTAAAGGAACAATCCATATAAAAGTAGGATTTATATAGGATTTCAAGAATAGCTTAGTATGTTGTGAAATTCATCAAGTCAGCTCATTGATAGATCAAAAGAAAAAAAACAGACATTGATCTTGATGGGTACTGAAAAGCCATTTGATAATATTGATCATTGATATGTGATAAAAATATTCTTTATAAATGAAGACTAAAGATACTTCTTTGATATGATAAAGTTGTTTATTTCAAAAAATCAGAAACCATTAATTATCCCCATACTCAATGGGAAAGCTGGGAGGCTAGTTTCTGATTACATAACTGGTATATAAAATACATATAGGTGTGTGTATATGGTGGCCACATGGTGGTGTTTATTACAAGTCACTTATGTTTGCATGTGTACACACATCTGAGAATACAGTCATACCTTCCAGTTACTGTCAGACCCACTTGCATGTGTTTATTGTTAGCTGCCAGAGAGTGAAATGTTGAATTCCACCGCAGAAGAAGCAGTGGGTGGTTGTAGAACAAGCATGTCAAACTCAAAGGCTAACACGGGCTAAATAAACGAGGCATGTGGCCTGTGGGCCTCGAGTTTGACATTCTTGGTGTAGAGATTTCTGTACTTCTGTGATGCCCTGACCCTGGGAGCAGTAGAATTGATTGTTATCATCAACGAGCTGAGATGCTGAAGCTGAAGCACAGATGTTCCTTCAGTGGAACATACCATTCCAGATAGATTTTTCTTTATTTTGGTTGTAAAGTGAGGTTCTGTCAGTGATCTTTCATGTGTGAATATTATTAGCATTTCATTGCAGCAAGACTTTTGCAGGACCCTCTCTGTTAGCATTAATCAAGCTCTTTACAGTGTTTTGTGTGATGCTTGTTTTGTCGTTCTATGAATGAGTTGGCTTTTGCCAAGAAAGGGTTGTAAACACGTGTTGGAGTGGAGTGATGAAAGAATGTGAGGGAGAAGTTGATGTACTTCTCTTTCCATTTCAGAAGAAGAAACATCTCAATGTAAATAACATAATTACTTAAAGTACCCCAACATTTGAATTACTTTTGTGACTCATCCCTATCAAAAGGGAGTTCCTGAACATTCTTTTCTACATGTCTCTCAAAGCATTAAAACCACCTCGTCCGCCCGGCTGGCGTGGTTGAGTGGTTGAGCATTGACCTATGAACCAGGAGGTCACGGTTCTATTCTCGGTCAGGGCACATGCTCTATCCCCAGTGTGGGACTTGTAGGAGGTGGCCAATCAATGATTCTCTCTCATTGTTGATGTTTCTATCTCTCTCTCCCTTTCCCTTCCTCTCTGAATCAATAAAAAATATATTTTAAAAAATTTACCTCACCCATTTGCACACAAACCCTGAACACTACATATTCATGCTCAGTGACCCAGCATCTCGCATCTGGACAGCTCAGAACCCAAAGTCAACAAAAAGCCATCATTCATTAGCTGGGGAGTGTCAGGAGCCAAGGACTGGAGGTAGAAAGATTGTTCTTGACACCCTGTGATGGTTAACCTTTGGAAACGAGGGGCAGGAGTAGGTCAATCTGGCAGGGGAGAAATGTTAGTATAAACACACTAATTATAAACCAGCTACTGTAGTACCAGCGGCCAGCTGTGGGTGCACACTTTTATTTCCAGGCACCATGCTAAGGCTTTTACAGAGACGGACTGCCAGTCCTCAGCAGCATCCTGTGAGGAAGATACTGCGCACAGATGGTGTTTTGAGAAGTTAAGTAACTTGCCCCAGAGTTTCCAGCTGGTCAGAAGCAGAGCTGGTTTCAAATCAGCCAGGCCCTTCAGCACCTGAGCTCAGACTCATAACCCTGCTCTGCTCCAGAAAGTGAGCTCATCGAGGAAACGAAAGGTGGACTGGATAGTAGAGAAGGCTCGTCATGGTTAAAAGAATGACCGGAAGGAACCGAGGGGAAAGCCAGCCATAGATAACAGCTTTGAAACTGCTGGGTCCCTCTCACACCCCTAGTTATTACAGAAGAAGGGGATGGAGGTGTCTCGTATGGTTGGAATTACCTGCTTCTGAAGCAAATTGTGATAGAACACCAGCTGGGAGCTCCTTGGGAACTGGGAGCATTATCTTTTTAATTGTATATTCATTGCCTGACACAGCTCCTGCATATGGTGGGAGCCCCATAAATATTGAAGGGACCGACAGTCTATTGAATGGATTCAGCTGTTCAGAGTCATGGTTAAAGAGTGATAGGTGTGACTCTGGAACCCCAGATTGAAAGTGAGTTGTGCCATGGCCTCACCAGGGCTCAGCACAGCCTGGTGGGAGGGATTAGGTATCTAATAGGGGGGAACATGGTTCTTTAGAGGAGGCAGACTTTGGCTCTCAGTGTTAGGGGAAAGTTTAGTTTGCAGAGCCTGGAGAGGACACTGAGTAACAGACAGATGGATGCTACCAACTCACTTAGCACATACTTATTTAGTGCCTTCCAGGTGCCCAGCCCTTAGCTTCCTTTCTCCACCTGCAGTGGCTTCCCTACCCTGGGAGATGCTTCTGGGATATGAGCCACAAAAAGTGTGAGGTCATAGGAGACGCCCCTCAAATGGCATTTACCTCTCTAGGTGGAGTTCTTTCTTTGACTGCAAAGGCATTGATGGTTCATCTATGAATAGCATTCGCTCTTTGTTACCCAAGTCTGGTCCTGGGTTATAAGGATGAACCAGACACCATGCCTGTCTTCAGCGAGCTCCCAGCTCTCAGGGGTTAAGTAGATGTGTCCATTATGATCCTCAGGAAGCAGGGTGAGGTGCAGACATAGTTATGCCTGCCTCCTGGGGTCCTAGCGCCATGTCTGTAACAGCAGTTCTGCAGAGGTAGTGCACTTAGGTGGAGCTTCTAGAATGTTCCTCCCTTTTTCTTTGGGATTGTTAGTAATGACACTTGGAATTTCTTTTGTAAAGTTCTCCCTCTTGTAGCTCTAGATATCAGAGAAAATGGATTTGTTGTTAACGTGGGTTTTGAAGATACAAGTTATTGGGCACTCCAAGATAGATCTGTTCTAAGATTTTCTTTACCTTTTTAAGCACAGTTCCCTTGCCAGCGGTTCTCAAACCTGTGGGTCACGACCCCTGAAAATACATCCTGCATATCAGATATTTACATTACGATTCATAACAGTAGCAAAATTACAGTTATCAAGTAGCAACGAAAATAATTTTATGGTTGGGGGTCACCACAACATGAGGAACTGTATTAAAGGGTCGCGGTATTAGGAAGGTTGAGAACCACTGGAGACTCACCTCCAGAGATTTTTCTGTTCTTTCCCAGCAATAGCCGTCAAGAAGAATGCAAAATGTGGGGAGCCTTTGGCCTGCCATCCTGCATCTCTTTGCTGCTGCCTTCTGCAGCCTAGTGGCTTAGAGGGCACACGATACCCTGCATCAGACAGAGCGAGCTCAGTTCGTCACTTACTGCCACGTGTTACTGGGCAGGCCACGTGACCTCTCTACACCTCAGTTTTCCCGTCAGTAAAAGGTAGCCAATAGCACAAACTTGTAGGGTGGCTGTGAGAATTAAGTAGAGAGCATCTGGCTCAGTGCTTGTGGTGGGCAAGAGGTACCGTGTACCTTCCTGCCTCCCTTCTGATCTCCTTGGGAGGAATGCCCTCCCACCATTGCCTGCTGCCTTGGTGGAGGAGTGAGTCCGAGTCCCCTGCCCTCCTTTGCCCCAGGAGTGGCCATGTGACCTGTGCCGGGGACTTCTGTAAGAAGAGCAGAGATGCTTGGGAGGCTCCTGGGCTCAGCCGGCTCCTGTGCTGAACCTGCCGGAGCTGCTCAGGATGCAGCCCTTCTCTGAGCCCAATGCTCTCACTTTCCTGACTGGCGCACTGAGTCCTTTTCAGCTTAGGAGGGAAGTGTTTCTGTTACCTCCAAAGCCCCCTGGCTCATCTGTGGCTTGTGATCGGCAGATGTCATTTCCTTCATTCCCTTTCCACCCTTGCTTACCAGGGCTGCTTTGTCCTGCCTTCTTCATCCCTCCACACCTGCGTCCCCCCCCCCACCTCGCACTGCTTTGCCCCTGCTGTGTGCTCACCTTGGACCTGTCTTCATGCTGTCAGTCCACCCTCTGCAGACAGATCTTGACTTCCTCCCAGGTGGTGGGACTCAGCTAAACTGTTGATTGATTTTTCAAATTTTAGGATACTTATCATTTACCCTGTGAGTGTATTTAGTCCCTGAATTTTTGCTCAGGGAGTGACATAAATGGTATATTAGCAATGTTTATTCTCATTATGATGGCAGAGTTACTATTAATGGAAAAGTAAGCTTCAGCATCAAGCTCATAAAAAATACATTCATAATCACACACTGTAGATAACGAAATGTGATCATCATTTTAATAAAATGTGAAAGTTCCCAACAGCCTGAGCCTTGGGAGCAGTTACACCGCCAGCACTTGCTTCGTAATTGGCACCAGTGGGTTCCAACACTTGATCCATCTGAGAGTCATTTTTGTGCAAAAGAAGATGGGCTTTAAATAAAATACCAGATTCAGGATGAAGGCTCTGAGTGAGATCAAATTAAACTGATACTCTAAAGTGAGATGTGAGCTTGTTTTTATTTATTCCTTTAATTGCATCATGCTGAGTGATGGAAGCCAGGCTCTGACCTCGTGTCAGGGGAGAAAGGTCTTCTCACCCGGCAAACAGCATCTACGTGCTTGCTAGGATGAGTGAAAACTGGTGAGGAGGTCTCTTTTCTAGAGGGCTAGCTGTAATGCTCCCTGAAGCATGAGTAACCAACAAGGCTAAACCTCCAAGGAATTCTTAAACTCTTTTTATTATGGAAAAGTCGAAAATGTAGAAAAATGGAAGAGTGATAGATGTGGCTTCTGGAACCCCATATGGAAAGTGAGTTGTACCATCATGGCTCAGAGCATCCTGCTGGGAGGGGTTAGGTTCTAATAGGAGGAAACATGGGCTCTTTAGAGGAAGGAAACGTTATGATGTGCATTAAGCTCACAGGTCAATGACAAGGGCTCTAAAATTTGAAAAACCTGTCAGCAGCTAGCTGAGTCCTTCCTGCCACTGGGAGGAAGTGAAGGTCTGCTGCAGAGGGAGGACTGGCAGTGTTGAAGCACAGGCCAAGGAGAGCACAGCAGGGGTAGAGCAAGACGTGGGGCAGAATAAGATGGGCCCAGTGAGCCTCCACCGACCCGTATCAGGCGTCAGCAGTTAGTAACTCCGGGCCAGTCTTGCTTCATCTTGGTCCTGGCCCACTGCTCCATCTCTCGTGGTATTTTGAAGCAAATCCAAGATTTCACATTATTTCATTTCTAAGTATTTCAGGATATCTCTGTAAAAGATAAGAACTCTTTGACCCCCCCCCCCCAAATCATTAAAAAGCCTTATAAAGGAGGCCCACTCCTGTTCCAGTGAATCTCCAATGGAGTATCAGTGAGGGACACCTTACAGCATCTTTCAGGGGCCCCTTGCTCTCCGCTCGCCTTCCTCACTGCTCCAGCCTTAGCATCTAATTCATGCAAGGGGACCAGGCCCAGGGTTTTTTTGCCTCTCGGTTCTGCTCTTTGCTGGGCTTTATACATCGACTCCAGTTAGTATCAGTCATGTCCACACTGGCCTTTGGGAGTTTGGCTAAAAGGAGGTGTGACCACAGCTTGCAGGGTCTCCCCAGCATGGAGGGTGCCAGGCCTCCTGTGGGCCCTCGTTCAGGGGCGAACTAGTTCCCTGATGACAGATTCCCATGGAGAAGAGCAGGCTGTCTCCACAGGGGACTCCATCAGTGTTTTAAAAGACATTTATATTAGACATACCTCAAATCATGTACCATAGACAGAGGAATATGATGAGCTTCCGTGTACTTGTCACCCAACTGCAGCAGCTGTCAGCTCAGGGCTGGGCTTGCTCCGTCCAGGCATCCTCCTACCCTCCTGGCTTCGTCTTTTTTTTTTTTTAAATATATTTTTTATTGATTAAGATATTACATATGTGTCCTTATCCCCACATTACCCCCTACCCCACCCCCCTCCGCTCATGCCCTCACCCCCCCCCCCCCCCGTTGTCCGTGTCCATTGTTTAGGCCTATATGCTTGCATATAAGTCCTTTGGTTGATCTTTCCCCCTTACCCCCACCCTCCCCTACATTCCCTCCAAGGCCCGACAGTCCAATCAATGCCTCTCTGTCTCTGGATCAGTCCTTGTTCATCAGTTTATGTTGTTCATTTTATTCCACAAATGAGTGAGATCATGTGGTATTTATCCACTCTCCAGTTCCATCCATGCTGTGGCAAATGGTAAGAGTTCCTTTTTCTTCTTCCTCTTCTTAAAGAATACCTTTCAGCATTTCATATAATGCTGGTTTGGTGGTAATGAACTCCTTTAGCTTTTTCTTATCTGTGAAGCTCTTTATCTGACCTTCTATTCTGAATGATAGCTTTGCTGGATAAAGTAATCTTGGTTGTAGGTTCTTGCTATTCATCACTTTGAATATTTCTTGCCACTCTCTTCTGGTCTGCATGGTTTCTATTGAGAAATCAGCTGACAGTCGTATGGGTACTCCCTTGTAGGTAACCGACTTTCTTTCTCTTGATGCTTTTAAGATTCTCTCTTTGTCTTTTGCTCTTGGCATTTTAATGATGATGTGTCTTGGTGTGGTCCTCTTTGGGTTCCTTTTGTTTGGGGTTCTCTGTGCTTCCTGGAGTTGTAAGTCTATTTCTTTCACCAGGTAGGGGAAGTTTTCTGTCATTATTTCTTCAAATAGGTTTTCAATATCTTGCCCTCTCTCTTCTTCTGGTATCCCTATAATTCTGATGTTGATACGCTTGAAGTTGTCCCAGAGGCTCCTTACACTATCTTCATATTTTTGGAATCTTTTTTCTTTTTCGGTTGGGTATTTTTTGTTTCTTTGTATTTCAAATCTTTGACTTGATTCTTGGGATCCTCTTGTCTGCTGTTGGATCTCTGTATATTATTCTTTATTTCAGTCAGTGTATGCTTAATTTCTAGTTGGTCCTTTTTCATATCCTCGAGGGTCTCACTAGATTTCTTGAGGGTCTCACTAAATTTATCGGCGGTTTCCATAAAATTCTTGAAAAACCTTATAAACGTGGTTTTGAACTCTATATCCAGTCATTTGCTTTCCTCCATTTCTGTCATTTGTGACCTGTTTCTTTGTCTCCGCATTTTTTATGCTTCCCTGTGTTGGTAGAGTGGTTTTGTGTGCTAGGTGTCCTGTAGGGCCCAGTGGCTCAGCCTCCCCCGTTACCTGAGGTGGACACTCTTGGTGCACCCCTTTGTGGGCTTTGTACACAGTCTTGTTGTAGTTATGTCTTGATTGTTGTAGGATCACTGGGAGGAATTGACCTCCAGGCCAATTGGCAGTGAGAATCGGCTGTGTCTGCAGTGGGAGAACTTCTGTGCTGAAGACACCCTTCTGGGGCAAGACTTGTTTCAGTGGGGATTTGGTGCTCACTGAGTCTGCCCCCTGGGTGTGTCCCTTATGGATCTGAGGAGTTGTAATCCGGATGGTCCCCCTCTGACCACTGGGTACACTGGCTCTTGGAGGTTACCCAGCAGGAGCTATGAAGAGAACTGCAGATTCCCCTTCCTTTTTTTGGAGTTTGGAGGTGCCCTGATGAGGCCCAGCTGTGAAGCAATGCAAGCTGCTGTGGGGCCTTGGGCCTTCTCTTGGAAGTTCTGGGTCTGTGGCCCAGCTGCAGTTTGTTAGGTAATTTTCAGGTTGCAAAGGGCCATGGCATTCATATGCAAAAGCCTCAGCTGCAGCCTGGGTGGGGCGGGGTCTCAGGGAATCAAAGGGCGGAGCAAGGAACTATGGCGGATTCTCAGCCCTGCCCTAAGGGGCCGCGCGTCTCAGTGTCCTGATAATTTAATTGCTGCAAGCACCTCTGAGGGAAAGCCGCCCTCGAGTTCTGAGTTCTGCCTGCTGCCAGACAGTCCAGTTTCTCCCGGTATGAGTCCTGGGTCCCCAGAGACTTCCCGGAACCGGAGTTCAGAGCAGTCGGGAGCTTGTGACTCCCTCCTGATTCAAAAAGACAGCCGCATCCTCAGGTACCAGCCCCTTTCTGCGCACTCTCGAGCCTCCATACCTTTGCACTTTACTTCCGCAGCTCCTCACCCTCAATGTGCTTTTCTCTTTCCTTCTAGTTGTAGAATTTCTACTCTGCCAGCCTTCCTGTAAGTTCTGGATGATGTCCGTTTTGTCTTTTTATTGTGTTTTGAAGTTGTTGTAGGAGGCAGCAATTTCGGTGTTTCCCTATGCCGCCATCTTAGTTTCTCCCCTCCTGGCTTCTTACAGCATTTTGAAAACATTGATTTCATCCCCAGATATTTTGGAATATCTCTCTAATAATGTCTAAGAACCCCATTTTCTAAAAAATGCCTTATAATATCAGTATTGTACCTAAAAATTAGCACTAATTCCTTAATATCATCAAATATCTGGTGAATGTATAAATTTGCACTTCAAACAAATGTTTGAATATATTTCTAAGTGGGATCTATCTACATGTTGTGATTGGTCAACTGACTTCCTAAGTCTCTTACTCTCCCATTAAAGTCTCCAGGTTCTCCAATTAAAACTTCCTCCCCTCCCTCTCTTCTTTACTATAATCCATTAGTTGAAGAAACAGGGTTGCTGGTTCTGGAGAATTTCCCACCAGTGTTTTTTGAGGGTATGTTTTGTGTGTGGTACTCTGTGACCCATGAGGCTTTTGGTGACGTCTATCTATACTAATAAAGAGCTAATATGCTAATGGTTGATACGCTGTAATGGGTAATGACCAGGTCATTAGCATATTAGCTGGGGTGTTGCTCTGGAGACAGGGCGTGAGTGGGGAGGCGCCCAGAAGGCAGGACCAGCCCTAGGTGACTGGAGGGACTGAGGGCGGGGCTTGAAGCAGCCAGAGAAGGCCAAAGGGTTTGGGGGCTGGGCCAGGCGTGCTGGAGCTCTGCATGGAGAGGTTCAGTGTCAAGGCAGGGTGGCGCTGCCCGATTTCAAATTGCGCGCTGGGCTCCTAGTTTAAAAATAGGCCACCATCAGACACTGACGACGGTGATGGTGAAGGTAGTTAGCGTAAGTTGAGGGCTTATTCTGTTCTGGGTCCTGCACTAATTGTGTTACATGGGCTTGTCTAACTTAACATCGCTGCATCCTTTTGGATGGTAAGTCGCCTGCCCAGGATCACCGGGCTCGAGTGGGGAACCAGGATGGCACCTGGCTGGCTGGCTGGCTCTGGAGTCTGCACTCTTTCTTTATGGTTCTTCCTGGTTGGCCTTCCTGCTGGCTTTAACTTTCAACTCCAGGAGGAACCAGGACTATGAAAGCAGTGACATGCATACTAGCTATGAGCTTGTCAAATCCAAGGGAATTATCACAGGGATAAGGAGGGATAATAGAAATAAATTCTAGCCGACAGACACAGTACCAGACGTAAGCCATATTGCTGTAAACACACCTGAGCGCTTGCCCAGGTGGCAGGCCTGTGCCCATGGGATGCCCCCACTCTGTTTCTGTGTGCTCAGGTGACCTGCCCAGTGCAGCAGAAGAGAAGGTTCCCCCGGTGGCAGTGCCCCCTTGTCCCCAGGTAGGTCTGTCTTTCCTCTCTCCCCTTGGCCTTTCATGGCCATTGCACAAGGCAGGGCATCTGCAGCTGCCGGTGACCCCTGCTCCTGTGAGAGACCTTTAACGTTTGTCCCTGCCCACCTTCTGATTTTTATTGTGAACCTGGGGCCTCTTGTTTTCCAGTTCATGGTGGGGCTGCACCCTCTGTTGATGGTGCTCTTTGCTCGGTGTCACCAGCCTGTGTTCCGCTCAGCCTCTATTCCTATTACAGCCTCGGTTCCAGTTGTGTGTCTGAACTGGGAGTCTGAGAGCCAGTAGATGACCTTCCTGGGAGAGACACTGGGAAGACGGCCCAGGCCTCGTTTAGGGAAATAGATAAAAATGTTGGTAATTATGTGGCTGGTTTTCAGCATATCAGACACACTATTTTGGGCCTGTTTTATATTTGCTTTCCTCCTAAAGGCAGAAAGTGGCTTCTTGAAGCTACCTCTGGGCCCGCAGAAGGAGTTACCTGATCTCGATGGGAGGGGTACGGGAGACTGTCCTCGCGGGGTTGGGCGCAGTATTCAGGCTGCGGCAGGTGAAGGGATAGGGTGCCGTGTGCCACATGAGCCTACCCCACCAGGGAATCTAGCAGGTATCACTAGAAATGCGGGTCTGGGAGGCAGATTGATGAAGGCCCAATCGACCTGGGGCATTTTCCTGCTCAACATTCTCTAGGGGCTCACCTTGGCCTTAGGTTCATTCAAACACACACATTTTTATATGTTAACATTAGACCCTGTATGTTCTGGCTCTTGCCTTCTCCTCAGTCATACTTCCCAGCGCACGCGGAACCATACAGGTTCTCACTCATCTCCGGAGCCGGCACAGGTGTTTCCGCCCGGAACCCTTTCCTTTCTCCTCATCCCTCCCCTCCCCATGTTTCGTGCAGGTTCTCCTTTTATTAGCAGCATCCATTCGCCATTCCTGTTAGAGCCTTTCCTCTTTCAGGTGCTTCAGTCAGCGTTTCCTTTCCTGCAGTGGTGCAGGTGGAAAGTTTCCTCTCTCCTTTGCCCTTCCTCTCTGAGTGTCCCTCACAGGCACCGTGGGCAGCCACACCTCCCACCCCCGCGATCTCGGCCATCTGACAGCGCTTCCCTCTCAGTTCCCACCTGTTCAGGAAGACACGACTTTGTGGGTCGAGTCAGCGGTGCCAGGAGACTTGTTTCCTGCACAGCCTCTGCAGCTCGGTCCTGAGGGACACTCCTGGGGACTTCCAGTGGGAATGCTTGGTGGCAGTTGGCTGGGCAGTAATTGGGAAACACCTGGTGAAGAGCGTTGCCTGAGGGCACGCTGTCATTTCAGAAATGGCCCTTGATATGTGGTAGTCAGACTTGGGACTTTGCTTCATGTTCTTGTTTGTTTTATCTAAAGGGGCCATACCTTCCGTCGCCTGCCGGTTCTCCTCCACTGAGAGGCTGGCGCAAAGCACAGTGGCTCTGCTGATAGGTTTGCAAAAGCCAGAGGTGCGCTGACTTGGTCCAAGCTTGTGTAAGAATCACGCTAATATCCACCTGAGCATCTTTCTTGGGTGGAATAAGTTGAAATTTTCCCCACAGTGCCTCACCTAGTAACAAATGAATGAGTTGTGACATACAAATTATACAGCTGATACCATTTAATAAGCACTGACTGAGTGCCACAGCCCAGACTGGGGCATCCCATGCATCCTCTCACTTAACCCTCACAACAGCAGGCCGGGAGCCCGGAGCTCAGAAAGACTGGGTAGGATATCCCAGCCCCCCGTGGGGAGGCGAGGAGGGTGCTGTCAGCCGGCTCTGATGCAGCCGTGGCTGGGTCCTGCACCTCGCTGTGCAGACAGTGCCTTCATTTGCAAAGGTGTCACTGAGATTTGATGGCCCTCCTTGGAGGTTAAGCTCACCATTTCTGTTTCCTGACACATTATGTGACTCTCGCTGCAGAATACTTTTCTAATGCTCGAAATAGACCAGAGAATGGGCTTGGAGCAGCACTGAGGTTTTGTCGCTTCTCCTGGCTTATTACAGTGCAAATTAAATGAATTACGTAGCTCAGCTAATAACTTGCTTTGGTCCAATACCTCTGTAAAAAGAAGCTGAATATTTTTATCAATCGACTCTGGAGGCATGTTTGAGTGGATTAAAAAAATAGAAAGCAGGAAGAATCCTTTTTAATAATTAATTTGGAGCCGTTCTGTTCTTTTGGGCAGGTATCTTTCTCAGTAATGTCAAGCTGGCTAGTTTGGGTTTGTTCAGCCATACCCTGGGCCAGGCGTTTCTCTGAGCCCTTAATTGATCTTTGATCCTTATAGTTCCTCGATGTGTTGGTACTGCTCTCATCCCTGTTGGTAGAGGACACTGAGGCAGGGTGAGGGGGTGATGTTTAGGGTCACGTACATAATAGGTGGCAGAGCTGAGTGGGAAACTCCAGACCTGACCTCACAGCCACTCTCTGTGGAAAAGAACCTTAAATTTAAACTACAGCAGAGGGTGGCATCCCCACGCTGGCCAGGGCATGAGGGCCTCAGTCGCGGCCTGAGGTGTGTGCCCTGGTCCCGTGACCTAGTCTCTGCAAGCCTCAGTTGTCCTCAGCTGTAGTCTGGGAATAGTCATTTCTGGTGTCATTCAGGCTGAACGTGGAGGAACACACTGAGTGCACTGCTCCCTGCCACGGCCTCTTCTCCTTGGTGGTGTGCGGGCTCTGGAGAAGGGCTCTCTCACCTTACTTACTGCTGGGGACAGACGTGTGCCTCCTGAGTGGAACAGCCTGGAGCCCCGCCAGGCAGGGCGTAGCTACGACTAGTCTCCTGCTGGGCTGAGAGCGGCCTGTTGTGCTCACTCAGGGAGAGTGGGTCATCCTGGTTTCTGAGGGCGCCTTTCCCCCCGAGGCCAGGGAAGTTCAGATCCCACCCTCTGTTCAAGAGTCTGGACAGCTTCGGGTTCATGCTGGAGCCAGCACCACCGCGAAAGTGTCATCTCTGCTCCCCCGCCTCCTCCCTCCCACTTAGTCCTGGCCCCTGCCCTGATCCTCATCTAAGGGATGAGGACACACCTCCCCTTGGGCTACAGTCAGGTCCTTTCTGTCACTGCCCTGACCAGCCTTCTCCTCACCTCCCTCCTGGCTTGGCCGAGGGCAGTTTGTTCACTTCCAGAGCTGCTCTGGGCTCTGGGTCCTCGAATCCAGGCCCAGTGCAGGCAGAGCCCCATGGAGAGAAATCTCTCCATTCTCACCTTGGTTCTGCACCTCTGCCTGTCCTGGGGTGGACTTTACCAGAATGACCCATGGGCTCTCTTTAGCGAGGACCCCCACCCAGACGGTGAGGTCCGCCTCCTGCCTCACGAGGAGAGGAGTCCACTGTGACCGTTTGCACGCGCCTGCGTTTTCAGACCCGTCGCAGGGTAGTTGGGAGAGGCAGCCAGAGTCCCTGGCCTTCCTCCTCTTCCCACCAGCCTGAGAACTTTTGTGAGCCAAGTTGCCCACGACTTTCGTAGTTTTGTTTCTCAGAAAACAACTCTGTCTCACAACTCCCTTTGTGACTAATTTCCCCAGCAGCAGCCGGCTCTTCCTGGAGCTTCCGTTGACGAAGGTAAATTTCACCTCTGGAAAGGGAAGTGAGGAGCCGAAAGCGCCTGCTTCTTCCTGTGACTCACAGGCTCCATTTTCAGTACTCAGAACCCAGCTTTACAGGCAAACTGTCAGCCTCTTTCTTTACAGTGACAAGTACTTTTTAAGTTTATTTTCCCCTTCATGGAACCTTAAAATGCCCGATTCACCTACTGTCTTAGGTCGTGCAGGCAACTCCGCAGCCTGCTTGGGGCAATTAACGATATTTCTCTAGCAAAGGAGATTGAAATTGGGTTCTGTTGATACTCCCCCCACTCCCATAAGACACCCTCCAGGTGGTTTAAAAGAAGGCTCCATCATCCATCTTTAACAATGTAGAGGTTGGGCAGGGAGAGCAGTGTTAACAAAAACTTGAAAACTTTTTTCTACAAAGACCAACTTCTGTGCGCCAGCTCTTTCATTTCCAGGGGCCTGGGATTAATGCTTCTGAAAATGAGTCTTTTAAGTTCAGTCCTTCTCTCCTAAATGAAATGTGTTCTGTGGTAACAACCCAATTCAAACTATGTTGTATGTAGAAATTATTTTTCCTTTGTGACAAAAACTGGATATAAATGCTAAAACACCACCTTTTTTGTCTTCTTGAAAAGTCTGCCTTTGGTCATGAAAGCTTTTGAAACTAATGGAGAATTCTCCGATCCCTTTTGCTGTGGCTCAGAGGGAGAGCAAGATATCGGTTTCTCTGTAAATAGCATAACAGCTGCCTTCCCGGTGTTTGAGGTTTGAACTGCTTTGATGGAATATATTTTCAAGCAAAAGTGGTGGTCAATTTGGATGAAAAGTGATAAAATTGAGTGGATTAAATTGGCTGTCAGCAGTTGAAATGCTATTTTTCATCTGAAACTTTGTGCCAGCAGCCTTTTTTGTATGTAGGGGATGAAATGTAAATTTCCTACAATTTTTTTTGACACATCAGCATTATAAAAATTCTTTTGTATAGCACTTTACACTTTCTAGATCATGGGTCAACAAACTTTTTTCTGTAAAGGACCACGTAATAAGTATTTTAGATGTTTCAGGGCACAAAATGTAGCCCCTCGCCCTGCATGGCAGCACTAAAGCAGCCCTGGGCCATTTAATTTTTAAGAAAGGGGCATGGCTGCGTTTTAATAAACCTTTATTTACCATTCAGGCAGCTGGCTGTGTTTGGCCTGTGGGTACTAGTGTGCCAGTCTCTGATCCAGATAGTTCTCCTACTCCACGATGGGGATGGGGGTGGTGGTGGTGGTGGTGGTGGTGGTGATGATGGGGTCATGCTGTCAGCCAGCCTCGGTTGTGAGTGCCTGTCTGGTCCAGGCAGTCTGCATTCTTAATGCGCATAAATCCTTGAACGAAGGGTATGGGTGATTAGTGCCACTTTACAGAGCAATGAAGTGAGGCTCAGCTGTGTTCTTTATGAAAACTCATTTCCACAAAATAAAAATAAAAATCATCTCTACAGGTAAGGAGGCATGCTTCTAACATGCTTTTTGAATGGACCCTGTGACTTTCTGTGTGTTATTGTTAATGATCCGCCCTTCCATCACCTTGGGAACTTCGTGGTAGATCATGCCTTTTACACAGCACAGGGGACTGTCTTGGAGCCCTGTTTAGGGGGAGTGGATTTTGAAAGAAACCTACCACTCTCTGAAAGCATTCCTAGTTCAAGAGGAGCCTCTCTGGGCGCTTCGGGAGAGTGGCCATTGCAAACCAGAGGTAACTGGGTTCCTTACATCCTCATGGCACGAGGAATAAAAGCAACAAGATCACTGGGAAAGAATACACATAAGTAGAAGTTTAAAAAAAGAAAATTCACTTGCTTTTCACCCCAGAGATAATCACTGTAGACACTGGGGTCTGTTCTGACATATTGTTTCCAAGTAATTATCATATAAATATGTCTTCCCTATGGGCGTGTGTGGGTGTGAGGTCAAACTTTATGCCATCCGAAAGTCTGAAAAACTCATTTTTTAAGAAATGATATCCTCGAATCCTGTCTGAAGACCATGTGGTCTGTCCATGAAAGGCCCTTTTGTCTTGAATTAAGCTAGGTCTTGGGGGAGCCAGTGCGGCCTGAATTGTTTTACTGCTGGTGGAATTATTCTTTTGCAGTTCACCATGAAGCTGCTGGTAGAATTATTCTTCTGCACCAGCCTGTGTTGCTGCAGAAGACCAGCAGCCGATAGCATCCAGCCCTCAATGCGTTTTTCTTCCACATAGAGTTGGTCCACATAATGCTCTTTTTAAAAAGTATATTTTTATTGATTTTAGAGAGGAAGGGAGAGGGGGGGAGAGATGGAAACATCAATGATGAGAATCATTGATTGGCTGCCTTCTGCACACCGCCTACAGGGGATTGAGCCTGCAGCCCAGGCATTTGCCCTTGACTGGAATTGAATCTGGGACCCTTTAGTCCGCAGGCCCGACGCTCTATCCACTGAGCAAAACCAGGCAGGGCGATGCTCTTTTTTAATTGGAATTAGCTTGGCCAATATAAACATCTAGATTTTAGCCCCACCCTAGAGAAGCACTTGCTCCCATAGACCAAGAGAGACTCATACAGCTCTGTCCATCACATTGATCATAGTGGCAAACATTCAATACAACACACAAATATCAGCCAACAAGAGAGCAGATTTAAAAAAGGCGTAGTATAGAAATCAATACAGCAATGAATAAATATCCATAAAATGTAGACTGGAACTGAAGATAGGCTAGGAATTCACACATGGGATAAACTATTCAGAATAGCAAGGGGATTGTAAACATAAAAATCAGGGTAATGATAACAGGGAGAGATTCTCAAAAGTACTAGGAGGTTCTATGTCTTAAGGGATATACAGGAATTTGTTTTATTACTGTTATTTATTTCCTACACGTATGTATGTGTTACATACTTTTTTGTATGCTTGAAATATTTCATAATTTAAAAACTTTGGTTACGTGGAAGTATTGGGCCCATGTTCCTCCAGATGCTATGCAAACTTCAGCTTATTACATTCCTTAGCTACCAACTGTCCCCTGCAGTTCCCCTGGCCCCACTTAACTTGCTTATTTTTATAGCACTTGAGCTTTTCACCTTTGCCCTAAAATCACCCTTGTGCCCTGGCCAGTTTGTCTCAGTGGTTGGAGCATTGGCCTGTGGACTGAAGGGTCACAGGTTCAATTCTGGTCAAGGGCACATACCTCAGTTTTGGTCCCCAGCCCCTGTCTGGTGTGTGCAGGAGGCAAACAATTGATGTGTCTCTTTCACATCGATGTTTCTCCCTCTCCTTTCCACTCTCTCTCTAAAAATAAATAAATAAATAAATAAATCGAAGGAAAAAATATCCTTGGGTGAGGATTAACAAGAAAATCAATAAAAAATGACCCTTGTATTTTCTACAAGCATGTAGATATGGATGTTGTTGCCTACACATGTTGTGTGTCATGTGAGTAATTTCTGTGAGAGAGAAATTTCTCTCAGGTGCAAGTACCAGGAATGGTGTTCTTGACTAGTGAGGTCTTCTGGATGCTGTGAATGCTGTCACTGATCTTCTTTTCTTGGCTGCTAGGAAGCTCAGAGGCAAATGAAGGCTCATCTTTAGCTAACATGCTGATACTGTGGCATGTATTTTCAATTTTTTGGGCTTCATCTGTTTTGCCTCTTTTTTTCTTTTTATTTTCTTATGTAATTTTAAAATACTACCCCATAGTACAATTGATTATTATTATAAGTGGCCATATTCTTTTTTTTTTTTTTTTTTGGAGAAAGAGAAGATATAAATTAAAACTCTTTATGCTAGGGTTTATGAGAACATTTTGGAAATCTGAGCTTTTTCCAGAACATTTTATTCATAAAGCTGCATTGATCATCTATTTCAGCCATGTGAGTTACTAATTTTCCAAGAATGAGAATATAATTAAAATACACTTAACGCTAAAATGCAACTGCACATAATTTGATCTTCGATAATTTAGAAAGCAGTTAAGGAACTTGCCGTTCCTCATGGCCATAATTACGAACATCAATTATCATAGTGTGACACTATAAAAAAACTGGTTGTTTCAGCTTCCTGATTATTTGAAATCTGTAGGAACTGGAATTTAGAGTCTCTGCATGCAGTGTGTATATAGGTCTTTCAAGCCCCCACGTATGAAGAGTTCATTTATGATTTTATAGCTGTTGAGTATCTAAAGGGGAGGCAGGTTGGTCTCAGTGGAAAGAGTTCTGTTCTCCATTTACCCGGTAGTGCTTACCATGCGCCGAGTGCTGGAAAGGTTGTTGACTTTTGGTTCGATGCAAAAGACAGGGATGTAAATAATATAGCTCCTAAAACTGGCGAGTGCCTTGGCAGTACAGATTAGTCTCCTACTTTGGCACAGAGGGAACGGTGAAGGGTCACTGTGCCAGGAGAGAGCATGCCATTGGAGCCGCGTGTGGGTGGACTGGGGCGTGGAAGGTCTAAGAAGGCCTAAAACAGTGGCTTGTTGAAGGGGCTCATCTCTCCACATTCTTATCGTCTGGTGATAGAGGAGATAGTTGCGATGGTGGACGAGATGGTGTTACTGTGGAGGTGATGGGGGAGGTGGTGATGCTGGTTTCAGCATTTATTGAGCATTTCTGTGCCAGGCACTATGCTAAGCACCTCACACGTACTGTCTCATTTAATCATTATAGCAGCTCTAGGAAGGTAGAAAAGTTTTGGTTTGCCACTTTATTATTATTATTTAATTTAAATATATTTGCATATAATATCATATTCATTCTTTTAGTTTCAGGTGTATAATATAGTGATTTGACATCTTTATAGTGTGATCACCCCACTAATTCTAGCAATCAGCTGTTGTGGTGAGAACATTTAAGGTCTGGTCTCTTAACAACTTTTAGGTATATAGCATAGTACTGTTAATTATAGTCACCATGCTGTACACTAGATCCTCAGAACGTATTTGTTTTGTGACTGGAAATTTGTGCCCTCTGACCAGCATCTCCCTGAGTCCCCCACGGCCCAGCCCCTGGCAACCACCACTCTGCTCTCTGTTTCTCTGAGTTCGGCTCTTCTAGATTCCACCTGTGAGTGCGACCTTGTGGTGGTTGCCTTCCTCTGTCTGACTTCGCTTACGCAGCACAACGCCCTCCAGGTCCACCCACCTTGTTGGACTAGTTAGGATTTTCTTTCTCTGACCATTCTATTGAAAACGGACCCCCTCTCCCCCATGACTGACTATTCCCTTTTCCTGTTCCTGCTTTGTTTTCCCCCCATGTCAGCTATATTCACATTACTCTGCATTTCATCCACGCATGAGGGCAAGCGCTTGCTGCTCTCCTTGCTGCTGTGTCCCACAGTGTCACCAAGACATTTCTTTGCTAAGAGAAGGTACATCTGGATTTTTTCCTGAAATCTTAATTTCAAAAAGTTGACAACGGATTTTAATTGTAAACACCTGGGGAGTCAAACAAACCACATTTGCTTGCTGAATTCAGCTTGCCAGCTACCCACTGCTCCCCTCTCAGCCCGCGAGAAGCACCTGTGGGCTCTAGGCAGCGGTGTGACGAGGTGGGAGTCACACTTTGTAAGGATCACTGCAGCAGTGAGATACCAGGACTGGGAGGGGCAAGGCAGGGGTCCCAGGAGCACAGTGCGAAGGGCTTCTCCTCTTGGGCTTCTAACCACTTCCCTTTTCTGGGCATGTTTACCGTCTTCAGAACGAGCAGCAGTGCCCTGGCCAGTGTTGTTCAGAGGTTAGAGCACCAGGTAGCAGACCAAAAGGTTCTCGGGTTCAATTCCTGGTCAAGGGCACACACCTGGGTTGTAGGTTTGATACCCACCCCAGTCGGGGCACATGCAGAGAGGCACCAATCAATGCATCTCTCTCACATCTCTCTCTCTCTCTCTCTCTCTTTCTCTCCCCCCCACCCCCCACTTCCACTCTCTCTGAAAATCAATGGAAAAAATACCCTCAGATGAGGATTAACAAAAAATAAAATGGAAAGAGCAGCCCAGCCATATCAGGAGCTGAGGCAAAAGGAAAATCAGCTGTACCGATCCTATCCATATTTAAAATGTTGCTGTTTTGTTCATTATAGTTTTTTGGGTTTTTTTGCATTAACTTTGATTTTTTCTAATATGGCATGAAAACATTACTTAGGATGGCTGAGGTTTTTGGCTCCGCCTTAAGTTTTCCACCTGACCCCTGATCATCCCAGCCCCACTCTGAAAAGCTGATTGCTCTTGACATCAGGCCTTACCCAGGCCCAGAAAGCCCCTGACACCGCGCAAGTTACAGTTTCCCAATTACCGGTCTCTGGGCTTTGAATAGGAAAAGACTGTTTTTCACAGCTTTGTCCGAAGACCTTCTAGAATTGGGTCAAATCACTTGTCCTTTTCATGTGGAAAGAGTACTGACAAGCTGTAACCTGTCCAGATTCACAGCGGGCCTTCCAGTACACTTCGGGCTTTGTGGGACTAGCAGAACCTTAGGCTGGGGATTAGAGTATCACAGAGCCTTTGAAATCCCCATCCTGTTCAGACCAAGCCTGAGCGGCTGACAGTCTGCGAATGCACATTTCATTACCTTCACAGCCACCTGCCCTCCAGCCGAAACTGAAGGCACCTTTGGCGTTTAATGATGATGGTCTTCGGGGAAAATGGCAACATACTTAATTTTGCTTCCTCAGCACTTTGGAGGTTCTTCAAAAAAGTTATTGGGGATCTGACAGCAAAGGACAGACTTGTCGCTGAGCTGTCCTGTTGAACTGACTCACTGGCTCACCAGCGTCCAGTGGAGGTGCGGGGAGGGGAGGCAGGCAGAACCACTGTTTTTCACAGCTTTGTCCGAAGACCTAGCTTTGGGGATTGTGGGAACATGCACGTACCCGGAATGTGGCCACATGGGAATGCGGCTTGTGAAGGGAGGGGCCTGAGAGAGCACAGTGTCTGCAGGACCCAGGCTGGGCTCTGAGCTCTGGCCCTCTGGTGGGGGGTGGGTGGGTGAGCCAGGCCCCTCCTTGTCTCTGCGCCTCAGCTTTTCTGTGCGTAAACAGCTGATGAACAGGCTGCTCTGAGAATGGACTTCAGAGCAAGCTCTGTAAACCATCATGGCTGTGATCACAGAGATTCGGTTCAGTTTCTGGGGGCTCTACCCACTCCAAGTCTACATTTTCTCCTCCGTCAAACAGAATAGTGATGCCAACTGGGTATTGTCACGAGGATGGATGGTTACATAGACCAGTGCCTGGCAGACAGAGGCTGTGGGTAAACGCTGTGTTATGTGGTTAAGGAGACGGAGAGAATTGTCTGCTCTGGGATGTGAGGATGCAGTTCCTGTCACTAGATGAGGTGATGTCATGAGCGGCATGAGGAGCAGTGCCCGGCACGTGGAGTTGTCACCCTTCTATGCTTGGGGAAGGTTGAGCAGAATGGGTGTCTCCCAGGGCTGCTCTGGGCCTGTTCCTCACCATTTTTTCCCGTGTTTCCTGGCAGCCGGCAGCTCGGTAGGTATAGACGTTTGGTGGATGCACATCTCAGCCAAGAAGAGGCAAGAAGCCGTCCATGGTAGAATCCACAGAGACCCCTGGCGTTCCTGAGTGGTCCACGTGTGTTGGAGCTCAGAGTGGCTCTGGCCGTCCGGGAGGCTTGTCTGCAGGGCTGGGATTGAGCCCTGGCATGGCTGTGCTGGTCGTTAAAGTGGTGAAATGCGCCCCCACCTGTTGGCAGTACTGCCACCAGCTCCCTGGGTTCATACTGTCCTTAGTCCTCAGACACTCCTGCCAGGTAGGTACTGTCATTATCTCTACTTTGTTGACATTCCAGAAATACTCACAGAGTACCTACTATGTGCCAGTCACTGTCTGGGTGCTAGGGTTCAACAGTGAACAAAACAGAAACTCCTGGGCTCTGTGGGGCTAAGGCAGATTGCTGCAGTGCAGGGCTGGTATTCGGTATCGCTGTTTCCACAGAAGTGATGTTTATAGATGGGCACAAGATAAAGACTGTCCCACCAGTTTCTCACCCGGACAGTCTTGCCAACATGTAAGGATTTACTTAGCTAACGAGCAGAGACAGTAAGAACACCGATGAGGCACGGTGATTGGTACGTGCAATAGCGTGGATGAATCTCAAAATCATTACGCTGAGTGAAAAAAATCAGACCAAAAGAATATTATTGTATGATCCATTTATAGAAAACTCTAGGAAATGTAAATTAACCTCTACAGCCAGACAGACGCTTGTTGCTTGAAGATGGGCATCAGGAGTGGCAGGAGGGAGAGGTTACTAAAGGCCAAGGAAATTGGGGAGCAATGGCTGTGTTCACTAGCGGATGGTGGTGGTAATTTTGTGTGTAACCAAATGTCAAAACCTACCAGTTACACACCTTAACTGGGTGCAGTTTTATTGTATGTCATGTATACCTCCGTAAAGCTGCTTTAAAAAATGGTGAGGCCGGAGTGCTTAGGGCTTCCTGGCACATTTCGGGGCAGTGCCCTACTCCTGCAGGAGAGACCAAAAATCCATCCATCCATTTAGGGAAAAATAATTGTAGGTAGCACTTCCCCATAAGGGAAGTTTGTTATCCTTAAATAACCGCTGTGAAAGGACGGACGGGGCGTGTAATGAGCTGAGGCTTCCTGGGAGGACCATAACCTCATTATAAATTGTAGTAAAAAGTGAGTAAATTCGGCTTCCTTTAAAAAGAAAGCTATAAGCGAGAGCTGGTCACTTATAATCAACTCTTCAGGGCAAAGATGCATTGCTAACCCCCCCGGCTTTTCATTTGAAACCCTGTCAGGGTCTCAGGGAGTCACTTTCTGGTTCTGAAATCTCTCAGGGCAAGGGTACTTTTTCCTCAGTGCTTCTCTTCCCACAGGTTGCTGGACATGTGTCAGGGTGTCTTCTTCCAGGTTCCATTACAAAGGGGGCAGGCATTGAAGGCCCAGGGGGACATCTCTGATTGCCTTCACTTGTGCAGTTCCCCTGTTTGAAACATACCCTTCCACCCCTAGACATGATTTGAGAACCTGCCCAGGCGTTGCTTCCTCCAGGCAGCCCTACTGGACCACTCAGGCTGGACTCGGTGCCTCCCTTAGTCCTCATTTCCAGTCTCGTTCTCCTCTTTGCTCGCTGGACTGCTCTGCAGGGCCTCTCTCATTTCTCTCAAAGGACTTCAGGGCCATTGTACTTGTAGTTCCTTTGCCTTGGAATGTTCTTCCCAAAGCCCGCAGCTCTTTATCCTTCAGCTCTGAGCTCCCACCCCCGCGCCCCCCCCACCCCACTTCCTTGAGAGGTGTGCTGGCCTCTCTTGCTCATAGAGCTTAGTGTCACACCCTTCATCTTACTTCCTTCAGAGCAATACAGTCCAAGTCGCTGTTCCCTTGTTCCCTGTCTGTTGCTCATGGGAAAATGAGCCCCATGGAGCAGAGACTTGGGCTGTCACTGCTGTGCCCTGGCACCTGGAGCCGGCGGGCAGCATAGGTGGGGCTTGTTTTAATGAGGGCGCTGATTAAAGGAGTTAACTGAGGTGAAGAGGTTACAGCAGGGCCTGGCTGGCATACAGGAAGCACGATTTAAGCTTTTGTTTAAAACAACTAAAATTGGGTCTCAGTGTCTTCTTCCCTGTGAGCTTTTGAAATTGAGGTTCTTTGACTCTAATTGAAGGCGTGATTGAGCAGGAAGAAAAACGCCACAAGAGGAATAGAAGCCAGTCATGTCTCTGGCCGCGATAGATCTCGGTGGATAAAAAGTGACACATATGGTGCCACTTTGCCTCGTACCAGACGGCCTGGGACTCCAGATTTCCCTGTCTTCTGAGCAGTCTGTGAGTGGTTTCTGAATTACAGTGGAAGGGGTGTCAGCAAACCATGTGTTCTACCAATCACTGTGGGACTGCCATTTGACAGGTAATTCTGTTCCCTAATTTCCTGGGCATATCTTAATTATGACTCATGGGCTTGCATTTTTCATTTTTTAAATCCTCACCCAAGGATATATTTTTTATTGATTTTTAGAGAGCAAGGGAGAGGAGGAGGAGGAGGAGGAGAAGGGGAGAGAGAGGGGGGGGGGGGGAGAGAGAGAGAGAGAGAGAGAGAGAGAGAGAGAGAGAGAGACATTGATGTGAGAGAGAAGCATTGATCAGTTGTCTCCCATAAGCACCATGGCGGGGGATCGAACCTGCAACCTGGGTACGTCCCCTGACTGGGAATAGAACCCACAACCTTTTGTTTTATGGGATGATGCTCCAACCGGCTGAGCCACACCGGCCAGGGCTCATGGGCTTGCACTTTTAATCTCTAGTTTCATACTCCAGAATTTTGGGAGGCCATTCTGGCTGACTCGGGGGAGCGACAAAGCCACTGATGATTATGAAGCAAAATGAAAGATTCCGGATGCTTTGGGCTGGACTTCAATGGGTCTTCTAATTGAGAGTCATGGGGAAACAAGATCACTGTGACACCTTAACCATCGTGGGAGCCTTGCTAGACCAGGAGTCAGCAAACTTCTGTAAAGGGCCAGGTAGTACATGTTCATGCTTTGCTGACTTGGTGGTCTGGGTTGTAAGTGGTCAAAAGCCATCAGAGACCATGTGAACCGTAAGTGTGGCAGTGTTCTGTGACACTCTGAATCGTGTTCCCCTTCCTCGAGTTCCCATGATGAAGCCCTAGCCCCCACTGTGTCTGTGTGTGGAGGGATGACCTTTAAGAGGTAACTAAGGTTAAATGAGGTCAGAAGGATAGGCCAATGGGCAGGACTGGTATCCTTATAAAAAGAGGAAATGTGGCTACATAAAGAAACACCAGGGCTGTGTGCCGAGAGAAGAAAGGCTACATGAGGACACAACAAGAAGGTGCAAGCCAAGGAGAGGGGCCTTAGGAGAAACCCACCCTACCAACACCTTGAACTGTAAGCAATTTATGTTGTTTAAGGCCCCCCCTCCCATCTGTAGGATTTTGGCAGCTCTAGGAGATGAATATAGTTCCAATAAAACGTTGTTTACAGAAACAGGTGTCTGGCTGTCTTTGGGCCATGGCTTGTAGTTTGTTGACCTTGCCCTAGGGCAGTGGTCGCCAACCTTTCCGACCTCACAGACCACAGTTTGGCAATCACTACTCAAAATAACCAATAGGAAGTTTTAGCACAGGTATTCTGGGTTGGGTGCTAGGGGTCTAAGAGAATTAACTAGGCACAAGCTCTCTGCTGGGATGAAGGTTAAATGCTAGTGGGGGAGTTGGTCAACAAATGGTCAAATATATAGTCAAGCTGATTTCAGACAGAGAGCCAAGTGCTCTGAGGAAAACACTGGATGATGTGACCAGAGGACTGTTGGGAGGCAGGGAGGGTTGGGGAAATGGTCCGTTGGGTCCTCTGAGATGATGCTTGAAATGCAAAGGTCAAGTAGTGGAGTGTGCCAGGCAGAGAGCCAGCAAAGGTCAAATGTCAGAGGCAGGAGCAGGCTTAATAGGTTGGAGGAACTGGCAGCAGCCTCAGGGGCCAGGCTGAGTGGTATCTAAGTTAGTGTTATGTACAAAAGCCCCTTTTACTGGAGTCAGGGTCTTCCTCTGCCAGCCCAGGGACCATCCCTGCCCACCTGTGTCACTCCTTCCACACCCCAAGGCCCCCACTGCTGCACTGCCCTGACCATACAAAGTCCTGCCCCCTTGGGGCTCCTCCTCCTGGCTCCTCTGCTTGCTTTCCCCTTCTGGCACTTTCCTGTAGCTCTCCTGTGTATTGAAAGGGTGACCAGGCAGGCTGGTGCGCGGCGCCTTCAGACGGTGGCAGAAAGTGAGATCTTCCGAGGCCATGTGGGGAGTCTTTGGAGGGCTTTGAGCAGAGACAGGTTTTTAAAGGCTCATTCTGGCTGTTGGGTTGAAAATAGAGCATGGAGTGGTGGCTCGGCAAAGCCCCATGTCCTTGGGGGTTAGAAACAGCACATTTTATTGGTTTATTTATTTATTTATTTTTATTAGATGAAATTTGACTTGCACTGTTCATGCCCAGCTTGCTTCCTACCTGCTCTGTTTGGAGGAAATTGAATTACAGTATTTTATTTTTCTCTTCCCCCAGAAGTTTCTCCTTGTACCTTGGCTTTCTGCGAAACTATGGCTTCTCCTGGGAAGTGTGGTCTGCGGTGCCTGGGGGTGGCTGCTCCTACTGCTTTATATCAGGCCGGTGCAGGCGGGGCACTCTGCTGGGGCTGCCGTTCCCTCCGAGCACAGGCCCCAATACAGGAGGCAGGAGCTCAAATACCGTCTTTATCACTTCACTCCAGTGCCTCAGTTTCTTCATCTGTAATATGGGCCTACCGCACAGGGTTGTTGGGGTGAAACAGAGTCATATTTTCAAATCTCTTCACATGAAATATGCAGTTGATAAAATGCAGACCTTTATTATTATTGCTTTGAGTTGTTATTTGTGCTGTCCTGTGCCTTTTAACAAATACTTTTAGTTTAAAAATATGAAAATGGAAAATGATTTTAAGTGTTTGGTGTTGTTGTTTTTTTAGCAAATTGACTCCACAGTGTTTCTGTGGGACCTGAGATCATGCTGATCTGCAGAGACCCCAGCTGAGCCATCACAGGGTTATTTATATTTTCTCCATGTCAGTGTAACTTCTCAGGAGTCTGTCTCCTTTCTCTGCTACCCTCGGAGCAGCCCACCCCCACTGGTTCCTGGGTGCTGCGCTGGCAGGGCTCACCAATGCAGATGCCAGGGTCCAGCCTGTGGCATTTGTGAGGGATGGAGCACATGGGCGGAAGGCAGGAGTGTCCAGAGTATGGCCCTTACTCTGCTCTGCTGCCTCTTGCTATTGTCTTTCAGTTACATGGGGTGAGCAAAGCCTGTTTGCAGTCTCAACCCTGAGCCCTTCTGTTGGTTCTGTTCCCCTCCTTTCACCCACATTCTTGACCTTGAAACTCCAGTCTTGGCTCTTCATTTATCTCATGTCCTCTTTGATGGTAGCCATTGCCAGGGACACAGCTCCAAGCTGACAGATGGTCCTCCTGACCCAGGAATCCATCTTTGGGAAATTCCTGAAACCTCCCAAGCTACCTGGACATTTGTTTCTAACCCCCCAGACTCTGTCAGGTAATGAAAGATATCGAGGGAAATGAGAACTGCAGAAACAATAGTGGGGAAGTTTCAACCAGGACATGAGCTCTGAGTGATTTCACGCAGGAAGCCTTGTCTCTCTCCCTCTGGCCTGGTCTGCAGTCCTCCGTAACGGAAGGTGCCTTACAGCGCCATGGCACGACTGCTGGTGGAAGGCACTGAAAACCTGTAACTGTTCCAAACGCTTAACTGACTCTCCTTTGCAAAATTTTGCCCTTCACTAGCAATTTATCCCATTTCTGCAGTTCTGCGGGCCTTTCCCTGACGGGAAGAGAGAATAAGACTCTAAAATGTCTACAATGTGTAGCCATTCCAGTCTGCTTCCTCTGAAAGGCATTTGTAAGAAGGCGAATGGCGTTAGTAGAGTGTCACAAGGCATTCATTTGCATGGTGTTGAGCAGGTTTTAATTTGACAAGGAAACTGTGCCCAGGAAGAAGGACAGGAAAGGGGGTTTGGAAAAGGTTTGCTTTGTAAAAATTAGTTAAATGCATCTGGCAGCTCTTCTTTGCAGGTTAATTGTGATACTGACTGTTATGGAAAACCCAGTTAATAATAACAGGGAAAAATGCATTTCAGTAATACTAAAGTTGTGACAAGCACTTTATGAAGCCAAGAATTCAACATTAAGGCTTAGAGTTGATCTTCAGCCTGTGGCCCATTGTTCCCAGGTGGTGACACAGATAAAATGCATTAATTAAATATTTGGGAAGCACTTTGCTGCTGCTTCTTATTTATTATCTTGTGTGAGGTTGACATCTTGGCAGTTTCAGAGAACAAAAGGATCTGCAGAGAATTAGGTTTGTTCTTTATCAGTAGGACTATATTTAAGTATATTTTAAAATTTTCATTTCCTCTGTCAGGGTGTGAGGGGCAGTCCAGGTTGGGGATTGTCGTGGAAAGGTCAAACCTGGTGGGCATGGTGTGGGGGTCAAGAGCCCAGAGCAAGGTCCTCAAACTTTCTGAAAAGGGCCAGATAATAACCAAGTTCAGCTTTTAGGGACACATGGTCTCTCTTCCAATAAAACTTTACAAAAACACAGCAGAGCTGGATTTGGCACACAGGCTAGAGTTGGCCAACCCCAGCTGGAGCTGGAGCCAAGCAGGCAGGGTTTGAGTGTAGGTCCCTCCCGAGCCTGCCAGTCTCTGTAGGTATCTCAGAGTAAAATGGGGCTAATCATGGTGCCTGGTCTCCTGGCGGGTCAGTGAGGGTGGCACTGAGGCTCAAGAGTAGAGAGCATGAACGGATGACCGCGCCTGGTGATGGGTCAGCGGAGGCAGCCCCACTTGGTTGGAGGACGGTGTGGTGATCACTGTGGGCCATTGTTGAAGATATTTGAGAAACCCTGGCTTGGGGTGGGGCCACTGCTAAGGGTGGAGAGGAATACTTGAGGCTTCCTGTTGGGCTGATGGGACTGTGGGCTCTTCGATTAGATACTGGAGGGGGGTCTTGTAGGACCCCATGAGCAGCTCCTTGCAGTCACGTCACAGCCAGCCTGTGGGACACCTCTCCCTTTCCCCCATGGGCCAGGAAAGCAGCCCCCCTCGCCCAGTATCTAATGCCAGTCACAGTCATCCTTGGCCAGTGATGATGAAATAACCCAGGCAGCTTTCTTTGTAGATGACTGGCGTCCTTTAAGCTTCTGAGCAGCTTTCAGCCTTTGCAGCAGGATGGGAGTTTCTGTAACCCGAGAGCCCTGTCCACACCACTCCTGCCATCCCTGCTCGCTATGCCACCAGAGGATTCTTTAACCGCCCCCCACACGCTGGGAACAGCTCAGGGCCTCATCTTTTTCAGGCCTGTGATGCCAACTCCAGCTCCTCCTTGGTTCCCGGCGTGTGCCTGTGTTTAGCAGGGTCGTGGCTGCCTCCATGTGCTTGTGGGAGCTGGCAAGGGCAGGGCCCAGAGGCCCAGGTCTGCTCGGCCCTTCTCCGGAAAGAGCATCTTGGCCTCAGCTGCTCTAGCCCAGCTTCCCAGGCTGCAGACTTGGCCGCGTGTCACTCCCAGAACCTCCTCTGTGGAGATTCTGAGGTAACAGGACGGAGGAGATCCTAGGAAACACTCTAGTACCTTCTCTCTGTGCTCCAGGTGGGCCCCCTAGGTACACATTACTTGAGCCTAGCTATGTCAGAGAATGGATACAGAGGTTGACCAAAACCTGATTTATTGTTTACTTACACCCTGTCTTATTGCATATAGTATTTGGGGCAGCTTATCTTACATATGGGTGCTGGGAGCATAGGCTGTGGCCTCAGAGACACTGTGCCCGGGGCATGTTCCTAACCTCTCTGAGTCTCACTTTTCCTGATCTGTGTAATGGGGAAGAGAGAAGACATAGTGCAGAATGCTTTTTGAGAATTAGTAATTTACAGTATAAACGTACTCTTGTTTTTGTTACTGTTATTAGCATTATTGCTATTATGCTCATGTTAGAGAAAAATTGATTGTCAGGGAAGGTGAGCTGTTAGTCTGGCTCAGAACGAGGAGTGTGTATATGCATGCACATGAACTGGTGTACATGGGCATGCATGTGTGGGTGTCCTGACCTCATTGCAAGAGGGTTGCATCAAGTTTTCCCCCCGCATGAAGTGACATCATTTTCCATGGATTCTGAGAAAATTCACATTTGCTGTAGTGGAGATTGCTTACTAGCAGTCATGCCTGTTAGTAAAGTCTTATTAAAGCAGTTTTATTGGTGGCATTTTAAACATGTGTTACTCTCTGTGTATTCCTTTTGCGTGCTGGAATGATGGCTTCAGATCCTCCCCGATCCCGATCATGTTTACGGCCTCCAGTTAGGAAGCCGGAGAAAGACCCAGCACTTGGTGGTGTGGCTGTGGGCACCCCTGGGGTCCTCTTGATTCTGGCAGATGATTCTGATGGGTGAGAACCCCCTGATCTTTGGGTGCACCTGCCAGGTTCACTGGCTTCTGGGTGGACACCCCTCTCTTTTCCTCCCAGCCCCATCTCTGTCCCGGCCCTGTTCCCACCCTTTATTCTGCAGACTCTGGTCCCCTCCTCAGTCCTGTCTGCTTTTCTACCGTCTCTTCTGGGCTTCAGATACCCTTGACACCTGCCCCAGTCCTTCCAGCTTCACCTCTGACTTTGAGACCTTCATGCCCACCCGCTCATGTTGTCAGTGTGAGCTTACCCAGGCTTTGCAGGAGGCAGTGCAGATGGGGGAAATGCAAGATCGGAGGAGGGAAGAGGGAAAGGAATTTTAACACCTATGGTGTGCTGGGCGCCATGATTTATGGTCACCACAGGTCTGAGGATGGTGGTGCTGCTTTGCCTGTTTGAGAGATACAAAACCTGAAGCTCACAGAGAGTGAATAATTTGAGCAGAGACAGGTTTAAGGTCCTACTTGGACCATTACTTATATCCCTCACAGAGCCTGCATTTGGGCCTGGATGGGAGGAGAACTCCCATAAAGTGAATGACTGACTTAGGAAAGAGAGTGTGTAGCTCGCTCAATTCTGGTTGTCCTAGAGGCACGATTGAGAACGACAAGAGCAGCTGCTAGATAGGATGCATCCGTCTTTCAGGGTCCCATACCCATGTTTGCCATCTCACGGCCCTGAATGCAACCCCATTGGAATGCTTGCTTCCTCCTGGAGCTGTGGGGTCCGTTGTTAAATACCTGGACGTCCTTTCAGGGAAGAAAGGAGGTGGACCACCCTTTCATTTAGAAGGAGATGCGTAGGAAATCATGCTTCAAAGACAGTGTCCCCTCTGAAACCAGCCCCTCCGGCTTTCCAAGCTTGCTGAATGAAGACAAGTCCAGTGGAATGATGTGCTGATTTAAGAACCCACACAGCCTGGAGATCGTTTGAATGGGATGCTTTAAAATGAAGAGCAACTCAGCTGAACCCTCTGAGCTCAGGGCAACTTCCGCAGCCTCTGCGTGCTGATGGGCCTTGGATGGGGAAACGTCAGAGGCTGGGGTCCAGGGCTTTGCTTCTCGGAGGTTCTGTTTTCCTCTGTAGGTGGTCCCACTCCAGGAAAAATAATACTCGGCTGCATGTGCACACTGCGGTGTAGAACACTGCATAGATCATCCCATTCAATCCTGATTTGTAGAGCAGTGGCTCTACAAAAAAGGCGACATTATTCTGATTACAAAGGTTTCTGCCCCTCAAAGATGCATTCATTTGTGGGACTCCTTTAAAGCAGAGATTAGAATCTGGCAAATTGGGCCACATCTAACCCTTAGATCTGTTTTATTTGGTCAGTACAATTTTTCAAATGGAACTTATTGACAATGTTGAACAACTAAGACATTTCCCACAAAATCTTTGATTTCTAATTTTTCTTGAAAAAATGGAAAGATTTCATAGCAGCAGGTGTGTTCTTGCTCAGGGCTGAGTAGCAGCTGCCCCATTTTCAAGAGCTGGTCCTGGCCACGTCACTGCATCCCCACCCTGCCTCTTTCTCTCACTGGTTTTACCTGCCTGGTCTCTGTATGCATTTCATTGGTCCCTCCTGCTTTGAATTATCAGCCTTCCACGTCTTTTTAAAGCAATTGTTTCTAGAATTTGATTTCACATACAAACTTTCAGACGTGCCATTCACTCAGCATCCATTCAGCAAATATGTGCCAGAAGATGAAATCTGCCGAGATGCATAGGAGGTTGGGCTGACTGTCCCTTCATGACTGCTTCTGTGGGAAATGACTTAGATTGGAACTGAGGAGGAGCAAAGGGGACCCTCAGCAGCACTTCCACAGTGCAGTCCTGTGAGTGCGTGGCTTCCTGGAGCTCCCTGCCCGTGGTTACTCCTGTTGGCTGTTGGCTGGGATGTCTGGGTCATAGGTCTTTGTGGACTGTGACTCCAGGCAGGCTGGGGGCAGAGGGAGGCGATGCTTCTGAATGTGGAAAAGAACGTTTAGTTTTACCTGCAGCTGTTGCTGCGTGGAGTATAAGAATTCATTTCATCCATCAAAAAAAGCTCTTAGCAGAGATGGTCAGTAGTAATAAGGATAGCGGCAGCTAATGCTGTTTGCATTCTTATTGTGTGCTCGACAGCATGCTAAGTGCCCGATCCAGATCGTTTCCATTATTTCCTGAAGCAACCCCATAAGATGGGTACCATGATTACCTGTGTTTTACTAATGATGTCAGGGCCCAGCAATGGTCAGTACATGCTCAAGGTCATACTCTTCATACCTGGCAGGATGAGGATTTGAACCTGCAGTCTGACTCGACACCTCCATGCCCTCCTGCCTCCCGTAGGTCGAGGTACGTCCGTGAGACAGTCTTTGTGGGTCTGTGTGTATAACAGTGGCCAGGGCACTTTATGTCTTTGTTAAACCATTATCATATTCGAAGAAGAACCAGCTGGTGTTTAGGGAGGTAGAAAACACATTTCCATTTTAATTCAAATTAAATCAGACCCTAGTCAGAGACCCAGAGGCATGGACTGTTCCCAGAGTAACTAACAAGGTTGAACTCTTAATGTTGCCGTCTTCCAGCTCCTAGGGAGAAAGTTTTGGCATGTAACACAGTGGAGTCGGGGTATTCAAAATAGATTCCCAGTCAGCATCCTGCGACGGCACGAGAGCCATAAATAAATGTGACTGCAGAGCAGTTCTTGGCAGGAATTTAAAAAAAGAGCAAGCTTTTAGCAGGTGACATGGAACTGCTCGCACTGCCCTGTATCTGTAGGATGCCGACGCTGCGCAGATCGGCCTGAGCAGGCCAGCACGCGTCACTGGCTGTGCCTTTTGTTGTGGTGACTCTGATACCTTAAGGTTCTACCCTCTTAGTGAAAACTGTGTTTTCTCGTCATCCATGGGTTTTCATTTAGACTGGAGACATTTGCTCTTCTTCTGTATCTGAAAGGGAGGCAGTGACAGGTGGTTTGCTCTCCCATTTTAGAGCTGGGAGACCAAGGCCCGAGGAAGTCGTGTGTTACCTTAGCTGTTCCCTGAGGATGGCACCACAGGAAGCGATAGAAGGCCAAGGGACTCAGCTCAACTCACGCTGGGTGCTTTCATAGACAAGGACACTGAGTATATGACACTGAGCATAAGTTATGTCACCTGTTCAAGGTCACTGAGCTAGTAGGTGATAGAGCCGGAGTACAAAACCAGATTTGTCTCCCTTCCAAAAGCCCTGTTCCTGTCACAGAGCCACACCACCCCAAAGCCGTTGGATAGAGAAGTTTGAAAGTGCCCATGAGTTCCCATCTGCTGTGGCCATCCCTGACCCAGTAACTCCGGATGGGGTGGCGTCACACCCGCCCCTGGGAAGAATGGGAGGGGACCCATTCACTTGGTAATTTGTAAGAGCTGTGTCAGCTGTATTACAGAAATATTTTCCTTAGATTGTCATTTGCTTGCTGCAGGGCTGGCTACATAATTTGCAGGCCTCAGTGCAAAATGAAAATGCTGGTTTTTGTTCAAAAGTTAGTATAAAAACACCTTCCTTCCTTCCGCAGTCTCCCTCAGTCAATCAGGCTGTTTTCGAAATTCTCTTTGCTGTTGAAACTCGTGCTTAAACATGGGGATACTCGCAGGGCAAGTGCACACTCTGGCAGGAGCCTGCCCTGTGAGCTGACACATGGGGCCCTGTCGTGGGCGGAACATGGCAGCACTTGCTAGATGGAGACAGGGAAGCCGTAGCCCAGAGCCTGTGGCCTCTGCTCATGCACATGCACCGTTGCCCCATCAGACTTCTTTTACAAAGCACACATTGGCAGAGAAAATTATTACGAATCTCAAGACCAAGAACACAGAGCATTAAACCCCAAGTGCAAGGCCCACCGCTTCTGAGCTCGGGGCCCTGTGTGACTGCACGGTCATGTGCCCAGGAGGCTGAACTGAGACCACGGACTTTGCTTAAGGTCATTTCCATCCTAAAGGTTTGACTTTTTTATATAGTTAAGCATGTCCATCATTTATTTTAGTTTCTGGGTTTCCAGGTATTGCAAAGGCAAGTATGGGTTCTATTGCAAGAAGGAGGAATAAGAGCAGGGCAGTAAGTAGCCCATACCCATTACTAGGAGATGCTTATGGCAGGTTAGAGGGTGTGTGTGTGTGTGTGTGTGTGTGTGTGTGTGTGTGTGTATGTGTGTGTGTGTGTGTATGTATGTGTTGGGGTTATCAAGGAGTCGATGAGACATAGGGATATTGGATGACCTTCAAGTTATTTTTTGATGTGATAAGCCTGGGAAATTACTTCCTGGGAGAGCCCCCTGGGAGGTTCTGCAGTGGGGCTCCCCACCTCGGGGAGAACACTCGTGAGTTATGGGCTAGCAAGAACAGCTGGCATTGGTTGGAATGTGCCAAACGCCACCCATGAGCTGTGTCACTGAATCCCCTCACCATCAGCCAGGCATCATCTCCCTCATTTCACCATGTGAAGCCGCCACCATATTAGCTCAGAAGTGCCCATTGCACTGGAGCAGTGTCCCCCAAGGGCACGGCCCTTGGCACCTGCGATACTTTCTTCACCTCAGCAGCTCCTTCCAGGCCTCCATCCTAATGGTTGAGAGAAGCTTACGCCTCCTTTAGCTGGTGAGAAAATGGGCAGTTAGTCTGGCTCAGCACGGTCCCTGTATAGTGAAACACCTTCCCTTCAGGCAGAGGCCCTGGTGCAGAGTGGAGAGCCATGTGTCCCGTGCCTCCTCCCTCACCCACTCAGCCCATCCCGGCCTCAGGGCCAGGGTGAGAGCTTCCCCACCCCATCCTCACCGCCACCCATCCCGTCTTTTTCGCTGATCTCTTTTTTAACCTCTGAAACCAATGAAAGTGCGTGTGCTAACGCCCCTTGCAGAGCAGCAAGGTGTTTTAAAGACCTGCTTTATGTTGGTTTCTGGATAAAGTTACGAGGCCACACATGTGTGTATTAGTCTGTGGACACCGAAACCACGTGTCAGTTCCTTCCCTGAATAGCCTGCTCATAGGGAACATCTATGAAGTGGGCCCCACTCGTCCAGACTCGTTTTGCCAAAGCAGTGATTTGAGGCTCAGGGTTGTGTGGAGGGAAGCAGACAGACCTGGCCCAGAACCTGACTAGCAGGTGGCACTGGCCTGGTGCTTCGGCTCTGTGTCCTCCTCTGTGGAATGAGGGAGATGATGCCTGGCTAATGGCAAGGGGATTCAGTGCTACAGCTCACAGACGGTGCTTGGCACATCTTTCCTTTATTTATATCACCACCACATTGAGAACTGTGCCCATAGTCTCTTTAAGCCTCTATTTCCTTACCAATAAAATGGGAATAATGCCTTAAGGAGATATGAATATTTTAGTGCAGGAATGTTGATGGAGGGCCTAGGACAGTGTCTGGCACACAGAAAGCATCTCACCTATGGTTACTATTATCATTGCAGCCCAATGAGAGAGCTGTCTTATATCTGGGACCCTCACAGATGTGAAATACATTAGAAAGTGCTATTTGGGCCCATGTAGTAGACAGACTATAAACTTTGGGATGGAGAGATCTGGGTTCAAATTGTGGTTTCATAATCTGTTAGCTATATAACCTTGAACAAATAATTTAATTTGTCTGAGTCCAGTTTCTTCTTTAGTGAAAGGGTTTAGGAACATGACATGGTGTTGTAAGGCAGCCTTACACATAGATGCCAAAGACATCTATGCCATTCTGCATACTTCATGTCCACTGTTGGAGTGTCAGGGAGATACAGAGTTGCAAAGCTGAAGGATTGTTTTAGCTAGGATAGGCTTGGTTCTGCTGCAGTAACAAACAACCCTTCATCTCAGTTCATTTCCCATTATGCTATGTGTCTAACATGGGCTGTCCTGGGCCAAGGAGGGGATGTTCTGCTCCATGTAGTCACTCAGGAATCTGGGCTAACGGAGGCTCCCCCATTTTTCAGCCACATCATCTGGAGAACATAGCTTTTCTGTGAGTGTGGCGAGGGAGGGACAGCTGCAGGGCCCCTCAGCAGCAACCCTGTGCTGAGACTCAGAAGTGACACATGTAACTTCTGCCTGGAGCCCTCTGGCCAGAATATTCAAAAGCCTGTGCCCAGTGTGCATAGGGGCCGGGGAGACGTCGGGGGCAGATGGAATGCTTGTCAAGCATTAGTGTTTCTGCTGCGAGGCCCCATTTGTTGTCTTAGTGTAATTTCCAGGTTAGGGCCAGAGCAACTGTGGGCTCCTGACTTCACAGCCAGCCAGGTCACTCCCAGGCCAGAAGGGAAAGAAAATTAGGCCTAATCCCCCCAGCTTGATGGATGCGGCTGAAAATGTGAACTCCCTTTGACCCCGCCAGATGCTGGGAGGTGGGTGTGGTCTTATTGGGCAACTGAGTGCTCAAGTAATAGAAAGTAGAGGACAATCACATTTGATAAGCCACTCTTTGGGGGCCAGTTGAGGGGGTGTGGAGCGCTGTGATATTGTTGCATTTGTCTTCACTAAATATGTCACAAGGCCTTTAATGGCCCAGAGAAAAGCTGTATTTCTTGGGTTCCTCTGGGGCAGGAAGAAAGGTGACTGCTGTTTGCCGAGTGCCTGCGAGGGCCAGGCTGCACCCTGTTGCTTAAATGTATATGATTTCAGTTACATCCCACAGCACCCCTTTGAGAGAAGGTTATGATCTCCATTTTTCTTGTGAAACAGTGAGGCTTAGGAATGGTCAGAGTTGTAGAGAAATAACAGCTTTTCCTATTCATGGGACATCACCAGCCAAGTGTGGTCCCAGGTTCAAATCCAGTCTGTCTGCCTTTAACATCCATGTTCTTTGTAATTTATTTATTTATTTTTTTACCATCTCACCTTGTCTTTCCATTGTGAAGCCCATGGAGACTTAAAGCAATTGAAGAGATGCACATGTTTGTGTTTGTTAATAGAAGCTGTAAGAATCCGAATCATAATTGCAGTATTGTTTTTTGAACCCTAGTTATGTATCAACTCATTTAATCCTCAGAGCAACCCTATGATATACATGATTCTGCTGCCACCATCTTTAGATGAAGAAACTGAGGCCTGGAGAGATTGAATGACTTGCCCAAGGTTACCCGGCAACTTAAAGGCAGATCGGGATCCACTTCTGGCCTTCTGGCTCCAAGTGCATCCTCCACTTCACGCTCCACACTGCCCCCCCTTTCATCCTCCACACCACGCCCCACACTGCCCCCCCTTCATCCTCCACACCACGTCCCACACTGCCCCCCTTCATCCTCCACACCACGCCCCACACTGCCCCCCTTCATCCTCCACACCACGCCCCACACTGCCCCCCCTTCATCCTCCACACCACGCCCCACACTGCCCCTCGTGCATCCTTACACCACACCCCACACTGTTCCCCATACGTCCTCCACACCATGCCCCACACTGCCCCACACTGACCCTCGTGCATCTTCCACACCACACCCCACCGCTCGCACCACGCCCCACGCCCCACACCACTGCTCACACCGAGCCCCACACCACCGCTCGCACTGAGCACTGCCTTCCTTCTGAGCAGGTGTTTGTGTCCACACCCCTCCTCGGATGAGTAGGACCATGTGCGTCTGGGGAGCAAGGCGGTGCTTACTGAAGAGGTCTCTTTAAGCGATGCTTTTTGGTATGAGAAACGGACTCTGTGGCAGAAAAACATTTTTTGATGCTCATAAAATTTAATGTTTTTCACTACTGTCTTTCTTTTGAAATGTGGGCATAATTTATTGAGCTGTGTTTAAAATATTCAGGAGGTCTCTATGTATTCCTTCTGAGGAAATGTGATTAAAAATGCACACTTGGCCTCCCCCGATTTCTGGAAGACATTAGAATATGACAGAGGGCCACATAACTTCAGAATTTACATCTTTATATGAGATTCTGTGCTCTCCAGCACACGACACAATAAATATAAAAGCAACACTTCAGGGTGAAATATTTTCTGGAGAAGATGGAATTGGGGCATGAGTGTGATATTATAACACTTCCTTGTGCAGCAGCCAGTTACCAGGAGTAAGCAGCAGCTGCCCCAGGGTGAGCCCCACTGTGTGCCAGCCAGGGGCTCCGCGGTCAGCACTGGTCCCCATGCGGTTTTCCCCCCAGCCTGCCTGCTCCATACGACGGATTCCCACTTTGTAGATGAGGAGACAGAGCAGAGGAGTGCGGGTTTGGAAGCGGCGGGCCTGGGTTTGAACTTGCTCTCCTGTCTCCTGCTGGCTCACCTCCTCCCACCTGCACGTCAGCTCCCAGTCACTCCTGGAGCCCTCCCCTGGCCTCTGTGCTCCTGTGCCACTGGCACCCTGCGTGGGAACTGTCACCGTCTGATCCCCAGAGACAGGGCGCTTCCTGAGCGTCACCACGAATGCCCAGCCCAGGGCAGTGCCTGGCCCCTGGGTGAATGAAGAAGTGTGTGGAGGTGCAAGTGCCATAGATAGGAGGGGCTGTGTAAAGTAATGGCCCCGGAACCGAGAGAGGACGCGTGGTAGGCGTGAGCATGGCTCAGGGTTCAGGTCCCAAGCGCTCTGTTTATCAGTCTTGAACAGGACTAAACCTGTGCAAGGACCCAGTCCCTCTTCTGCTAATGGGGTTGATAGCTGGAACATGGAAACCACCAGGGTAGGGATTCTTTCTCTTTAGTTTGCCAGTACGTCCACAGTGCTTAAACAGGGCCCAGGAGATGGCAGTTGCTCAGTAGGAATTTGTTGAATGAATGGATCTGGGAATGTTCAGATACTGAAGATGGGTTTCTAAGGGAAAGAAGACGCTGTGGACAGGCCTTATAAGGTTGCTTGGGCATGAGCTAATGTAGGGACAATGCGTAGACCTGGGGCCAGCACAGAGTATGTGCTCAGTAAATGTTCTTAATGATGAGGCCCCCCTCCCCTGCCTTCCTCCCTCCTGTCTTCTCTCCCCCTCCTCCCCGTCCTCCTCAGCTGCCTGCCCAGCAGGCTGGAGAAGGCTTCTGTGCTGGGGAGGCAGAAGGCCAACGTGGGATCCTGGAGGTCGATAGTCATTTCTGTGAACAAGCCTGTAACCACAGTGCTTCAGAAAGGAGAGGCCAGCAGAGCCTTTTAAAGTAATTCTTGACCCATTTTCACAAGCCTAGCCAGGCAGTGCTTTGTCCTTGTAATGGAGTATAATTACAGCCATTGTGTGATGCCAGGTAAACCACCTTGTCTGCTGTGTTAACAGAAGAGAATCTTTGCCCTCGTACCCTCCATCCCCCACCTGCATTGATCCAGCAGAAGTAATTAGCCCCAGAAGTGTCTGGGTTTGTCACTGGCTTTGGCAGCCATCCCACATGAGAAAAGTGGAGTCTGTGAGACCTGTGCTCAAGCCAGGGCGGTGAGCTGCCGGGACAGCGTTGTCGGCCGGGAACACAGAGCTCCTGTGGGAGCTCTGAGTAACCAAAAGAGGGTGTGTCTGCTGCCACCTGCTGTAATCATCTCTGTGCGACTGTGGGCAAGTGTCCTAGCCCCTTTGGACCTATTCCCTCCCCTGTAAAATGGGACAACAGTAGCGCCCAGCAGTGTGTAAGGACGCAGGTGTGGGTTGTATACCACACAGGGTTGTGGCTCTAGGGGCCAAGCTCCACTCACTGGGCCAGGACCCCTGGGCCCGTGGCCACCCAGACAGAGCACCTTTCTCTTCCTTGTGCGGAAGAGCCTTTATTTGTGGCCGTGAAAGTACTCGACATAGAGTAAGTGCGCAGAAAATGGTAACTGCTGTTACTACCATTGAGGAATCATTTATGGAGAAGATGGACGAATGGACCAAGGCGGTTGGGGAGTGACACAAACTGAGATTGGAGCTTTGGAGGTGAAGAGGATTTTAAGAGGTGTGACTCGGAGGGAGGTGCAGGTGCAGGTGAGGACATAATCGTGACCAGTGTTAATATTTCCCTTGAATATTTCCTCACTGCCCTTCCCACTCGCCCCTCCTGCCATTGCTTGTGTGCCATGCCAAGGGAATTAGTGGGAAGCCATTGAAGGTTATTCTTAGACTCTGGATTAAGGAGACATTTTAATGTACTGCACGCAGTGTACCCATTACACAGTCCCATTCAAGGCCAGTCCTACTTCATGCTTGACCCTCTGTTACCCCACCTCCATTATGGAAGCAGATTACAGATATCATCTCATTTTATTTGTCAAAATAGTGGAAGGTTTTAAGCAGAGAAGGGACATGATTTGGTTTGGGTTTTAGGGGGCCTGTTTGAGCATCAGCCTGGGGTTGGGTGGAGGACAGAGGGGCAGCAGATGCAGGGGCGGGCTGTGGGAGTAGGGGCGCTTTGGAACCAAGGCTGTGTGGCAGGGATGGGGAAGAGGGAGCAGATCTGAGAGAGGTGAAGGCCGTGGATTCCAGATGTTTTCGTGGTGCCTTTTTCATGGCGTGGCAATGGCTAGCAGCTACGGAGTGCCTGATGCATGCAGGCTCTAAGCTAAGCACTCCTATGTATGAGCTCACCTAAACCTCCCAAAGCCCTGTGCAATTCACTCTCATAGCCCTCATTTCATGAGGCCCAGAGAGGTAAAAGCAGCTTGTCCAGTCACAGCCAGGAAGGGGAAGCGGGGCTTGACCCCAGCTCTTCCGGCCCTGAGTCTGCGCCTTAGACGCTGTGCTGGGCGGTCTCTGTGCTGAGGGGCTTAGAGAACCTCACAGCACTCAGCGCCTCCTGTGCTCAGCATGATGCTCCTTCAGCAGGCTTGTGGCTCCCGCCTGGCTTGGCTTTTGTCTCCTCTCATTGCTCATTTGTCTCAAACAACCTCCAGGAAGGTGTGGGCTGGGGTTTTATTATTGACATTTCCGCATACTCTGCCTTTGCTCCTTCAGGGCCATTGGTGGGAAGGGAAGGCAGGAAGGAGAGGTGTTGTCTGGGCTGGGAGCCGCTGCTGCCTGCATGGTGCGCGGCCTCTCTCCACCCTCGCCTCACGGATTCTCTGACAGGTCACCTGTCAGGAGGAACGAGGACCAGCCCGTGTCTGAGCTGTAACAGTTCCCCAACATCTGTTTCTCAGAGGCGCCCCATTATTAATTGAGCTGTTGTTAGCTCAGGGTGTTCCTTTCTTCCCATGAAAGCGTAATCCAGCCCCGTGTTTTTAAGTGGCTCTTCTCTCAGGCTCGGAGCTCTGAGCATAGAGGGGCTTGTCACAGAGGCGATTAAGGGCGTCTCTTTTGCATGGGAACTTACCGCTGGGGCTTCCGTACAAGCACCCACTCAGCTCGGCAGCTCTGTAATGAGCCCGCACAGCACCGTCTCGGTGGCACTTCAGGATGTGTCTGCCTCCCAGGCTTCTCATGAGTGTCACTTGGCGGCTCTACCAGGTGATGCTGAGGAGGATCAGTTCTGAGATAACAGGGCTCCTGCCTCAGCAGGACGCGCCTGAGCATCCACCGGGTCAGTCCCACATGCAGCTTAATCCAAGCAAAAGGCAGACTGACTGCAGGAGCAAAGAAACTGGAGGGGCCCCAACGCCGTGAGGTACAGGGCTGCAAGCTCCCGGGGCAGACTGACGCCTACTGCAGGCTACTGACTTGGGACAATCGCTTTACCTTTCGGAGCCTTGCTTTCGTCATCTGTAAAATGGGCATACAGCTCTACCTCCAGGTTGCTTTGTGTGCTGATGTTTAAAGCACCTCGAATGTTGCCCAACCCCAGGAGTGCTCGTTAGGATTATTTAGGGATCATCGTCTGTGGCAAGCACTGGGTAGCTACCCAAACTCTATTACTGCTTTGTTCCTCATGGCAAACCTCTGCAATAGAGGACAATATCCTCATGTGTCACATGATATAAAGACATGGGCTTTGGAGCCATGGAAACTAGAGTTTGAATTTCAGCTGCCACTTGTGAGCTGTGTAAATTAGAGCAGTTTGTTACCTCACCTCCATCCTCTGGGAAATGGGCATGATCAGGCAACTATTGGAAGGGCTCAGCAAGCCAGGGCCAAAGAGAGTGATGGCAGCTGTAATTTTCAGGACTTCTCTAACCTGTGTCCCTAGCTAGGTCTGGACCTGCACTATTTCAGTGATCATTTTTAATTTCCTTAGTCTTCAAGCCTAAGTGACACTCTACAAGGAAACAATGTGCATCTAAAAGAACAGCAGATGTTGAGAGCATTGGTTCTATCTTATTTTTCAATTCTCTTAAATTTTATCCAAAATGGTCATATTCTGGCTTTCTTTTTTCATCATTGTTTGTCATAACTTCTAATAATTAATGCAAAACATTATTTCAGAAATAGCATATGTATTGTGTATAGTTGCATCTCAAACTATCTGGTGAAGAACTAAATTTTAAAAAAATTACAATTCATTACAGACTAATACTTTTGTAAAATACTTAAAAAAATCTAGAAAAAGTATGGACTTCCTGGATTTCACAGCTTCATGAAATTGCTTATGGTGTTTCGAAATGCTTCAGGTCACGGTCAGTGCTTGTCCCAGACCGGAGCCAACAGCGTGCATCCCAGCCAGTTCCCGGGCCCCGTGGGCAGCTCTGAGCTCTGACTGCTGGGCTGTGCGAGAGGAAGGCCGCACGTGGCTCAGCCATCAGTGCTGCTGGCGGGCAGGCCTGCGCAGTGCCCGCTGGCTGGTGGCTTATGCAGCTCAGTGAGAACTCGGTAGTTAAGAACTGACCAATAGAAGAGCTTCTGTGACATCCCTGTTTTACAAATGAAGAACTGAAAAACTGGCTTCTAAAACTGGGAATGGCCCCGTGCAGTTCCGACCTAAGTGTGTGAAGTCCTTCCCCTGGGTCTTCACCAGCGGGTCCCGAAGCTGATGCAGCATCACATCACTGGGCCTCTGAGCCAGAGTTTCTGGGAGTGGGCCCAGGAACCTGCATTTCTCAGAAGCACTCCAAGTGGCTGGTGATCAGCTTGCTCAGGGCATCCTGGGCCACACTGCTCTACTTTCCTCCTGAACCCCTGAAGGAATGCCTTTCTACCTCACCCCGAGATGGAGTTTGAAGAGCACAGACAGGACCATCCCCGTCCTGCCACTTCCTGACTCTGAGCCTCTGGCCTCATCCTTAGGAAGGCAGGCCCACCTTGCAGGAGGGTCCCAGGGGTCACATGAGCTGCCGGATGTGATGCCTGGAAAAGGCCTGGCATGTGATTGGTGCTCCACTGTGTGTGAAAGCACATGGGCACTGGTGAGGTCTCATCTTCACCGAGGCAGATGCAGTGTCGTCATCCCAGGAGGAGGTTCCAGGTCCCTCCCACAGCCGGGTAAATGGGCCTAAACCAGCTGTGCGTCTGTCAAAGGGGGTTGATTTTGAGGCATCTAAGTGAACATTCTGGGAGAGTTGGGTACATGACCAGGAAGAGCTTGGGTTGCTCTTAAAATTGGGGAGTGGGAATGTCTTGATCTAATTGATCTGGAAGTGTCTAATTAGGGAGCCGAAGGAGGGCCATGCGTGGTTTGCTGGGATGCGATTAGATAGACCATCCTACATGAAAGGAAATACCAGAGGCATTCTTTTTAAAATTTATAATCCTTTCATGATTTGGCAGGTAATTATGATAATTCGGGGATTTTCACAGCCACATGATTTTTGGAGATAGTCTTCCCTGATGCTCCAGCTGGAATGATTGCTCAGTCGCTGAAGCTCCAAAGGCCTCATCTTCCTAAGCCCAACTCAGATGCCACCGTCTTGGTGATGCTTTCCCTCCATCCCGTATGCCAGGGACACCAAATGGGTGTTGTGGTGTGAGCCAGCACATGGGGGCTGCCTGGGCGTCTTCCTGAGGAATGAGTGCTGCGGTCGGCTAGTGATGTCTGCCTGGGCCAGACCTCAGGCAAGGGGAGCTGAGCCTGATCTATTTCATCCCTTCCCAGTGGCTGGGCATTCGGGTAGGTTCCAGCATTTGGAACTAAGCTCCTGCTCTGAGCATATGTATAAAATACAGGGGCAGGATAACTGCCCAGCAGGGACTTGCCAAGTCACAGATGAGGGATTTTAAAAGTTTGATAGATGTTGCCAAACACCCCTGTGTCTTAAACTTCTTAAATTTTTCTTAGCATCTTCTCACCAACCTAAAGCATGAAACCCAAGTGGTGAGTGGTAAGCATTTACACCGTATTACTTATGGGGTGTGCATTTTCCAAGCACAACTCCGGAGCACGCCTTCTGCCAGCCAGGTGGGCTCCTTGGGCCGTTCGGAGAATCAGGGCTCCATGCTTAGCCCTTTGGCCCACACTGGTCAGTGTTTGAAGCTGCATCAGTGGAGATTAGTGTACCTCCGCTTGGCATTTGCTTTTGATTTGTCACTGCCATTAGTGTTGCCAAATGGCACCTCCTCCTAACTGCTTTCAGATTAATTTTTAAGGGAATAAAAGTGCAGAGAGTAGAAGAAATATGGCAAACTCTCAGAATGGCCCTGAGCGTCGGTGGTGCAGAGCACGGTGAGTGCCCGCAGTGAGTGAAGGTGCAGAGCGGCCGGGGAGGCTGCCTGGCATGTGCCAAGGCCGACTGGAGAAGTGGCTGCACAAGGTTTCCTCGGGGGTGGCCTTCCCGACCCCCATCTTCCTTCCAAGTCTCCCTCTCTCCCTGAGCTTTACCTAATTTGACTTTCAGGATGTGAACCCTTGACTTCCTTCCCCAGCACCAAGAGCAACACCTGGCATATGGCTCCCAGTCCTGTTGGTGGCATTTGCACTTTGGGGACAGTGAGTCTCCACAGCTGCCCCAGCTCCTTGGTGCAGCACATATAGCCCTGTCCCTCTGGCCCTGGGAGCCCTGCTGTCCTCCATTTCCCTTTCTGAGATCACGCAGCGTGCAAACCAGCTCTCATTCACGGGCCTTTGCCAGCCCCAAACATGGCGCTGGGCCTGCTAGTAGCTCATTCCTGCCACACAGTGGCCCAGGGAGTCGGGATGGTTTTATAGGTGAATAGCACAGGCTCAGAGGTGAGTGACTGGTCCCAGGCACATGGTGCTGTGACCAAGCACAGGCTTGTCTTGCACCAGAGTCTGAGTCCTTAACCACCTCTCTCAACTGCCCCCGTCAGCCTCTGAGCCTGGGCACCCGACCTTTCCTCCGCTGGGTGTGCCTTTCTCCTCTGTGTCCTGGGTGACCTGCCGTTCAGCATGGTCATGGACGATAGGAGACTGAGTGAAAGTCAGTGAGACACGGAGGGAGGGGGCAGAGGGCAGGTCAGAGAGGCTGGTGCTGGATCTTGGATCTTGCAGGCCTCTTATGGCGTCCGGACAGTGGGAAGCTGTCCTAAGGCCATAAGAGGCCTGTGAGATCTGGCACCAGCAGGTGACGGTGTCCGACCTTGTTTGGGAAGATCGCTCTGCCTGCTTGGCAGAGAATGAATTGGAGGGCACCTATTGCCTCTGTCTGTTCCCTGCGATTCTCTGTAGCTGTTGAAAATGAGGAATGAGGTCAGATGACACCTGTAAGTGCCCTCAGAACCTGTAGAAATTCCAGCTGGCCGTGGTGGTGTAGCCTGCCTTTATTTTTGTGACAATAGGAGCTATTTGTGATCTCAGATTCCTCTTCCAAGGCTCACTCTGAGTTTCAAATTCATTTCTAGTTATTCTAGAATTTGGAAAGCGTTATTTGAGGACAATTAAGTTCACTACAGTTTTGTAAGATGAAAGCTGTTTACATCAATGGCTCTATGTAGGGATATATGATCTGAAAATTCAGAATCTCAGAGCTGAGCTTAATAACAACGAGCACTGCAGGCAATGGCTGCGGGAAATGATTTCATCCAGTGTTGTGTCCGCACGGCCATCGGATTCCATCCCATTCCCTAGGGGAATGAAAGCCCTCCCTGACGTGGTCAACTCACGTTCCTGGCTGAAAACGAGAAGCAGGGTTTTGACAGCTCACCATAAACACCACTGGAGGCTGGGATGTTTTGATGTTTTATGCACTTATGGGAAATTGTTTTAACACGCTGGCTCCCATTGAAGAGCAAAATAAAAACAAAGCAAAAGCCTGCTTTGCATTGGAAGTGAGGGTGGCGTTTATTTAAAGCTTGAATTTGTGGGGGCATAGTAGCAGGTATTCAGCATTAGTATCTCCAGTCGCGTGTTTCCTGCTAACGGGGAGGTAACTGGATGCTCAGCCCGAGGAAGCTCACGGAGGGTTATGTGGTTACCACGTGGAGAACCACACAGGCATTGTTAGTGGTCCTGTATTTATTTGTGAAAAGCCCAAACAGATCATGTTCAGCTGCTTTTATACAGAAGGAAGAAGGCGGCGGAGAATATTCACTTTAGGTCTGTACAGTGAAGCAGGCTGTGTGCAGGCTCGGCGGTTCATTCCCCCTTGCTCATCACACAGTCTTGCAGTGTCTTTTGGGCCACATGCGCTGTGCATTCCACAGGGCTTTGAGAGTGGGCGCCTGAGGGGCAGAGAGGGTGCCCTTCCTAGACTGGGGCTCCCACAGCAAGTGTGGCGGCCTCAGGATTACAGCCAGAGCCTCGCACTTTTCACACTGGTTTCACCGTGGCTCCCTTCAGTTCCATGTAAAGTTTTAATTCTTTCTAAGAGTCTAAGGGGTAATTCTGGCTGATAAATGAAAGAGCGCACCTTATTAGCGAACTAAAAAGCAAGGAGGAGTAGAAAGAATGCACCTTGAGGAATGTTAATATTCTGATGTATGTCCTTTTTTGCCTTTTAGCCTATATATAACAACCTGTCCAAAAAAAGGAGGGCTCCCTTTATCCCTCCTGAGGCATTAAGACTTGGGTTAACAATCTTCTTTTGTAATACATTTTTATTGATTTCAGAGAGGAAGGGAGAGGGAGAGAGAGATAGAAACATCAATGATGACAGAGAATCATTGATCAGCTGCCTCTTGCATGCCCCCTGCTGAGGATTGAATCTGCAACCTGGCATGTGCCGTGACTGGGAATGGAACCGTGACCTCCTGTTTCATAGGTCGACGCTCCACCACTGAGTCATGCCAGTCGGGCAGCAGTCCCTTTTTAAAAAAGCTTCTTCTAATATCCCTTCTTATGTCTGACATTACATTTTTTTATGGTTTTCAGAACCCAGGCCCCGAGGAACAGAAATGGTCAGTCATTCTAATTGTGCCACTAGTGGGACATAACTCAGATTAGAAAGAAAACTTTGGTTAGAAAAGTGTTCATTAATAATTAAAGCCTAAGGTACAAAAGTGACCTGATACAGCCGTGTTCGGACCATAAGTTGTGGACTGTCGATACCACAGTGTTAAAATCAACCAAGTAAATAAATGTGTTGTGCACGGTTGGATTGTGTAGCCCGTAGGTGACCAGTGTTACCTCTCCAGCCCAACGACCCCTGAGGCCTTGCTGACAGGTGTGGGCCCAGAGGAGGCGGGAGAGTCCTGGGGAGGCTCTGCCCTCGGAGCCTCACTGTCTGGTCTTGTGTGTTCCAGGTGGCGGAGATGCATGGAGAGCTGATCGAGTTCAACGAGCGCCTGCACCGGGCCCTGGTGGCCAAGGAAGCCCTCGTGTCCCAGATGAGGCAGGAGCTCATCGACCTCCGGGGGCCGGTGAGTGACTCAGGATGCCTCGGCTGCTGCCCTGTCTCTGTCTGTCCATCCAACCCTTCCTGTCCACAGCCCCGCTGCTTAGTCTGTTCATTGTTAGCAACGTGAAGGGAAAGAGACTAAAGAGTGAGCACTCATGTGCCCAACATCCAGCTTTTCTGTACATTAACCTTTAACCACACTTGCTTTCCCTTTTTTAGGTAGGATAAAATAAATAAATGCTACAAATTCTATTGAAGCCCCTTTGCAGCATTTCATGCCCCTGCCCTCATTGTCAATGATCTGAGGTTGGCATATAGCCTTTCCTCCATAGTTTTATACTTTCCTACGTAGATAAATTCCCATGAGCAGTAACTAGTCCTGGTTTTGTGTAACTTTTACCTACATGGTATTACTTGCACATATCTCTTTGCCCCTTGTTTTTGTTTGTTTTTAATTCAGTACTATGGTCCGAGGACCATATAGTGGTAGACCTAATATAGAGATTTTAAACTGTGCCACTCTGGATAGTTAGGGCTGTATAATTTTTTGAAGGGGGTGAGGGGAGGGGTGTCCTGTGTATTGTGGGATGTTTAGCTGCATCCCTGATCCCTACCCACTAGAGGCCAGTAGCACCCCACCCCGTCATGGCAACCAAAATGTCTCCAGACATGGCCACATGTCCTCTGGGGGGCAAAGTCACCCTTGTTGAGAGCTCCTGATTGGGTTCATTCACTTTCTTGACTCTTTAGTCCTCTGCTGAATGAAATACCACATTATTTTTAATCCAGTCTCGTGTCCGCTGACATTGAGATTGTTGCCAGTACTTAGCTATTATGCACCATGCTGCGGAGAGCATTTTGTCCTTTCAAACACATTTATAATAGTTTTTCATCTAGAAACTTTTTGTTATGTCAAATGTTAAATGCCCAGAGGTAGGAGGTTGGTATAACGCATTTTACGTAGCCATTGTACGTACCCATTAATAATAAGTTGAATTATTATTAATCCTGGCCAATCTTTTTGAAGCTACCCATGCCTACTTCCCTTTTCTGTAGTATTTTGAATCAAATACTGGATATTTCATCTAAAGACATCTCTCTCTGTCTCTCTCTCCCCCTCTCCACACACACACACACACACACACACACACACACACACGAAAATATAATTATGATATCACTGTCATTTTTCCATTACCAGTAATTCCTTTATTCCCTCAAATATCAGCCCTGGCCAGCGGCTAAGTGGTTAGAGCACAGCTTGCCCTCAGGCCCACTCTGCTCAATCTCCCCCGTCAGACAGCTGGGGCGAAAGGAAGGAGGAAGTTTCAAGTTCTATAACAGATCTGGAGCCTACCTTCTTTTTAATTGTGAGAGGCATTTGTACTGGGAATCTCAGCCTCTCCTCCCTTCGTTTCTACTTGGCCTGGCCCATGCAGACCCTGGATTAGACTCCCTCCCAGACCTACAGTGTTTGAGCACCTCAGGGGCAGAACTGTGTCTCTTTATTTGGAAACCTCAGTTTCCTCTTCGATCATTGGGGAGTCACGTGGCAGCAGCCTCTTTGGGCAGCTTGTTGAGATGCTGCCAATAAAACAACTCCATGGTGGGATGAGGTCAGAGCCCCACCCTGCTTTCATCTCTAAACCCCAGCGCCTAGCACTGTGCGGGTGCTCACTAAATGTTTGTTGAATGAGAACTTTATTTCATGGAGCAGAAAATGACCACATGGACCAAATAATAATCTTTCTTAAAGATAGGGACATTGTTTCTTCTCATAGACTTAAGCTAAAGAACTTATTTTAAGGAGTTTGGGATTTAGGGTTAAATTTTTTCCTTTTCTTTCTCTGAAAGTATTTTTAGAACTCTCACCTCATTATTCTGAGTCTCCCCCCCCGCCCCCCCCTTCCCTCGCCCCATATAAGATGTGAATGAGAGCTGGAGGGTTTTTTTGTTTTGTTTTTACCTTTTAACAAGATTTGATTACAGCCCTGAAAATTCTCTGGGACAAGAGCTCCTATTTTGCATAATAAATGGAGACAGGGTAATAGAACCTGTAAGACGTAGAGGTCAATTAAGGTTACAGCACAGGGAAAGTGGAAGACGAAACAGTTCACTAAACGAAGGTTGTTCTCAAGGGGGAAGCAAACTTGGTCTCACTTTGTACTATTGCAGCGGATTCCTGTTTTCTTTGGTGGGTCTCTTTTCCAACTGCCTTCGAGTGGCTCACTGCACTTAAGCCAAGAGATGGCCCAGTGTGGTCTGACCTGAGGCTTCTGTCATCGCTGCCCTGACTCAGAGCATGAGCCGTCGGTTTGTTCCTCCTGTCACTGCTCTCCCCTCTGCCCTCCCATGCTTGTGTGGGGAGGGAACCACCTTTGCTAGCCATTTACCGTGTGCTTGGGGTTGGATGCATTTTTATCCTCTCCCCCTCAGAACAACCCTCTGTTATTTATTAGATCGATATTTCAGCTGAGCAAACTGAGGTGCAGGTTGATTTCAAGGCATGACTTACCTACCCCAAGGCCTGCAGCTTCCTGGTAGTACTAGAATGCTTTAACACCATGGTGCTTACTCCTCTCCCTCTCTCTCTCTCTCTCTCAATTTCAAGGAAAACTTAGTGTCTATTTTGTTCTAGGCACGACACTCTGGGTGGTTTTAAAGATTCAGATCCCTGATGGAACAAGATTGAACATGTTGGATTGAAGGGTATTGAATAGGTTTCTCTGCTGTAGGACTTCCCCCCAGAGTGCCTCATGGCTCTCGGAAGGGGTAGATATAGCACATACATTGTATGTGTCATTTCCCACAATTATTTCCCCAAGGAGCATCTTTCCTAAGATGCTTTCCAAGGTGTGCATGGGGGAAAGGTAGGGCCACGTTGCGTATCATGTCAGTTCCCCATGCACCGGCTGGCAAGGAGGTCGCAGAAGCCTGCTTTGTCTCATGAGCCTGCCTGGGTATGGGATCTGCAGGGCGTGGAGGAGAGGAGGTGACATTGTGTGGCTGTGGGGTGCAGTGAGCCTGCCCTCCGTCCGCTAGAGGTGACAGGCTACATCCAGTCCGGGTCCAGCTGGCCTTCTCCTCACGCCCCAGCTGGCCTGGGTCTCAGTCATGTTCGCAGCACTGGACCCCGGGTACTTGGGGCCTCTCGCACGTTGCCTGTCAAAGGCCAGGTGGTTCTGGGTTTCTCCCATGTGCTCTCTTCTCCTTCTTGCTCTGTTTCTCTCTGTGTTTTATCGGCCTTTTAGTTTCTTCTGTTGCCTCGGTGTGCTTCTCTCTCTCTATTCCTCTCTCGCCACCTACCTCTCTCTCTGCTTCCCTCTGCTTTCCTTTCTTAGCCTGCCTCCCTCTGACTTTATCTCTGCTCTGCCTCTCCCTTCCCGTGTGCCTGTTGGCAGCAGCCTGTCTCTGTTTCTCCCTCATGCCTGAATCTTTCTCTGCGCCTGCCTCTTCCCTTCCCATTGTCTCGAGTGCCATAAGCTTACATCACTCTGACAGGATGATAGCTGCTGCTCATTGCAGTGTCTTGGAGAAACCACAGGTCCTTTCATTTCTTCATTGCCCGAGACTTTTTGTGTGTAGCACGCGGTCCTGTGATGGGGCTTTCAGTGGGATCCACTCCCACAACAAACGCCTTCGCAGACCTTTGCGGTGCTCCAGCGTCTGTCACTCTGTGTAACCATGTTGTGTTGAATTTTCTGTCTTTGACCTGTGGGCTGAGGACAGCTTCCCCAAGACAGGGACTGTGTTCACTCCCTCCTCTCAGAGGCTGGCACACGGTCACATGCAGGTATGATGGTTGAGCCTGACCACGCACCTGTAGTGTCTGTGGTGACACTGTTGGCCACACATTTGCTGACCCAGAAAGGTGCCTTCCTGGATCCTGCTGGATAAGAGACTTGCCGTAAGCTGCTTGGCGTTTCCATGGGTCTCCTTCCTGCCACGGTTGAAATGACTGAGCGGGTAGGAGAGAAAGACAAGTAATTAAAAATTCAGAGGGAGATAGGTGAAAAAAACTCATTCGCTTTGGGAAAAAATGCTTCCTGGGACTTTCTTGGTACCTTTAAACCTTCAGAGGGAGCCGGCTCATCTGAAGGCTGATGCTGTTTAAGTCAGGATAGTAAGAGATTTAGTAAGAGCTGTATTGTTCAGCTGGTGGCACTTGTGGACTCTCTGGCGATCAAGCACCAAACTGGCTGTGGTCACACCACAGCTCAGCACCACGTTCCAGATCCCAGGCGGCTTTGTAACCCGGCCCCGGACACTGTGTTCTGATTGCCTGCTGTCTTGGAGGAGATTATTTTCAAAAGTGCCGTTAAAGAGAGGCTGCTAAAAATATGTCTCACATGGAGGCTTAGCTCAGAAATAATCATTTTTGACACAAATCACCTGGAAAGATGCTTGCAGAATGCACTTTGAGCCCACCAAGGGTTTTCTGTCCGGGGGCAAATACCCCACGTGACCACATGCCCCTGGACGCTAAAGCAGATACTTTCTGTACCTTGGAGGGCTCCCGGGTCACAGACCTTTCCTCCCACATGTGCTTGTGATGCACTCTCGTCCCGTTTACACCTGGCTTGCTCGTCACCGTGGGTAGCTGGGCCCCACTGGGGAGCTCAGGGGGCTACAGTGTAGGGTTTGGGTGGGCAGAGCCTGGCTCCCCAAGGCTTATGGGTGTGGGACTTTAAAGTAACATTTCCATTAAGATGAGAGTTGTGTGTCTGTTGGCAAGTGCAGTGTGTGCTAGCTGCTCACAGCTGGTCCCTCACGTTGCTACAAATCGGAAGCACTGGCAAGGAACAGAGTTATCAGGGTTTATACACTCCGTGCTCCATGCTGACCAGCTGTGGGGCGAGGGAGGAATTTCCACACCTGCTTAGTCTGCCTGCCGGCCACTTGTGTTTCTTGTGGTGTCACATACAAAGTGTGGGGTACACGGTGGGGATGTGGCAGACATGGACAATGTGGACTCTACCCTTGAACAAGTCAAAGACCAGAATATGTTTGGTGTGACTTGCGTTTCTTTGCTTTGACTGCACGTGACTAGGCTTGGAGACTGAGGTCTGAAAAAGATAATCCTGAGACCTTCCTGTCACAGATTCTGAAGAAACAGAAGCCGGGACTAGGAGGCCACCCCTGGAGCCCCACCAGAGGAGAGATGACAGGCAGCAGCAACCAGGATGCTCTGGGGCTCACAGCCCTGTGCTCCCCTTTTACTTACCACCAAGTCCTTCCTGAGATGCACTTGCCCTTCCTTCTTTTGTTTTCATCTGACCAGGTGCTCAGATTCGGATGAATCTAAATCCTGAGCTCATGGCACATTCTCATTATTGGTGTGAGCAGGGCCTGCTCTTACTCATTTGATAAGTTAGCTTTGATCTCTCTTTGCCTTCATGGAAGATGCCCCCAGGCTTCCCCCCACCTCCCCTCAAGTAGTGACCTCAAGATCCCCCAGGTAGCAACCTGAAGACCTGGGTTGCTTGGCTCCTGACCACTGTATATTTGATTGGCATGTAGGTTTCTCAGTAGAAAGTTATTAGCATGGAAAAGTGGATCCTGTCTAGGCTGGTCTGGGCCTGGACCTCTGTCCATCCCTGTGGTCAGACTGCAGCACTGTCCTTGACTCGTGTCCTTTTTGTCGTCCTCAGAATGTAAGCTCTCCACCCTTCATTCTGTCTCCACTCTGCCTTGTAAGTCTTAATGACCATGACTATCCATCTGAATCCTAATTTATTCTATTTCTGCTAAATTAACACACAGTATTTCTAGGGACCCATAATAATCACATGATTATACTTGTAAAAACCCTCTAACCTAAATAAATATATATATATATATTTATTATTTATTATTAATAATAATTTCTCCATGACAATAGAGAAACTAACCATTCTGGTTAGTCTTACCTTCCCTACCAATTGCATGTGACTTTCTACATTATTTTTTAGATTTCTTCTTCTTTTTTTTAATAATCTTTTTTAAAAAACGCTCATCTCTTTTCTTCTGGCCCATCATTAACTTAGGGCTGAGATGGGAAGTGAGTGATTTTAGTTGAGTGACATTTGCACATCAAAAGGATTTATATATCTTCAGTAAAAAAAAATAAAAAAAAAATGCTGTTTTTGCTGTATGTTTCGTGGTGGTTGTGTCCCTGGCCAGCTGGTTTGTGGCATCCACAGACTGTTATGTATACATTATGTTGCTGTCTCTTCTAGGAGACCAGCCGGTCACATGGTTGGATTGAAACAGGTGCATCTTGGTAAAGGGATACCTGCTTAAGGGACAAAAAGCCAAACCATTGCCTTCCCTTTTGTGTCCTTTTAGAAATGCCCTCTTCTGGAGGGATGGGCACCCTCTTGGAATTGCCCATGAGGTTCCCAGGCCTTCTTGCCCTGGGGTCTGCAAAGCTGCTGCTCTGGTTTTGAGGACAATGATTTTGTTGACCAGGGTTTGAATGGTATTCTCCCAGCCACTGAAAGTCTAAGGGCCTTGTCCACACCCAAGTGGGTGGTTGCAGTTTGCTCTGTGGCCGATGTGGCCAGCCAAGCATCTGAGGTCTGACGTGGCCAGGGCTTTTTACTAAAGTCAGAAAAGCCTCAGATCCCCTTAGATTTTTATTTCTTTTCTGGAAAAGTGGCTTTTTTTTTGGCTGTCCACGAGTATCATCACCTTTGCCAGCATGAGTGTGTGTGTGTGTGTGTGTGTGTGTGTGTGTGGGAGTCGTCTCCCACCCTGTTACAGCGGGGCTTATAGCCAGGGGGTGTTCCCAGTGCCTTGATGCCGTGCAGAAATGTTTTGGCTGCGTTTTAAAAAGAATCTGGCAGATGCTGAAGCAGGACCTGACTCACACCTTCCTCACCTCTTGCTATTGCCCCTTTGGCCACGGAGTCCTATCCCTTACAATTTGCTCTTCCTTCTACCTTCACTGTCTTGTTCCTCTACCTTTTGTCTTTCAGAAGATGTGCTTTAAGTTTTTTTCTAAATTACATAAATAATCTATTTTTTTAAAAATATATTTTATTGATTTTTTACAGAGAGGAAGGGAGAGAGATAGAAAGTTAGAAACATCGATGGGAGAGAAACATCGATCAGCCGCCTCCTGCACATCTCCCACTGGGGATGTGCCCGCAACCCAGGTACATGCCCTTGACCGGAATCGAACCTGGGACCCCTCAGTCCGCAGGCTGATGCTCTATCCACTGAGCCAAACCGGTTTCGGCTAAATAATCTATTTTTAAAAGAAATAATGTGCAACTGACTAGAGTACAAAACATGTGTCCCTCTCCCCAAGATCCTTATAAAGAAGACTTTGGTATATGTCCTAGATATTTGTTATGCATTTACATACAGAGAGGCATGTATCTCTTACGTACATGGCACCATTTATACTGTTCATGCTGTTGAGATTGGCTTTCTCCATGTGTTGGCTTCTACTCCCCACTCTTCCCTGCCCTGCAAGGTCTAGCTCATTCTTTAAGAAAGTCCTTAGGGCTCTGTCAATACTGAGATGTTTTTATTTTGAACTTCCTCTAAATTCCCTTAATCTCTCTTTCCCTCTGGACTACCCATTTTACCTACTTTCTAAATGTTGCCCTTAGGTACTAATTAATTTGCTCTGTTGAACTATCCCCAGTTAATTTTCTCCATCCCCAAGAAGATTGTTGTCCCGTGGGGGACACAGACATGTTAACACATATTTGCCATGGGGTCTGATGTGGGTCTGGCTTTTGAAACATATTTGTTGAATGAATGAATGAATGAATGAATGAATGAACACAGAAATAATAGAGTTATGTCAGTTATCGGGTGGAATGGTGACACCATGGTGTCTTAATGAACTGTTGGGATTGGTCATGGAAGGCTTCCAAGAGGAGATGTGGGGCTTGGGTCTTCAAGGACGGGCCTGTTAGGTAGCGGAATGATGTTACAAATCAGCATGGTTTGTTCATGGATATTATCAGCCACTAGTTTCATGGGTGTATCTTTTGGCTTCTCCCTCAGATAACGAAGTGTGAGTGGCATTTACGCTCCCACCTGCAACAGTAGGTAACATTAATTGAATGCCTAGTATATGTAGTAGCAAGCCCATGAGGTAGGTACTCCTGTCGCCATGTAGAGATGAGAAACGTAAGGCACAGTAAGATAATGTCCCCAAGTCCTCCTGCCTAGTAAGTGCTGGAGCTGGTAAGTCTCTGACTTTTTCAGAGTCTCCTGCCCTCATCTTTCAGTGGAACTGGTGATGCTCACCAGAGTGAGTTGTGTGAAGTTTGAATTAAACGAGAAAATGCCTCTAAACCATCTGAAGTAGGGGATCAGATACCGCCTTACCTTGCCCCTGAATAAAATAGTGCCTGCCTTATTTTTCTTCATAGCACTTATTACTACTTGGCATAGAGTTCTTTACTCATTGTCTCCATCTTGGTCCACTTTTATACTTGGCTGTGTCCTCCGGGCCTGGTAGAGAGTTTTAAATTTTTGTGGAATGAATGAATATTAGTTCCTACTTCTCACCATAACATTCAGACTATGGATGTCCAGAAAATACTTGGTGAATCTGACTGAAACAAAATATTCTATGTCAATTCCACATACGACAAGGGACCATGAATTTATTTGTCACAAGATGATCAACTTTGCTGTTTTCATTTTTTATTTGCTGGCATGTGCAAGGAGTGATCATATGCCTCCCACCCTGACTTTCCTGATGTCTCCATTTAAATGCTTTCCAATTTGGGTATGAAATTACCTATCAGTCACAGAGAGGCTGTGGCTGTCGGAACAAGCCAGAGCTTATTTGGAGGAGCTGTTGGTGGAAGAGCAAGGGCTGCCTAGAGAAGACTTGCCCCCTTGCCCCAGCCCCTGTGGAATATCACTTCTGTCCTGGACAGTAGTCTGAATGTTACCCACACCCTAAGACCCAATGCTTTGGCACCTCATTTATTTATAGACTGGATGCAGAATTAGCATCCTCTTTAGTCAGGTGCCGACCCGCACACTGGCAGTCAGAGAACAGGCCTCGGACTGTCCCCTGGGCCCTCACAGTCTGCAGTGTGGGGGAGGAGACACCCACCTGAGCCCCTGCCTGAGTCTAACCTACTAGTTCCTCCTGTCAGCATCTCTCCATTCTGAGAGATCACACCAGGTGGGCTTCCCAGGGAGATGGTCCTGCCCTGTCAGATCTGTGTTTCCGAGGTTTTAAGGCCTGTAGCCTTGGTTGGGAGGGAGCAGGATGGTTTCAGGTAGTTTGAGAGTCAGGTGTGAATACCTGGACTCTGGTAGCGAGGAGGGATGCCCCCCCCTTCACTTTCCGTTCAGCAGTGCTGGTGCAGGCTCAGGCAGCTCAGATGCCCTGATAAAGCGAGTGTGGTCTCAGGGTCAGGGTGCTGGTGAGCCGTGGTGTCTAGAGGCCTGCATGCCCGGGCTCAGCCCCGGGTTGGCTGAAGGGGAATCTCTGAAGTGGGGCCTGGCATCCCAGTTGCCTCAGGTGATCTGACTCAGCCAGGTTGAGAGCCACTGTCACTTAGAATTCAATCAGGTCTTGTTTCCATTGGATTCCGATTGCTTTCTATACATAGCAAGTGAAATTCCTCTGTAAGGACCTTTTATAACTAAAAAAGGTGAGTCTGAGGACCGAGAGCTCTGCTCCAGGAAGACTTTCTCACTGTCTGCTAGCAAAGCTATAACCTTTCAGTCTTGCACTGTGGCTCCTAAGGTCAGTCAGCTGCCTGAACTGTTCTGTGAAACATATTTACCCTCCACCCACCCACCTGGCATTTCCAAGAGCTGACAGCATAGTGGATGGGGGCAGGGAGGGGCGGGAGGTGAACTCAGGAAATGATCTGTACCTCTAGTCCAGTGGTTCTCAACCTTCCTAATGCCGCGACCCTTTAATACAATTCTTCATGTTGTGGTGACCCCCAATCTCATTGTTACAAATTGAACATAATTAAAGCATAGTGATTAATCACAAAAACAATATGTAATTATATGTGTGTTTTCCGATGGTCTTAGGCGACCCCTGTGAAAGGGTTGTTTGACCCCTAAAGGGGTCGCGACCTACAGGTTGAGAACCGCTGCCCTAGTTATTGTGTTCCTCCTGGAGGAGCATTCCTTGGACCACCCCCTACCCCAGCCTTTTGACCATCCCTACCGAGGAATAACATGCCGACCCTCCTTTACTCGTCCCTTCGGAAGACACCGAGGCACCTCCTCTGTGTCAGTCACTGGGATGCAGTGCAGCGGCTGCCGTGTTTCATCCTTTCATCTAATCTATAATAAGCATGGCAGGGAGGTAATATTTCCCACTTCATAACTGAGAAAAGTGAGGCTCAGCCAAGCAGAGTGCAAGCCCAGACCTCCGTAACTGGAAAGCCATGCTCTTTTGAGATGGTGTCATAGCCCTGTATAGACTTGGCCCCCACACTGCCTGATTCCACGCCTGACTGAACTTGAGCAAGTTACATCAACTCTCTGAATCTCAGTTTCCCCATCTGTAAAATGAAGGTGATGAACCCATTAGGATGATGATGTACCTAAAATGTGTAACATGGCCTGGCACCAAGTAAGAGGCCAAAAAATGTAGCAAAGCAACACACACTTGCTCTCTAACAGTCTGGAGGCTAGAACTCTGAAATCAAGGGGTTGGGAGGGCCATGCTCCATCTGGAGGCTCCAGGAGGATCCTTCCTTACCTCTTCTAGCTTCTGGTGGCACCTGGCATTCCTTGGCTTGTGGCCACATCATTCCAATTCTGTCTCTGTCTTTGCATGCCTTTTCTCTCTGTGTGTCTCTCTTCTCTGGACACTTTTCTTTGGATTTAGGGCCCATCTGGATAATTCAGGATGATCTCATCTCGAGATCCTTAAGTACATCTGCAAAAATTGTTTTTTCAAATAAGTCATATTTATAGGTTTTGGAACTTGAGATATGGACATAGCCATTTGGCGTCCACCATTTAATTGACTATAGCTGCTATTAAAAACATGTTTGAAAGGCACAAGTCATACATGAATACATTCTTTTTTTTTTTTCTGAATACATTCTCAATGCCAACATGCAGATGCTAAAATCCCTTTGGTCATCACCCTCAATTCTATTCCCGACCCCAGAGATAACCATCCTGAAGTTTTGGGTGCTTACCCTTCCAGATGTTTCTGTTCAGATAGAAAGATAAACGTCATCATGGATTATTACCCTGTTGTATTCTGAGGTGAGTTAGGGCACAGCCTGGGCCCAGTGAGCCTGCAGCCCTGGAGGGAGTAGGAAGTAAGCCGATGCCTCCATGCACATGGGCCGTGCTGTGATAGACACCACACACAGTGCAGTGGCAGCGTTCAGCTCCCTCTGTGAGGGGATGTGAGGGTCAAAAGGCTTTACCAAGTGGGGGCACCTTGGAAACCATGAAAGGTGCATATGTGGGGAACGGTGTAAGGAAGGAACCTGGAGTGGGCTTAGCCACGCCAGCAGCAGGAAGCGAACCTTGATGTGTCATACTTGGGAACTGGATCCGTAGTTACCGCCCCTGATAGGGAGATATGGGGAGGGACTGGGTTCAGGGACTGGAAGTGCAAAAGTGAATGAGCCACAGTCTCTGCCCTGGAGGGTTTTCCCAGTGATGCATATGCCCTTGGAAGCTCACGAGGGGTGTTCTGTTTGCAAGAAGACAGCATTTGAGGTAATGGACATGGCGATACCTTTGTTGACCTTGCAGTCTGAAGTCTCCCGCAGATCAGCCCAGATAAGCCCAGCCACTGTTGTCTGTAATAACAGGCTCCTTAGGCCACTGCCTAAACATCTTTGATACCTTAATGCTCTTACACACTGCTCCCTGCTGACTTCTAAGTGACAGTTCCAGGTGCGTGTGCAATGTTTTGAAGGAAACCCTACATTTACTCTATAGTTACACCACAGTACTAGTGAGAGCGGGTTTGGATTCTAGAGTTTGCACAGCTCTGCTTTTCTTTGGCATCTTTTGGTTGCTCTGTGCCTCAGTTTCTCTGGTTATTCTATGGGACTTAAGGGTGAAATGAGAGTGAATGAGGCGGCTTAGTGTTTTCTAAACTTTTCCCCCTTTAAATAAATCATGCTTGTGTAACCCTTTCTTTATAAGAGGAGCTCTTCTTTGGAAACTCAGTATGGGTAAAGGGTCAAAGTAGAGCCAGAACTTGTTGAAGCAGGGCATTGGGGGGCAGGGCACTAAGCCCATGCGTAGGTACTATTGTCCCTGGGGGTCTGTCAGGAGCAGGGAGAAACCCCCTCCCCCCATGTGGAGAGAGGCAGTAGAAGTCTGCAGCCAGGAGACCCGGACCGCTGTGAGGTTGTTACTTCATCCTCAGGCCTTGGTTTCCTTATCTGTGGCAGAGCAGGTGTGGATTAGTTAAATGCTCCCAACTCATCGTTATAGGCCCAAGTCTTTCACTAGAGATTGGCTGAAAATTCATAACTTAAGAATAACTTTATATTAGCAACTTAAGCCTAGTGAAACTGTAGATAGTTGTTAATTAGTACTTTTCTTACAAGTAAGCTTTAAAAAATCTGTTGATGAAAGGTGATGAGCAGAGAGGTTGGCATATTATCTCGTGTGCATAGTCTAGATGGTGTGTGTGTGTGTGTGTGTGTGTGTGTGTGTGTGTGTGTGTGTGGCAACCTCCTGGCTTGTCCCCCTTGCCTGGCTCCCGGTGGCTTACTGAAATGTGAGCTGGCCCGTCTCTCCCTGTGGAATTCCCTTCAGTGGCTCCCCTCGATTTGAGCAGAGGACAGCCTCAGCCCAGCCACCTTCCCTCCCAGCCACGTTCCCTTATCCCCTGGCAGCCCCCTGTTATCCCAGCTCCTCTCTGCAGACTTTCCCACTGTGACATGAAATAATTGCGTGGATCGGGCACTTAAAGTCATCTCTCCTGGGGGATTGAATGGTTCGTGAGCACGGCTTTGTCTTCATTCTCTGAGGCCACCCTGTCGCTTGGTGCGAGCCTGTGAGTAAGCACCTGCGTGTGGAGAATGGAGCAGGGCCCCCACTCACGGGTGAGGGCTGCGGGGCCCCCAAGCCGGTCTGTTCTGTCCAACACCCTTGCACTCTGTCCACAGATAATGAGAGCAGCTGCCACTCAGCAAGCAGCTGTTTCCGCCAGGTGCTGGGCAGGGGATGGTCCTCGCAGGATCGTGCTGAAGCCTCACAGTAACCCCACAGGGGCTGCTTCCCAGGAGGACTGGCCCAGAGAAGAGTGGCGGCTTGTTCTAGGCCCCACAGCCACATCCGAGCTCAGGCCCTGCCGGCCCGAGTCCCACGCCAGGCCTTTTCTACAAAATTGAAGCACTTACTTAGAACGGGGAAAGAAATCACAACACATCATCACTTTCAAAGAGCGATAAGTACCTCCAATATCTCAGAATCCAGATAAACATGACAGTTTTATTAATTAACCATCTGACACATCTCCACTACTTCCCCCACATTTAAGGCTGATAATCTTAAGTACAGAGGCTGTGCTCTGCTGGCCCCCTAATAGGACACTGATATTATAATGTATTTTCTGTGCAGAGAATAGAGAGACAATTCAGTTGTTTTCTGCATGCTTGATCAAAACATTTCCCCACCATTTTATCTGGAAAAATTTGAGATAGTTCTATGGAAGGCCTTCACGTGAGCACCGTGCGCCCACCCCCGGGTGCTGCCACTGACACTGGCTGGCCGGCACCTGCATTACCCTCCCTCTCCCCCGCCCCCTCATGCGCCCGTCACATCATCTTGTTTTTCTGATGCAAAATATGCTGCACATTTTAGTTTTCATTTTGTCCAAAATACGAAAGTGTGCATTCTGGAGTTTAATACTTTTGTTTGCGGTTTTTTCATTGTTTGAGATAACATTTATATACATGTTTGGACATGTTTTAATTGTGTGGTTACTGAGTGTTGATGAGGGCACAAGCCTGTGTGGCCCGCATTCCTCTCAAGGCGTAGAATGTTGCCCTCATCCCAGAATGGTCCCTGCCCGACTGTCCCCACACCTCTCTCAGAGGCAGTCACTGGGTATTTTTCCCTGTCTGAGACATAACACTTCTTCTTTTAATTTAAAATGTCAAGGTTGTCACACTTATTTTTCATAAGGGTAACAGCTCATGGATGTAGTAAAAATGTAGAAGGTATAAAGTTTTACAGTAAAAAATAAATCTTCCTTTTGCCCCCGTGCCTTGCTTCTCACTGTCCTTTGCTCACAGCGTCACAGTTGGCAGTTTCTGTGTTTCTAGAAATGATAACTGCACATCCAATCACATGGGTACCCACCTCCCAGCTGCTTCAGGAAAATAGGAGCTCGCCCGACATGCTGTTTTGTGTCTGGCTTTTGTCATTTGACAATAAACCTTAGAGATCATCCCCAGTTAGCAGAGATCTGTGCTCTCCCTTTAGTAGTTGTGCAGGCTGGCTCCCGCTGGAGCAATATCTTATGTAACCATTTCATTAGTTGTTTCAAGCTGTTATTGCCACGAATGGTGTTGCAGTAAATGCCCTTGTATAGGTGTCCTTGTCCATATCTTGTCTGTGTATCTTGGTTACCTGGAAAGAAATGAGATGTCCATCTTAGTAAATTAGATAATTTTCTCACATTCCTTCCCTCTCCTCCCCGGTTCTCCTCCCATTCATTGACCCACCTGTTTATTTGCACATCTTTGTATCTGTCTATCCATCCACTGGGAACATTCTTTCAGTGATCAGTATGTCCCTGATACGTCTTGGGCTCTGAAAATATTGTTCTCAAGACTCTCAGTCTTGACATGAAGACAAATTCACAGAGGTGTGATTGTCTGTGTTTGTGCAGGCTTCCGGGGCTGCCCAGAGGTAGAATAAAAAACTTTAAAACTCCTATTTGCCAGTTCTTTACGCCCAGCAGAAAGTCTTAGATCTCAGCTGATTTTCAAACCCCATGTGGCTCTGATACCTCTAATTGTACATCTGTAAAACAAAAGAACAAATGAACAAACATACAAATGGAGCCCTGGAAGTGGTCCAGACCCAGGCCGGCCGCTCTGGAGGCAAGGGAAGCCCAGGCTACTTGATGCTCACAGCAGCCACGCTGGATGGCAGAGCCATACCATTCACAGTTCGCGCCTTATTGAAACATGAGATGAGAAAGCAGGGGTGTTGGCGGGATGGGAGATAGTTTTTGGCAGTGCAAAATGAGAGCTAATTGCTTAAGGGAAGGCTGTTTGAAAGGGGATGAGTGAGAAAGTGCCTCTGGAAACAGATTGCGGGTGTGATTTCATGACTGGGACAAAGGTTTGCTGCTGTCATGTCTGCCTGTTGCCTTTCCTTTGAACAGGCAGCCCTGTGATTAGAAGAGGGACTACGATTCACTTTCTCTGGTTCTTCTGATCTCCAAACTAATGTATCCTCATCATGCATGGAGATTGGGGATGTGCTACAAAGCAGTTTACGAGTGGATTGGCATTTCAGTGTGGAAACACAGCTTCCATTTTATATTCGTTCCTTTCACCAGCCGCACATGCTCATTCCGTGCCCATGGTGTGCCGGTGCTAGGCAAGGATGGCATGTGTCATGGTGAGAACAGACGTGGGAGTTCCCAGGAGGAGCAATGTGCAGATAAACCGGAATGGAGTCGTTGCCAGCTGAACAACGTGAGCCATGAAGGTGGCAGTGTTTAGTTTTGTTGGTCAGGGAAGGCATCTCAGGAATTCAGTTTCAGCTGGAACTGGGAAGATGAGAGAGGAGCCAGCCATACAGAGCGGCTGGGGTCAGAGGGGAGGGGCCTGTGACTTGCGATCATACTTGCTTCATAGTATCTGAGGATTCAATGTGCGAATACTTGGCACATTGTAGGTGTTTGACACATGTTGGTCCCTCGTCCCCTCCATCTTTGTTACTCTGTCTAGTAGGACAGTCAGGGGCTGGTTGCCAAGGGGTAGGCGAGGAAGAAATCAAGGTTTACTGAAGCCGGGTGACGTCTCTGACTACCAGTGGGAGCCTGGATTAGAATTCAAAACATCTGAGCTTCCGTTTGTCCCTCAGGGTTCAGCTCAGAGCCTGGAGGGTGACCTGTGTATTTGGAGACGGAGAAGGAGCCGGGCTACCAAGGGGAAACCAGCCACTTTGGGCTGGGCCAGGTCTGCACCTTGGCCTCCAGGCCTGGTGCCTATCAAAGTCACTCTGGTGACAAAGAAGACAGGCAGTGAGAAAGGCTGTGAGACCCACTTGTACACTGTACACATCAGCTCCTGAGGGCTGAGTCCTTGACACCAGCCAGGCTCTGCTGTAGGATCTGGATAACTCCGTCTCTGAGCTTCATAGGGTGCAGACGCAGAGATGGGGGCTTCCTAGTGTCCAGGTGCAGGTGCAGGTACAGAGCACGGGAGCTTCCTAGTGTGCATGTGCATGTACAGAGCACGGGTCTTCCTAGTGTGCAGGTGCAGGTACAGAGCACGGGGGCTTCCTAGTGTGCAGGTGTAGGTACAGAGCACGGGGGCTTCCTAGTGTGCAGGTGCAGGTACAGAGCATGGGGCTTCCTAATGTGCAGGTGCAGGTATAGAGCATGGGGCTTCCTAGTGTGCAGGTGCAGGTACGGAGCACGGGGGCTTCCTAGTGTGCAGGTGCAGGTATAGAGCATGGGGCTTCCTAGTGTGCAGGTGCAGGTACAGAGCACGGGGGCTTCCTAGTGTGCAGGTGCAGGTATAGAGCATGGGGCTTCCTAGTGTGCAGGTGCAGATACAGAGCACGGGGGCTTCCTAGTGTGCAGGTGCAGGTACTGAGCACGGGGGCTTCCTAGTGTGCAGGTGCAGGTACAGAGCACGGGGGCTTCCTAGTGTGCAGGTGCAGATACAGAGCACGGGGGCTTCCTAGTGTGCAGGTGCAGGTACAGAGCACGGGGGCTTCCCAGTGTGCAGGTGCAGGTACAGATCACGGGGGCTTCCTAGTGTGCAGGTGCAGGTATAGAGCATGGGGCTTCCTAATGTGCAGGTGCAGGTATAGAGCATGGGGCTTCCTAGTGTGCAGGTGCAGGTACAGAGAACGGGGGCTTCCTAGTGTGCAGGTGCAGGTATAGAGCATGGGGCTTCCTAGTGTGCAGGTGCAGATACAGAGCACGGGGGCTTCCTAGTGTGCAGGTGCAGGTACTGAGCACGGGGGCTTCCTAGTGTGCAGGTGCAGGTACAGAGCACGGGGGCTTCCTAGTGTGCAGGTGCAGGTACAGAGCACGGGGGCTTCCTAGTGTGCAGGTGCAGGTATAGAGCATGGGGCTTCCTAGTGTGCAGGTGCAGGTACAGAGCACGGGGGCTTCCTAGTGTGCAGGTGCAGGTATAGAGCATGGGGCTTCCTAGTGTGCAGGTGCAGGTACAGAGCACGGGGGCTTCCTAGTGTGCAGGTGCAGGTACGGAGCACGGGGGCTTCCTAGTGTGCAGGTGCAGGTACAGAGCACGGGGGCTTCCTAGTGTGCAGGTGCAGGTATAGAGCATGGGGCTTCCTAGTGTGCAGGTGCAGGTACAGAGCACGGGGGCTTCCTAGTGTGCAGGTGCAGGTATAGAGCATGGGGCTTCCTAATGTGCAGGTGCAGGTATAGAGCATGAGGCTTCCTAGTGTGCAGGTGCAGGTACAGAGCACGGGGGCTTCCTAGTGTGCAGGTGCAGGTATAGAGCATGGGGCTTCCTAGTGTGCAGGTGCAGGTACAGAGCACGGGGGCTTCCTAGTGTGCAGGTACTGAGCACGGGGGCTTCCTAGTGTGCAGGTGCAGGTACAGAGCACGGGGGCTTCCTAGTGTGCAGGTGCAGGTACAGAGCACGGGGGCTTCCTAGTGTGCAGGTGCAGGTATAGAGCATGGGGCTTCCTAGTGTGCAGGTGCAGGTACAGAGCACGGGGGCTTCCTAGTGTGCAGGTGCAGGTATAGAGCATGGGGCTTCCTAGTGTGCAGGTGCAGGTACAGAGCACGGGGGCTTCCTAGTGTGCAGGTGCAGGTACAGAGCACGGGGGCTTCCTAGTGTGCAGGTGCCGGTATAGAGCATGGGGCTTCCTAGTGTGCAGGTGCAGGCACAGAGCACGGAGGCTTCCTAGTGTGCAGGTGCAGGTACAGAGAACGGGGGCTTCCTAGTGTGCAGGTGCAGGTATAGAGCATGGGGCTTCCTAGTGTGCAGGCGCAGGTACAGAGCACGGGGGCTTCCTAGTGTGCAGGTGCAGGTACAGAGCACGGGGGCTTCCTAGTGTGCAGGTGCAGGTATAGAGCATGGGGCTTCCTAGTGTGCAGGTGCAGGTACAGAGCACGGGGGCTTCCAGTGTGCAGGTGCAGGTACAGAGCACGGGGGCTTCCTAGTGTGCAGGTGCAGGTATAGAGCATGGGGCTTCCTAGTGTGCAGGTGCAGGTACAGAGCACGGGGGCTTCCAGTGTGCAGGTGCAGGTACGGAGCACAGGGGCTTCCTAGTGTGCAGGTGCAGGTATAGAGCATGGGGCTTCCTAATGTGCAGGTGCAGGTACAGAGCATGGGGGCTTCCTAGTGTGCAGGTGCAGGTACAGAGCACGGGGCTTCCTAGTGTGCAGGTGCAGGTACAGAGCACGGGGGCTTCCTAGTGTGCAGGTGCAGGTACAGAGCACGGGGCTTCCTAGTGTGCAGGTGCAGGTACAGAGCACGGGGGCTTCCTAGTGTGCAGGTGCAGGTACAGAGCACGGGGGCTTCCTAGTGTGCAGGTGCAGGTATAGAGCATGGGGCTTCCTAATGTGCAGGTGCAGGTAGAGAGCATGGGGGCTTCCTAGTGTGCAGGTGCAGGTACTGAGCACGGGGGCTTCCTAGTGTGCAGGTGCAGGTACGGAGCACGGGGGCTTCCTAGTGTGCAGGTGCAGGTACAGAGCACGGGGCTTCCTAGTGTGCAGGTGCAGGTACAGAGCACGGGGGCTTCCTAGTGTTCAGGTGCAGGTATAGAGCATGGGGCTTCCTAATGTGCAGGTGCAGGTACTGAGCACGGGGGCTCCCTAGTGTGCAGGTGCAGGTACGGAGCACGGGGCTTTCTAATGTGGAGATGCAGGTACAGAGCACGGGGGCTTCCTAGTGTGCAGGTGCAGGTATAGAGCATGGGGCTTCCAGTGTGTAGGTGCAGGTACAGAGCACGGGGGCTTCCTAATGTGCAGGTGCAGGTACAGAGCATGGGGGCTTCCTAGTGTGCAGGTGCAGGTACTGAGCACGGGGGCTTCCTAGTGTGCAGGTGCAGGTACGGAGCACGGGGGCTTCCTAGTGTGCAGGTGCAGGTACAGAGCACGGGGGCTTCCTAGTGTGCAGGTGCAGGTACAGAGCACGGGGCTTCCTAGTGTGCAGGTGCAGGTACAGAGCACGGGGGCTTCCTAGTGTGCAGGTGCAGGTATAGAGCATGGGGCTTCCTAATGTGCAGGTGCAGGTACTGAGCACGGGGGCTCCCTAGTGTGCAGGTGCAGGTACGGAGCACGGGGCTTCCTAGTGTACAGGTGCAGGTACAGAGAACGAGGGCTTCCTAATGTGGAGATGCAGGTACAGAGCACGGAGCTTCCTAGTGTGCAGGTGCAGGTACAGAGCACGGGGGCTTCCTAGGGTGCAGGTGCAGGTATAGAGCATGGGGCTTCCTAATGTGCAGGTGCAGGTACAGAGAACGAGGGCTTCCTAATGTGGAGATGCAGGTACAGAGCACGGGGGCTTCCTAGTGTGCAGGTGCAGGGACAGAGCATGGGGCTTCCTAGTGTGCAGGTGCAGGTATAGAGCATGGGGCTTCCTAGTGTGCAGGTGCAGGTACAGAGCACGGGGGCTTCCTAGTGTGCAGGTGCAGGTATAGAGCACGGGGGCTTCCTAATGTGCAGGTGCAGGTACAGAGCACGGGGGCTTCCTAGTGGGAGGCAGCACAGCTCAGTGTGCAAATTGCAGACTCTGGAGCCGGACCACAAGCATTGGGAGCCCACCTCTGTCACTGACTAGTTGAATGACCTCGGATAAGTTACTTTTTGGGCTATCTATTGGTAAATGTCATACCACCCCAAAATTCAGTGACTTAAAAAACACATCCATTTTCTTCTCATGATAATTTGGGTTGACTGGGCTCAGCTGGGTGGTTATGTTACATCATAAGGTGTCGGCTGGGCCTACAGTCACCTGGGGCTACCGTCACCTGGAGCTCGACTGAGCTGGACATCCAAGATGGGACGCTTGTTCATGTGGCGGTTGGCGCTGGCTGTCCTCTGGGTCTCAGATGGGATTGGTGGGCTTCTCCACCTGGAGTCACTGAGGCTGAGGCTGCCCAGGAACCACGGGCTGGGAGGTTTGGGTTGGGCTCCTGCATCGTCACTTTATTCACACCGACCACTCTCATCCTCACCTGTGACATGGGGCGACGTCTCTCCCCACAGGGCCGTGAGGAGGAGGGTGTGAGGAGGGTCGTTGTGGGAAAGCTCTGCGTAAAGCAGGAAGCCGTGGGGACTGTGGCATTGCTGCGTCTGCGGGTCTCTCAGGACAGGAGGTGAGGGCACCTGCCTGGGTCCTGATTCTGCCAACGGGAGACGTATAGTTTCCCCATGGGTTTGGCAGTTGGCTGATTCTCTTTCTGCCCTTCCTTCCTTCACCTCCCTCCCTCTCCCTTCTCCTTTCATCCTTTCTTCCCTCTCTCCCTTTTTACATAGAAATTTATTTAGCACACTTGTCATTCGTTGTGGCAGAACCTCTAGTATTTGTACCCTCTTCCCAGTTTGAGAACTCCCCAGTCAGAGTGTCAGGATGACCCGTGTCCCTGTCCCATGCCTGCATCGTGAGGTGGCTGCTGTCAGCTGACCTGCCCCTGCCCTCAGCCCCCAAGAAGCCCAGGGAATCGAGCCAGGGTTTTGTGGAAGCTTGTGGCTGAAGCAGCCCAGACGCTGATTCTCCGTGGGTCTCGAGAACCCAGGATTCCTGGCTGCTCTCCTCCCAGCAAGGGCCCTGCCTTCCCCGCACCCACATTCTGCCACATGGCTTCCCGAGGCCAGACGGTGAGCTGCCATCTCTGCGGGGTCAAAGCGAAGTGAATGAAGACAGCTGAGCTGCCAATCACTTATTATGCCCCATGAGGAGAGCAAATCAGAGAGAGGGCTGCCTCCCAGAGCTGTGCTCCTGGTTCCTGGGGCTTCAGGAGGCATAAGGAATGTTGGTGGCCAGTATCAGTAGAAAGTTATATTTCTGATAAAGTACCCTCTTTTCCACACTGAAATATAGCCAGCTTCCTGGTTGAATACTGTAAACCCAGATGATGGCCAGTACCCAGCTGGGTAGACAGCATTTCCAGGTGGACAAGGGCACGGTGGTACAGCCAGTGTCTTCAGGGTCCCTCCTCCCATCTGTGTTCTCTAGCGGATCCTCTCATTATGCCAGGAGAGACGAGGTGCTGAGGGGAAGCTCGGAGGACACTAGAGGCCGAGAGCCACCTACAGCCCCACCAGAGAAGGCTCAAGAGTCCTAGCCTTTCCCATCGGCCCCCCTCCGTCAAGGGGAGAGAGTGCCTGGAAGGTGGTGAGCCTTCAGAGCCTTCCTTTGCCCTTTTCCACTCCCGATGCATCAAGGAGTTTGAAGGCAAAGTCTCTTCCATCTGGCTTTCTGCATTCTAGCAAATACATTGAGGGAAGGAGTTGGAAAAAATATAATTTACAATGCACACTTAAATTAATACAGAAGGTGTATCTGTTTGTGGCCACACAATTAATGCATCCTCATTGTGGAAAGTACAGAAAAGTTCAAATAGATAATCAAATTCATCTGACCTCTCAGCCAGCTCCCACTGTCATCTTTCAGGTCTCTTTCATTCTGACTTTGTCGGCACACATGCATTGTGAGTTATTTTGGGAATCACAGGGCATTTGCAGTCCATAGCAGCTTGTTATTAAGCAGAGAGCAGGAGCTTTTTTCTGTGCCATTAAAAATTGATCAAAAGGACTCTATTGGTGGGATTATACTTTTTAATTTAAATTTTGGGGTGGCAGTATGTTATTTCAAAACTCAAACGATATAAAAGGCTATTTGGTAGACAGCCTCACTCCCAATGCCGTGCACCAGCTTCCTGGACCTCCACCCCCAGCCCACAGGTGCCCCTTTGGTGTCTTAAATTTCACTGCTACAGCTTCTTGATGCAAAAAACAAACCCCAAACAACCAAATGCAACTTGATAGTCTTAATTCTTCGTTTTGACACATGGTAGTGTGTAAGACCCACCGACCACCCCTGCTTTTGTTGTCACTTGATCATCTGTCTCGGAGCTCTTTTCAAAACAGCACATGGAATGCTATCATTTTCTTTAAAAGTGTGTTTAAATTTTTTAAAAAGCAGTTCATTCAAAATATACTCTTTTTTTTAAATCTTAGAGAAAAATAATAAATGAAAAATATGCCTTTTTTCTCCCCAACCCCACTCTTAATCTACTATCAATGACAGCCACAGTCACTATGCTCATATACTTTTCTGGAATTACTTTTATGCTTGCACCCTCGGGAATGTGTGTACCTCATTGTTAGCTTGGCCATCTCATGTGGACGTGCCACATGTTCTTGAATCATTCCTCTCTGGTTGGACCTTCATGTTGTTCGCTTTTTCCCCACTTGTCTGAGCAATGGAAAGAGAATGATCTTTGATGTGAATGTTGGTCTTTGGTTGTTTCTTCTTGATAAACTCTTGGCGTGAGGTTTCTGGGGCAAAGGATGTGGATGTTTTGGGAATCTTGGGACATGGCGCCTCGTGGCCTCCCTAGTAGATGCTACCAGCCCTCCTCCCAGCCACCCACAGGAAAACGGCAGTCGCCTGAACAGCAAGGCCACCCGACCCAGCCCACAAGTTCCTGACCGTTTGAAAATGGAAGTGTTTTCCAGTGGCTGTCTTGGCAGGTTTCCTCCTTGTTGGTCTTGAAGGAATTTCTCAAAAGCAGCTTCCTAGCAAAGTCTGCTGCCTGGGGCCCTGTCTACTAGTAACTGCTTAGCTCACATCTGAGGGCTCCAGCTGGGTTACTCTCCACCTGGGCTGCCATATGTGAGATGAGAGATACCCCTTGGGCTGGCAGGACAGATTCATGCCTAGTGTCAAGGATAACAGAACATACTGCTCCTACTTCTCAATAATTGTCCTATTATTATTATAGTGCACAAGTCAGTTATTGAGGCCTTTCTATCTGCCAGGCATTGTTTTGCATACTTCATAGGTGTTGATTCTCTTTGTCCTCAGAGTAACCTATGAATATTACTACTGTTATACCCGTTTTACAGATGAAGTCAGTGGGACACAGAGAAATTGGGTGGTTTGCTCATGACCCTACAGTCAGGAAAAAGGGGAGATGGGATTGGATCCTGAGCCATGAGGCCTCAGATCACAGGCTCCGTAATTACTGGGTTCTCCTGCCTCTGAAGGGAACCCACTGTTTCTTTAAGGGGGACCTTCGGAATGCTCTACGAGTAGAACTTCTGGCTCCATCTCACCTTCTCCTTTCACCTGTTAGCTGGTGTTTCCTCTGTCTGGGGGAATTTGTAGCAGAAAAGCCTTTGAAGTTGGACAGACCTGGACTCATACCCGGTTTGTATACTAGTATGTGTGACTGGGCACTCCCACGGCCTCCCTGAACTTCAGTCCATCTGTAGAGTAGGGGGTGGGAGGAACCTACCCCTGGGACTGTTACCCAGACTGTATAATATGAATGTAGATTACCATATAATATGAAATCTCTGACAGGTGTGCAGTGTGAAGTAAAAGTTCTCTTTCCCTCACTACCCCACAACCTTCTCTGTTCCACTTGGTTCCTCTTAGTTCTGATCCTCATTTAAAAAATATATATATATATATTTCTGTTGATTTCAGAGAGAGGAAGAGAGAGGAAGGGAGAGGAATAGAAAGAGATAGAAATATCAGTGATAGAAAATCATTCATCAGCTGCCTCCTGCACACCCCACACTGGGGGTCAAGCTTGCAACCCAGGAAAGTGTCCTGACCGGGATTTGAACTATGACCTTCTCTGGTTCATAGGTCGACTACTCAACTACTACTGAGCCACACCAGCCAGACTGATCCACATTCTTAAGCTCTAACCAGTTCAGATTCGATCAGTTTACAATAGGAAATGTATCCTGGGTGTGATGATGTTATCACCATTTATTGAGCATCCACCAGTGCTGGCCACTGTGTCATCTGCTTTACATGGTAGCTGCCATCACGCAGGCAGGCTCGTCTCATACTCAGCCATGTCCTCCCAGGGCCTCGGAGTCGAAGAAGACCCTGTCCTGCTGCCTGGGGTTTCGATACGTTATGAGGGGAAGGATGGGGCCACAGGAGGCAGGCAGGGGCTGTTTGTGTTTATGCATTGGATGTGTCTGTGGTGTGATGTTCATCTTGGCAACAATGGATAATTTTTTCTACTGCGCATTTGCTATCTTGCATCTCAGATTTTAACTAGGCCTTGATAGCTCCAAAATTGCATGCTTTTATATGCCTGTGATTATCTCGGCAGGATGATCAGCCCTTTTTCTGTAAAGATGATTGAGATCGCTCATGGCATATTTTTGTTCCTGTAACATCATCTCTAGCATCCTTGCACAGAACCTCATTGTTTTCCAGCCCTGCCTTTCCACCTCCGTGTGAGCAGGGGATGCTCAGGGAGCAGGAGAGACAGGGTTCTATTGTGATTATGCAAACCATGGTAACCACGATGTGTTCTCTCTCTTCTCCTCTCCTGATGGCAGGTGCCTGGAGATCTGAGTCAAACATCGGAAGATCAGAGTTTGTCAGATTTCGAAATGTAAGTCCACTGCGTCTGCTTATGAGGGCCCTTTAGAAATAGGACTCTGTGGTTTGGCTTGAGTCCCAGAAGGACCACATGGGAAAACAGAAATCACTGTTTAAGTCCGCACAGGCTGGTTTGGTTCTGGTAGAGGTGGGGCATTGTTCGCCTGCAGCCCGAGTCTGGCCTTCAGCTTTGTTTTATGTTTCCCCTTCAGTATTGAAAAACAATTTTTTTTTGGCTGACATTTAAGAGTTGAAAGATATCACATAAAAATGTAAATTTCTCTATTTTCTTTAAAAAAAGAAAATCCTTGCAAGCCATATTCAGAGCTGAGCAGCAGCTTCCTCCTTCATACAGGGCAAGTGCTCCTCAGTGAACCACAGTCCACACTTCTCCCAATTACCTGACTCTGGCTCACCATTCATTTCATTGACTGTGTGTTTCCTTGGGAATTTGAATCTATAATCCCTGGTTGTTGGAAAGAACAATAGCATTGATCTGATTTTTTATAGATTCAGTTCTGTCTGGTGCCTCTGCTGATAACCCCAAAGGAATTTGGTTGATCTTTAGACCGAATATTTCTGATTAGGTTGTCTTGGTTTTTGGACTGATAATCCCCTTGGGCTGGTAAAGAGAGTGGAGTGGGCACTGGATTAAGGCCACCAGAACCCCCCTCTTGTCTCATTCACTTGCTTGTGTGGAAGAAGGCTCAGCCTCCAAAAAAAGGTGTCATCTGGGGAGAGCCCACATCTCTAGAGGCCCGGTGCACGAAATTTGTGCACGTGTGTGTGTGTGTGGGGAGTCCCCTCAGCCCAGCCTGCACCCTGTCCAATCTGGGACCCCTTGGGGGATGTCCGACTGCTGGTTTAAGCCCGATCCCAGGGATTGGGCCTAAACCAGCAGTCAGACATCTTTCTCACAATCCTGGACTGTTGGCTCCTAATTGCTCACCTGCCTGCCTGCCTGGTTGCCCCTCACTGCCTCTGTGTGCTGGCCTGATCGTCTCTAACTGCCACCCGGCCACCCTGGTCGCCCCTAACTGCCCCCTGCTACCAGCCTGGTCACCCCCAACTGCCCCCCTGCTGCCCTGGTTGCCCCCAACTGCCGCACCTCCCTCCCTGCCAGGCTGATTGTCCTGGTCACCCCACACAGCCTGCTTGTTCAGTCATTTGGTTGTCCCTCACTAACCCCCCTGCCTGTCTGGCTGTAGGCAGCCATCTTGTGATGGTGTGAGGGTTAATTTGCATATTACCTCTTTATTATATAGGATATATATATAGCTTTTAAACTAAACCTTTTAAAAATAATCTTTGGGGACCAAGTAATGCAACTTAAACTGGTCCTTTACCGTTAAGTGTTAGAGACGTTGTCATAAATTTTTTGCGCATGATGCATCTTAGAGGAAAAGATAGTCCCCTCCCCTTTTTTGTAAATTGAAATGACCCATTTCGATCTTTCCTTTGGTCAGATCAAACCGGGCGCTGATCAACGTCTGGATCCCATCCGTGTTTCTCCGGGGCAAAGCAGCGAACGCATTCCATGTGTATCAGGTAAGTGCCTGGTTGCCAGGTAGGCAGTGCTGGGGGAGAGCTGACTCGTTTGTTGCTCTGGTCTCGGCCTCCTGGCAGTAGTGTGCTATGCTGTGCTGTGCTGTGCTGTCCTGAGAGGCCACAGCTGCAGACATCGCACTCAGCGGCCAGCTCCTGAGGAACTGGTCCTCCGTCCAGGAGGGGGCCAGTGGCTTCTCACGCAGTTAGCCTCTCAGTGTGGCCGTGGGCCCTTGGCTCTGACAGCGTGAGGGAAGGGGCGTCTGTGGCTTCTGTGGGAACTGAGGAGGCCAGGCGTGGCTCTGGCCTCAGGAGCACCTGTCCTGTGTCCAGAAATCTGCCCTCCCCTACTCCTCCCCCCCCCCCACGCCGGTCCTCTAATGAGGCCCTTTCAGGCTACTCTCTGAGGGATGATGAGATGGCTCCCAGCAGCACCGACTCTGGCCTCAGGGTGGTCTCAGCCACGTCCTCAGCATTTCTCGTGGGTCTGTCTTGTATCTCAAACCATCCCTTCACCTTGGGGTCGGGTGATTGGCTTCTGTGATTGGCCAGGTTTGGATCATGTGACCACCGCTGGCACTGGGGCTAGAGTAGATAATGTGTCTGAGAGGGGAGACATGGCTCCCACATGTAAACCTGGGTACTCTTTCCAAAGAAGGGGCAACAGGTGGTCGACCAACAAAAACTATAGACGTCTCCTCTCTCTCCTTGGGGTAGAGCCGACCACCTACTGGCTCAGAGTTGAGTGTCTGGGACCCTAGAACTTTTGTCTGTTTTGGAGGTAATTTGGCCTCAACAACTGGGACCCCAGTTTTCCATCTTTTCTCTGATTTTCTGATGCCTCTTCCAGCCCTGCCTCCTTATCCTCTCTCTGTCTTTCTCTGTCTCCCTGGATACCAATGTCCAGCCGCCAGTGTTCACCTATCCTGGGACTGGTTTGTTCTCAGCTCCTACTTGTAGCTGCTTCCGGTTCTGTGGCTTCTGGTATCACAACAATGTTCACTGAGTTTTGTTTTTATTCCCCTGAGCTCTGTGAAAAGCCTTGCATTTTGTTGCCATTTTTCTTGGTGGGGGATTGACCCATTGAAGAAGTCATCTCAGATATTAGGATATTTCCTCCAAAGTCTGAGACGGTGAAAAAAAAAAATGACATTGAACTTGAAAATAAAACTCTGGCTTCAATTTTGTGGCCTTCAGTAAACCTAAGCTTTCCTGTCTGTGAAATGCAAATAGTAACACTACTTGCCTTGGAACGCTCTTACCCGCATTAGGATTACATGGCACAGTGGACATGTAGTTTCTCTCTGGTCTTCAGACATGATTGTGTTTGGGCTCCGGGGCAGGTCTGGTGGTGGACATGCGGCACAGAGGTGGGAGCATGAGCAGGGCACACAGGTCTCACCTAAAACCTCAGGGACCAATGATTTCTCAAGGACACTCGCACCCGAGAGTCATTTGCTCCCCATGTAGCTGGGCAGCACTAGCACTCAAAGTGTCAGAGAAGCTGGGTGTCCACATTGCTCTCAGCTCTGACTTAATAAGGGGATTAGATAGGACAGATTTCTGAATATCTTCTTTCTTTCTCTTTGTATCCCAAACCCCAATAAACACACTCCCTTCAAGTTCTGCCTGAAAGTGGTGGTCATCAGAAAGCCGGGTGTTGCCCTGAGGATGAAGAGTGAAGCGATGGCTTTTATTCCGAGCAAAATGAAAACATGACATCCCCGGAGAGTTGTCCTTGACCTTTCATTCTTTCCCCCCAGCTCACCCCAGGAAGCAACGGGGCAGGTTTCAGCTTCTGAAAGTCAGTTATGAAATGAGAGGGACACAGCAGATATGCCGTTGCCTGGGAGATTGTTACCACAGCAGTCACAATGGCAGTCCAGCCTCCCTCTCCCCGTGCACTGCTGTGAGAGCTTCCCAGGGTCCAGCCAGTGCAGGGGAGGGGGATGCGGCCCAGAGTTCATCCATCCGCCGCCTGGCAGCTCCCAGCACCTGGGCAGCTGCAGCCCTGACCGTGGGCCCTGAAACCTCTCTCGCTGTTGGACCGGGGGAAGCAGCACCTCTTGAATGCAATTGTTTTCTCCTTTTAGCTGATGATGCTTCTCCTTGGTGCCTCAAGAACAAAAGCTGAGCCAAGTGTGACTCCGGACCTTCTCCTACAGCGATAATAGTAACATGTCTGAGAAGCAGCAGCTGCTGCCTCTCACTGGTCTGTGTGAGTTACATACAATAAATAGCTCACTCGGTCCTCACACAACCCTTATCCCCATTTTATGGATGGGAAAACAAAGGCACAGAGAAGCATCTCATCCTATAACATGTTTTCAGTCCAAATAGCATTTTCTGACAAGATACCAGTTTGCAGATTCTGTGAATGAGGGCAGGTGGAGTCTAGCTCTTTAAGAATCCAAGAAAGAGATGGGGCAGTTGCTTCATTCTGAAGGGCCAGGCCCAGCCTGGCCAGGATCCTGCATCCCTGAGACGGTGGGCCAGGGGCACACCTGGGGCTGAGCCAAGCACTTTCTGTAGGACGGCCCCGGGTCCCCTGCAGACACATTGCCACCGAAGCTCTGCCAATCCCTGTGCCGCCCTGGAAGGGCTCAGGGACATGCCCCGAGAGCCTCTTGTTTGAGTGATGGCAGGGACTGCCCAGGATCTGCCTGGGCACTTGGGAAATGCACTGGTAAGTCCCGGAGGAATATGATCTGTAGGAGCAGGTCTGAGCCAGACTTGGCAAGAAGTGCTGTCCCTTTGCCGGACTGCAGGCCAGGTATTAACAGACATCTGCGCCTCTGAATACTGGCCCCCTGCTCCTCGCCTGTGATCCGGGGTGGGCCGAGGTATGTTCTGGCCCTAAAAGTAGTAAATGGCAGCACTTGACCAATTTTCAGAACAAGTAAAACTGACACCCAGAACTTTCTAATTCAAGTTTTTCATCCACAAATATTTCCTACACTTCCAGCCCCTGCTAGTGCTTGACTGCTGGCAGCCACTAGCCAGAGAGAAAATGATTAAGCAGCAACAAATACAATGTCAGGAACAAGACTCAATCTATTAACTGGTCTTGCTTATTTCGTTCTCGCTTCCTCTCTGTGCAAACACAGATGTGCTTCTAGGTTTGATTCTCCATCACTTCCATCTGATATAATTACATCTGTATTAATCAACTAATTCCTGGTTTCTACCTTTGTAATTGATGTTATTCCCCGACTGCCCTGACTTCCAAACAGGTCTGAGGTCCCCTGTGTTCGTGTCCTACTGCAGTGTTTACAAGGCCGCTAGTCCTTAAAGCAACCTGCCTGTTTTTTCCTAAGCAAACATCACAGCCACTAAGTTGGTCTGAGCCCTTCGGTCTTTCCCTTTGAGAAGAGCCATTCACTGTGAGTACAGCAGGAATGGACCTCGGTGTGGGGCTATCAGCCTTGGAATTTAGCCCCTGGAACTACTGGCTGCTGTACAGTGTCCCTTTGCACAGCACAAGTAATTAGGTCTCCTTTGTGAAGAGGTTGCTTTGTTTCAGCAAAGCCTTTTCCTTCTAGAACGAGTCCCCTTTGCCGGAGGGGACTTGGCTGGAGGAGATGCGGTACCCCAGGAAGACCCACTGCATGTGGGAGGTCTCCCTCCCCCAGTGGGAAATCCTGGAGCCGGAGCCGCTCTCTCCCAGGTGCGTTCTGGCGCAGGGCGTTCACACGTGTGATGCAGGGAATGTCCATTGCTTCCCTATCAGTCACACACAGGGTCCAGGTGGGCTGAGGGTGGTTTGGAACTTTGGTGATGTTTTTGCTCTTTGCACTTTGGGTTTCTCAGCTCTTCCTTTTCATCTTCTCTTCTAAGGTGCTTACCCCTCAGGCCCTCACGTTTTCGTTTACCTGCAGCTCTATCTTTATGCTTTCTTGGTGTGTAGCTCTGCGGAGAGGGAGGAATTCATTCAGTAGAGAAGGAGGAAAGGGCTGAGCCCGGTGCAGAACGGGGGCCCTGCTGCAGTGAGCATGCCTGTGAGGAGCTCTGCCCTAGAAGGTCCCTGCCAGATTTGGGGGGCACAGGGACCATTTCTGAAGCCGAAGTGATTCTTTCGTACTCGCGTCTGGTCCTTCCCGCCATACCTGTTGTGTGCAAGGCAGGTGGGACGGCAGCTGTGGGTGGATTTGGGGTTTTGTTCCAGCCAATCCTGGCTTAGGGCTGAACAGTAAGCAAAACACAGGGGCCTTGGCCTCTGTTCTTGCTTCCTCCTTCCTCCAGGACGTTCCACCCACACAGCCAGCACCTCAGCACGTCTGAGGACGACAGCCGCTCTTGGGGTGCGCGTGGCTTCCGGGAAAGCCTGATAGAGGCAAAAGGCCAAAACCAAACTAAGAGAAGTCCGTTTTCCTCCCCTTGGATGTATAAGTCACTATTATTTTCTGTTACTCTTTTTCTTGATTTTTCCAAACGGGGAACTTTCTTTTTCTATCACAGTATAATGCCTTTATCCTCGCAGAGTCGAGAGCCCTGGCTGCAGGCCTTCCCACCTCTGGGTACCTTGGCCAAACCACTTCCCCATGGGCCTGTCTCCTCCAGTCTGATAAGATGGTCTCTGAGGCGCCCAGGCCCAAGATCCCTGCTCCAGGCCTGCTGCCCCGCCCTCAGCCCCTCCTGTGATGGGGAACTTGGGAGAGGAATGGACAGTGGCACCTCTGAGGCAGAAGGAGGGGTTGGTGCTACTCTGCAGTGCAGTAGAGAGAGCCTCATCCCCCCTTCCCTCTGAGTTATGGGCGGGCAGTAGGCATTAAGGGGCACCAATGCTGGACAAGCCTTGGCCTGGCACCATGTCCCCGCCCTTCTTGGTGAGCTGTGGCTGTGAGAGCTGCCTCCTGGCAGTTGCCTTCCTCACATACTGTTTTTAAGGGTGGAGTCCAGTGAGGCAGGAGGTGGGTGATGACATGGGAAGGTGAGAGGGGTGTTTGGGAGTCACTCAGAGCAGTGCATGAAGCTCCGCTCAGAGCCCTCGTCAGCGTGGTCGCCATGTCCCACCCTCTCCTCCACCACTAGGCAGCAGAGGCCTGAGGAGGATTAGCTTGGTGGAGATAGTCACCTGTGCCTTCCCCCAGTAAGTCTCTTGTCCAGGTCCCCGTCGGAGGCAGCTGGCCCTTTCCTGTCACCTTGTCTGCCGGGAGATTTCTGGGGAAAGTACAAGTCCCAACAAAGACATCTTCCTGCCTGACTGTTGTTTTTCAAAAGCCTGAAGTTTTTGTTTTTTTAAAGAGAGCTTTCTTTGCGTTTTTGTTGGCCTGAGGAGACAGGTGGGGGTGGGGGAAAGGGACTGAAGCGCCAGGTGGGCAGAGCTCTAGCCTGCCTTGGGTGGTGTGGGCAGAGAACCAGGTAGGACCCGCAGACTGGCAGCAAGCATGCCAGCGTCTGCAGGTGGGAGGCCCGCTCTGGGGCGTCTAGGCACCATGCACTGGCCTGTAGGCTGGGAGCAGGAGCGGGACCCCGTGATGGCCGAGAGGCCTTCCCCACCAACTGGGCAGGACCGTCTTGGACTCCTGATTGGAATGCCATCAGCAGTTACTTCTGGAAGCCTTGGCTGTCACACCTGCCTCGAGCACCGTGTGACATGTTTCAATGAGCCTTGTAATTAGAGGAAGTCAGGCGGCCACTTCTACCCCCTCACCTGCATAAAATGTAAAAATTAAAAAAAATCAAGATGAATTAGTTCAGCTGTGAAGGTCTCCTCGCAGAAGGGGTGCTGTCTGGTCTCGGGATGCTGCACAGTTGGAGGCCCAGTGTCTGCATCCATCAGACCTTCCCTTTGCCAGTGACAGGCCTGCCTGTCATCATCTGCCGCAGGAAGGGCGCGGTGCTCAGCCTCCCCGGACGTCGTCTTGCTCCGTCAGAGGATGAAATAGGCTGTGGCCGGGGACCTGGTCAGGGCTGACAGGTAGATGGATTCTTCTCCCCATCCAGTGCCCACGGAGAAAAGACGGCACATTCTGTAAAGTACCACGTGGGCCCTCTTGCTGCCCAGCCCAAGCCAGAAATGCCCAGTTTTTCTTTGTTTAAAACACCCGAGTGGTTGGATTGTTATGTGGGGTAGTGAAAGCGATGGCCATTAACCTCACATCTCCCCTGGGGAGGAGCTCTGGCCAGAGCAAGGACAGAACAGGAAACTCCTGGGAAGCTTGGTGAGGGAGTGAGTATCTCTGCTTTTATAAACGTTTCCCTCCAGTCCATGGAGCATGAGGCCAGGAGAGGAAAGCCCAGGAGCTTGGGGTCCCAGCCCAGCCATTCATTCATTTATCGAACACTTGCTGAGCCCTCCTGCGTGTGGTGGGTGCTCAGATCAGCAGGAGCACGGGCCCTCCCTCCGGGGGTGAGTGCCAGCCCAGTGGCCGCCTTGAGTGCTGGAGCCTCCGTTCCCCATTAGACAGCCCTGGGCACTGGTTTCTGCACCGCATCTCATTTAAGGCGGCTGCCTTTCCCCAGCTGGTCTGCAGTGAGAGTGCTCTGGCTTCAAGAGTTGAGCCAGACCATGCCCGGCAGCACACCTCTCACATTCAGAGTCCAGAGGGCCCCTTACTTGCTTCCTTCGGGCTGTCTGGCTGTGTCAGAGGGCCAGCAGGTGGCGCCCTCCCTCCGGGACCTTGGGCAGGAAGAGGGACTGGGAGAGCATAGTGGTGGCAGGGGTCTTTTCATTTTCTTCTTCTTTGCTCTAGGATTCTTCTTTTCTCATCATCCTCCCCCTCCTTTCTAGCCTTTTCCTCTCTCTCATTCTGCTTTCCTCTTTTCTCTTCTTCTCCTTTCCCCCTTCCCCTCCCTCTTACCTCCCCTTCCCCTCCCCTCTCTCCCTCTCTCTGTTTTGTGTCTCCTTTCTCTCTCTCTTCCCCCCTCACTTCTTGCCCTCCCAACCTACTTCTCCTTCCTCTTCTTTCCCTCTCTCTTCTGCCCATTCTCCAGCCTCACCTCAGAGAGGAAACAGGAACTCTCGGTATCTGCCCATTGGTCTCCTGCCTGGAAGGAGATGTTCTGTGGGCCGTAGGGGGCGACTGTTTTCTGCCTTCACTCATCAGGTGGCTATTGGACTCGTCTTTCTCTTGTTGGACTGCAGGCTTTCTTTGAGCTTTTGGGAAGTGGAGGTGGAGGGATTAGGTAAGCGGGGGAGGGGGGAGTTGGGGGGGGGGGGCGGGAAGCAGCTTTTTCTCTTGGAGCCTGAATCAGCATGCTGATTGGCAGCCCAAGCTGCCTGCCCTTGGGGGTCTCTTGACAGCAGAGGACCCAGCGTGCTGGAAGGGGGTCCCTAGCACTGTTACCTGGTCACTCCTAAGGATAGTTGCCTGCAGCTTTTTAAGGACCAGTTAATGTTCTCATGCAGACTTGAAACAAGTGTTACCAATAATTGGTCGGTGATGTTTTTGTTCTTAAAATGGGAGGGACTTTATTGCTTTTCATCAGATGCTCTAAAGCAGTGGTTCTCAACCTTGGCTGCACATTAGAATCACCTGGGAATCTTTTTAAAATCCTGATTTCTGGGCCTCATCCTCCGGAAATTCTGTTTCTTTGTTACTAATGTTGTGGCCCCAACCCATAACAAAGAAACAGAATTTCCGGAGGATGAGGCCCAGAAATCAGGATTTTAAAAAGATTCCCAGGTGATTCTAATGTGCAGCCAAGGTTGAGAACCACTGCTCTAAAGCAGGTTCGCCAACCTTTCAGATCTCACGGACCACCAGTTGGCAACCGCTGCTCTAAAGCCATATGCCAGTGCCCCCCAAATTCACCTGATCAGCCAAGAAAACAGATCTGCACTCCTAACACGAATCGGATGTAGAATATTTTTATTGACGATCATTTTTTAATCAAAAAATTGTTTTCCAAGTAGAGTGGGTAGGGAGGGAAAGGGGGCCTGTTTTGTCTGGTTGTGGTTTTGGAGTTTTCAGGCATGGCTTGGTCATCTGCACTGGATTCTGGGGTTTTCTCTGTGTGTCTGGAGGTTTCTCCGCACGCTGGTAACGATTTTGGTTCTGAAACTTTGAGGTCTCCTGCTCAGTCAGTTCAGATGTCCCTTCTCCGAGACACTTGCCTTCCATCACCAGGAGCAGCCCTTGTAAACTGCCCAGTCTTGTCCTATGTCTCTTACAGGACCCAGCGCAGGGGGTGGGGTGGATGGGGATGAGGGAGGGGATGCTGCTTGACATCCTCTGCCGCACAGACAGCCCAGCAGCGTCCTGGCCTCGCGTACCAGCGGTCCCGCAGTCAGGAAGCCCTGCTCAGTCGTGAGCAATGAGGTGATGTTTCCTCCCAGTGCTCTGCTTACTGTCCTGGTGCTGTTCCCCGTGGGCAGGTTTGCCCGGGGAGCTGTGTCTTGGTCCAAGGGCTGGTGTAGCAAGTGAATCTGCACAGTCCTGGATACATGGACAAGCAGGGCCCTCTGGATGCAGCATCTCTTTGGCAGGAGCCAGCCTGCTCCTGAGATGTGATCCCCGTTCACATCCAGTCCAGGGCTCCTCACACAGGGGCAGTGTGGGGACTAGCTGACCACCTGTTCTGACCGAGATGCTAATTCTGACCTACACCTGGTTTATTGTTAGGCATCTCTGCACCAGGCTTACGCATCGCTGCACCCTCTTGGCTGAAGGAGAAAGAAACCTGGGTCAAACTGGCATAAGAAAAAAGGACCCTCATTGGTTGCCTAATGGAAACTCAGTGGCATGAGGACTGTCCCCCAGCTTTGGAGAGAGCTGCTTGGCGCTCTGGAATGGCCCTGTTCACAGCCAGGCTGCAGGCAGGACGTTGCAGGCAGCTCCGGCGGATGTCCGCTCCGCTCAGCTGCTCAGTGGAGAAGGCCCCTGTTTCTCTCGGTGTGGACAGCAGCCCTGGGGTGGATCCTCATGGCCTTTCTCTCGCATGGGCCATGCCCTTGTCTAGTAATCACTGTGTCCGGACGAGCGCTGTGCTTACAGGTCATATACCTACTCCCCAAGCAGAGGTCAGTGCGAGAGGAAAGTGAGGGTGAGCTCACAGCAGAAGGGGCACTGGTGTCAGGTGGGCCCAAGCAGCACGTGTCCACTGAAGCCTCCAGGCGCGTACAGCCCAGGCTTGGCTCCGGAGCCGCTTGGTGAGTTATGTATCTCTGGGCCAGGGTTTCTCGGCTGCAGCACAGTTGGCATTTGGGCTGGATAATTATTTGTGGTGGGGATCACATTTGCATTGTAGGATGTTGAGCAGCATCCCTGGCTTCTACCCAGTCACTCGCACACACTCTCCTTCGTGGTGACACCCAGGGTGTCGCAAACATTGTCCAGTGTCCCCTCAGCGCACAGTCGTTCCAGGTTGAGAACTGCTATTTTTCATGGGAACCCTGAATGCTGGTGCGGTTTTATTTTGTTCTGTTGGACATAAATGGGATCATAGAATACATGCCATCCTCCTCAGTACATTGACCTCCCTCCGTACTTTGAGTTTCTACAGAGGGGGTACTTCCTGATATGAGAGAAGCATTATTTATGTAGCTATGATGGACACTTAGATTGTTTTATTTCCGACCACTGCAAACCGAGAGCTGCCAGAGTTGTCCTTGTAGAGACCTCTTTGCACACATTGCAGGCATCTCTCTAGGATAACTGGAAAGGGGCTTGCTGAGGGGAGGAGTATCTACGTGTCTTATTCTAATAGGCCCAGTTCAGATTGCTCTCCCAAATTGCCAACATTGGGTATTATCAATCTTTTAAGTGTTAGCAATTTGAAAAAGGAAAAAAAATATGTCATTGGTGTTTGAATTTGCATTTTCCTGATTATTTGTGAGGTTGAGCAAACATCTGTACTTTAATCTGTCATTTGTATTTTTTATTTGGCAAATTGCCTACTTGTGTCCTTGTCCCATTATTCTACATATTGTTCATTATTTTCTCATCAATTACTGTCCTTGCTCATCAGTTACTGTTTCAGTCTCCTGCTTGTCATTAATTTTACTTATTATTGAATGTTATTTTGTTTCCTGGTCTCCAAATCTTGGGGAGCAAGGAGTTTTGTGACTGACCTGCTGAAGTACTGTGTCTTATTTCATTTCATTTTTGCAGTAGACCTGAGCTTTTGTAGACATTCTTTCCGTTTTAGAGGTGGAGAAAGAAATGCTCAGAATGGTCAGTAAATAACTTGTCCAAGGTCATGCAGCTCAAAGGCGTCAGAGCCAGAGTCACTGCTGGTCTCCCCACCCCGAGTGTAGGGTTTTTAGCTGGTCTCCCAGGGCCTCCAGAGGACAGAATGGAGACCGGCAGGTGGAAGTTAGAAAGCATGTTTTGGCTCATCTGTCTGTCTCTTTATATCCAGTCATCCTGCAGTGGGCTAGGTGGGATGTTGTGGAAGGATAGCCACATTCCCGGTTATTGACTACTTGATTTAAGGAAAATTGAGCATGGAGACCTGTTCAAGGCAGGTGGTCTTACCAAGTACTGATCTTGACCCCCAGCTGCATATGACCTGAGCTGTGGTCTGGAGCTCTGAGCTAGTGCTGCCAAGCAGAGGCTCCTCATCTGAACAGGGAGGTGCTGCTCACCCGACGCTCACCCTCAGGCTGTGGGAGGCAGCAGGTAGAAACAGTTTGCAAGCAATTAGGCAGCTGTTCAAATGTCAGCTATTATGATTTATGTTTATGTGATGAATGTTTTCCCAAGGCCTGTGGCACAGGAATAATAATTATTTCATTTCTGTGTATAAAAACAACGGCCCTGTGCATGGGTGGGTAAATGCCTCTCCTCGCTGGGTGAGCTCCATTACGATCTTCAGAACCTGGATGGTGCTGGTCCGAGAGGGCTCTCGTCTGAATAGGGGGTGTACACCGCTAGTGCTTTTGGGGGGTTTTTGTCCCCTGTTCTGGCTTTGAGGACTCATAGTAAGGTAGAATGGGTGGGACTGTTGCTTTAAGCTTTGGGTACTTTTTAAATATATATATATATATTATTGATTTTTTTACAGAGAGGAAGGGAGAGGGATAGAGAGTTAGAAACATCGATAAGAGAGAAACATCGATCAGCTGCCTCCTGCACACCCCCTACTGGGGATGTGCCCGCAACCCAGGTATATGCCCTTGACCGGAATCGAACCTGGGACCCTTGAGTCCACAGGCCAATGCTCCATCCACTGAGCCAAACCAGTCAGGGCAGCTTTGGGTACTTTTTACCACCCCTTCCAGATACAGCATTTTGAGTCCAGCCTTTAAAGGTTCCCTCCTTGTGCTGCCGGCAGACTCCTCCGAGACTGTGAATTCCAGACTGTGCCAGACTTCCCAGCGAGCGGACTCTGTCAGACTGCTCTGGCTGTCTGAGCTGAGGAAGCTGTTCTGGCTGGCGGTGTGCAGAGGCTGCTTTGCAGGGGCCAGTAGAGAGGAGAATGTGCAAGATGTGTGCACATTCAGGTCTAGGAAGTCTAGGGAAGCTGGTGTTCTGACTGCTACACCGGACGGTGGAGCTGGGCAGGAGGCACTGTGCCTCTGGGCTTGCACTGCTGCTGGTCGGCTGTGGCCCAGACAGCAGGAGGCAGGCTGGAGGCAGAGAGCCAGGGAAGACTTGGAGGGAATCAGGGTTTGAACAACTCAGTTACCAGATGATGAAGAAAGGGAAACAAGCTGCATTTTGCAGCATGTGATTTAGAAGAAGCTACAGGCTGGGCTATGGAAGTAACTGAGTCATGTTACCCAGTCTGCCCCTCCCCTGCTCATTTTCACATGAATCTATGAAAAAAGGACGTGGGAAACATGCATAAGGCCATGGTGAAGAGTAAGCACTGATATTTATTGAGCCTTTCATATACATAATTTTGATTCCTTGCTACCACCCTGTGTAGGGAAGTATTTTTATCTCAATTTACAGCTGGGTAAACTGAGATCAGAGAGGTGTGGTAACCTGTCCAACGTAACACTGCTAGTGAGTAGCAGGGCTAAGCTACAAACCTAGGTCTAGATGGCCTTCTAGTTCTATAATCTTTAAGAGAACAATGTGCCTTGTTCGTATCCAAGATTCCCTAAGAAGGAAAGGAGAGAGAATGTGAAATAAATATAAGGATGTTGGATGGTTGGTTAGGAGGAGGGTGGTGATGGTGATGATGGCGATCGTTGATGGTTGATGGTGATGCTTAAGGATGAGAATGGTGTATGATGATGATGGTGATAGTAGATGATGATGGTTAATGATGAAAAAGATGATCGATGGAGATGGTAGATGGTTTTATCCCCTTAACCTCTCAATGCTCTGATGGAAAAGTTCTAGTTACAGTTGTAGGAATAAGAGGAGGCTCATGTTTTCCTTGACTACCCCATCTGTTTTAAGGGAAAACAGATTTTTAAAAGATCTAGGATTCCTTTCACCATTTAGAGAAAATTTTCTACACATTACAGTGGGTTTTCAGGTATTCATGGTTAAGGGCTTAACAGGCCCTGGGGACTGAAAGGCCAGTTTAGACCCCAAACCTCCTTTGGGACCTCAGTTTGTACTCTCTCCCTGACCTGATTTTGGCTTGGACTTGTTAAAGCACAAAGTGGGTTGCTCTGAATATCTACCCCCTTGTCTTTTAGGAGTAGCACCCATCACTTTGAACTTCTAGGTCTTTTTATGAAAAATAAAGGAACTGTGGCTGGCTTGGCTTCTGTTAGTCTGGTTTTTAAATACCTTGGGCTTTGGAGCCTTAAGAATCAGGATGCAAGACCCACCTCTATTACTTAACAACTGTGTCACCTTAGGCAAGGTGAGACTTTTCTGTCTCATTTTCCTCATTTGTAAAATGTTAGCTGCTAACTACTTCATGTCTAGGGTTGACGTGAGAATCAAGTGAGATATACAGGAAAAACGTCCAGCCCAGTAACTGGCACATAGTAGATGCTTAGTACACACCTGTTCTTCTGTGCTCCCATCTTGCTGTCAAATGGCAGCACTGCTCTTTATGTGCTTGCTTGTTTATCATCTCTCACACTCGCTCCATGAGAGCCATGTTATTTTTCTGCTGTGTCCTGGTACCTAGGCCAGTGCTTATTGATAAATATTTATTAAATGACAGGATAGGCAAACATATGTATACATGCATTAGGGAAATAAGTATTTTCACTAGGAGCCGGTGGACTTGGGCAAAAGTTGAAGCTGGTGGGGTGGGCAGGGCCTTGTGTCTGGGCTATTCATCATTTCCCCATAGAGCGTGAGCTCCACAAAGTGAAGCTATCAGGTACTCTTCTGAACTGGTTGGTCAGAGGTAAGCAGGACCACAGGTAGCTCAGCTTTGCATGTGTCTGGGGTAAAGCCTCACAGGTGTGTGTTTCAGATGCCAGAAGCCAATTTCTGTTTCCGCATGGCAAGCTGGGGACTTCCTCTTGTCAACCTCCATCGAAGGTAAAGGGAAGGCTCCTTCAGGAGTCGATTGTGGGGTCTGTCTAGGGTCTAGTCACTGCTCAAGGGTTGAATCCTTGCCAGATGGCCCTGTGATCACTTTCTGTTGTCTGTCTTGTGCAGGAGTGTGTGTGTGTTCGTGTACAAGCATGTGTGTGCATGCGCATGCAAGAGAGCCCACCCTCTTCATGCTGATGTGTTATGTGTGTTTTTGCAGTGCATATTTTACAAAGAAAATTGAAGAGATAATTAAATTGTGAATGGTCTTATCTCTTAGATGTACTGATAATATAAAGACAATAATGTTCTGTCTTAGGGCATCTCCTAGAGCAACTAGAATCTTGGAAGTGGCCTATTTTGAGAGGCAGAAACTTCTGGTACCTGCAAATTATTACTAATAACAGCTAAATATCTTTATTGGCAATAAGAGACAGGAATTGTATAAGAACCTAAGGGCATAATTTAATGTGAATATGCAGAGAGAGGAGCTTACAGCAAGCAGGAATTGGGAAATTCTTTAACCTGATTGTTGAAACAGACCTTGTATTTTATTTATTTTAAAAAAATTTGTATTGATTTCAGAGAGGAAGGGCGAGGGAAAGATAGAAACATCAATGATGAGAGTGAATCATTGAGCCATTGCCTCCTGCACTCTCCCCACTGGAGCGGCCCAGGCGGCAGGGATTGCACCTCCCTGGTCAGGCTTCCTTCCTAAGTGCCCTGCATATTGTGAACATCTGGCTGCTTAAAGCCACGTGTTTTGGGCGACTGCTCTCCTCTCCTCCTGGCACCACTGACACAAATAGCCATCTGTGTCTCAGCCACAGAACCCGGTATGTTTCTGCAGTGCCAGTCTGGACCCTTCTGTGCAGGAGCCAGTGGGCACCCAGAGCCCCGCCCCAGCACATCCTGCCCAGACCTCCAGGGCGAGCGTGAGCACTGGTGAGAGACCTTTCTAAACGGTTGTATGTAGTTTTTCTAGTTATCTAAAAAGTGCTTTCACCCTTTAGTACATCAGTCCGCTGAGGCTACGTTATGCCTTTGTGACCATCTCCTAATCTGTGCCCCTTCCTACACTGTTTGTTACGTGTCTGTTCCCCACTCGTGCTGCACGTCCCTGGGGGTTGGCTTTGGTTATGCTCCGCGTGGTCTCTATGCCAGGATCCAAGAGAAAGACGCTGGCCCGCACTGGGGCCTCCTGCTCTCGTGGCAGAGGGAGAAGAGGAGATGGCAGAGCGTGCTTGGTTCTGAGGGCTTCTGCTCAGAAGGGACACTCGTCGCGGGCCAGGAGGCCTTGTCCGCTCCTGAGCAGGGGCCCTGCTGAGAGGGCACCTGGAATATCGGGTGGAGTAGGAATCCATGTACCTCAGAGTGATACTCATTGTAGAAAAGTCAGGGAAGATAGGACAGTATTATGGAGCCATGAAAAATGTTGATGTTGATCTTCTATGTCAGCTTGGAAGGTTATTTCTCTATATGATAAAATAAGGAAAAACAGGTATTAACTAGGATAAGTAGATAGTTAAAGCAGGAATCCCCAGCATTTAAAATGTGTATGATATCTACAGAGCCCAGGCAGGAGACGAATCCTATCAGCTACTTCTCAGCACCAGCTGGTTGTCACTGAGCAGGAATTTGGGCTCTGGGTCCCCGGATACTTCAGGCTTTTAAAAAATGGAACTCTGGACTTACATATTAAAACCTCTTGTTCTTAAATGTTGGCAAATAATTAAAATTTTTTATCTGCATGGACTGTCATTTTTGCAGCTTCTGATATGAACTAAAAATGATTTTCTCCGGGTGTTGAGATTTTGTATGTATATGTGTTTGTTTTTTTCCCTTTTATATTGATCTATTTTCTAACTTTACCAAAAAACTGGGCATTTCTTTGTGACAAATAATGATGGAGAAAACAAAGAGGAAAATCATTAATAAAAGGAAAAATATGTTTTAGCTACAGGAATCACTCTTGACTTTGTAACTCACTATTCAGTTGGCGATTAATTTTAAAAAAAGTAACTTAAAGCATCGGCTGTACTTGGAACTGCTTCATGTTAATAAAACGCCAAGGCCCCGGGCCTGTGATTAGGTGGTCAGGGAAGGCTGGACCCCAGGAGGCCGCTGGGGGGAAGGCTCCGAGTCCTCCTTGCTGGCTTCGCTGGCCACAGCTTAAGGGATCTCTGGGCTGGCTTCGCTGGCCACAAAGCCCCATGGCGTCCTACCAGCCATGACGCCGAGCCTGGGAGACACAGAGAGAGGCCCGCTATTTCAGTGGGAGAAAGGAGAGTGCTCTGAGGGCAAGTTCCCTAAGAGCTGCCAAGCAAACCCAGTGAAACTTGGACTGCCATTGAGCAGTTATTTAAGGTGCAAGAATGGATTGAAAAACTGTGGTACATTGACACCATGGAATATTATGTAGCTGTAAAATAGAAGGACCGATTACCCTTTGAGACAGCATGGAGAGACCTGGAGAGTATGATGCTAAGTGAAATAAGCCAGTCAGAGAAAGACATAGCACACGATCTCACTTACGACACAATAAACTGATGAATAGAAATAGAACTAGAGATGTGGAAACATGGAGCAGACTGACAAATTTCAGAGGGAACGGCGGGGAGTGGGGAGTAAATAAAGGACTTATATGCATATGTGCATTGCTCTTGAACACAGTAGAGTGATGAAGGCCTGGGGTGGGGCAGGAACCTGATGGTGGGGGGCAAGGGAGAAAAGGGAGGAACATCTGTAATACTCTCAATAATAAAAGATAAAAAATAAATGTACACTATAAAAAGTAATACTTGAGTAAAATATCCAAAGGAAAAGTAAAAATAAAGTACAACTGCTTGCAGGCGCTCTGTTTACCAAATTGCCTTTAAGGATGCAGGAGATGGCTTAGAGCGGGAAAGAAGAGTTGTTGGATGTGAAAGAGAATGTGAGCTTTAGATTCAGTGCAGGCTATTGAATATTCAGGGTTTTTTTCATTTCTTCTCCCCCAACTGTAATTCCCTGCTTCATCACCCATCATGCAAATGGGATTCTTATGCATTTTCTAATGTGACTCTTTCCCTAAACAAGTAATCAAAACAAGGTTTTGAGCTGTATTTGAGCTGCAAATAAGTTTAGTATAAAATGCAATTATTCGCCTCAAAAAATCAACGGAGACAATTTGGACATTTGAAAGGCTTGAATTACCCTTAATCAGAACTCAGAATGGCGTCCATTCCAAGGATTAAAATAAGCTAGGACTAAGCCCTACTTGATAATAGCCAGTTTCTTTAAAAAAAGAGAGAGAGACAACTTGAAAAATGCTAAAAGTAGTACATGTTGATTATAAAAATTTTGGAAAATAAAGGAAGTTAGAAAGAAGGAAAACAATGACTCATCATCCCACTCCATAGATATAATCACAGTGAATAGCTTTATCCAGTCTTTTCTCTCTGCATTTAAATCTTTTCTCATCTGGTTTTTTCTTTAGATGGAATCATCCCACATGTGAACTTTTGTGTCTTCCCTTTTAATTTGATATAATTTTTCCCATGCTACTCTACAGCTTACATCACAATCATCTTTCACAGCTATACACCATCCCCCCATAGTGATGTAATATAATTTCTTTGGTTATTCTTTTAAAGCATAAAGAAAGGCACATTAACATTTTTCAGAGTTTATTTGAGCAACCATTAGTTTACCTTGGGTAGCACAAGCCAGAAGTGGTTACAGCGCACCACTGACGAGCCCAGTGCAAGGATTTTAGAGCAAAGATGCAGAAATTGAATTCAGTCCCTGTAGCTTAAGTCCGTGGTCGGCAAACTGTGGCTCGCGAGCCACATGTGGCTCTTTGGCCCCTTCAGTGTGGCTCTTCCTAAGCCTTAGGAGTACCCTAATTAAGTTAATAACAATGTACCTACCTACATAGTTTAAGTTTAAAAAATTTGGCTCTCAAAAGAAATTTCAATCGTTGTACTGTTGATATTTGGCTCTGTTGACTAATGAGTTTGCCAACCACTGGCTTAAGTGATTGTATTATTTGGGAAAGCCTCGTTGGCTGTTTGTGATTGGTTCTTTTTTATTAAATTCATTGGTGTAGCATTGGTTAGTAACATTATGTAAATTTAAGGTGAATAACTTTTTAATATGACATCTGTATACTCTATTATGTGCTCACCATGTATTGGACCCACTTTACCCTCTTCCCCTCCAGTAACCACCATTCTGTTGTCTCTATCTATGAGGCTGTTTTATTGCTTGTTTGTATGTTTGCTTTGTTTATTTGTTGCTTCATGCTTTATATCCACATGAGTGGAATCATATGGTTCTTGGCCTTTTTCATGTGCCTTGTTTCACTTAGCATGATACTCTCAAGATCCATCCATCACAGATGGCAGTGTTTCATCATTTTTATGACCGAGTAGTAGTCCATTATTTATACGTACCATATCTTCTTTATCCAATCACCATCGAAGAACACTTAGGTTGTTTCCATGTCTTGACTATTGTGATTAATGCTGCAGTGAACACGGGACTATTATCAACAAGGCAAAAAATGTGTTAGGATGTGGAGCAAAGGAAACCCTTGTGCACTGCTGGTGGGAATGTAAATTGGTGTGGCCACTGTGGAAAACAGTATAGAGGTTCCTCAAAAGATTAAGAATAAGAGCTACCATCTGACCCAGCCATCTGTCTTCTGGGTTATGCTCCACATGGCTCTACCTGAAAAATTTGCAAATACTTATTGGTAAAGATATATGGTTGTTCTTCCTAACCTTGAAGCATTTATAGGGCTTCACTCTGGCTTAGCTTTCGGTTTGCTCCTGTAGGTGACCAAGGCGTTAGAGCACCTCAGTCTAATGGCCTATGTCTGATTAACTTAACATTTCTTCTTCTTTTTTTTTTTAATATATTTTATTGATTTTTTACAGAGAGGAAGGGAGAGAGATAGAGAGTTAGAAACATCGATGAGAGAGAAACATCGATCAGCTGCCTCCTGCACATCTCCTACTGGGGATATGCCCGCAACCCAGGTACATGCCCTTGACCGGAATTGAACCTGGGACCTTTCAGTCCGCAGGCCGACGCTCTATCCACTGAGCCAAACCGGTTTCGGCCTTAACATTTCTTCTTAATCAACAGTTAGGTTTCTTCCAATTTCTCAGTGTCCTAAACAATCACAGTGAACCACATTATTCTTCAGGCCTAGTCTGTATTTTAGATTCTTTTCCCAAATAGGTCTGTGGTTGGAGGAGGATTGACTCTGTGATCTAGTAGAATGAGCATGGACTTCTGAATGGACCCAAGTTTCAACCTGACCATGACCCTGCCGTTTTCTTGCTTTGTGACCACAGGCAACTTATTCAACTGCCTATGCCTCACTTTCTTCATCTGCACAGTGGGGGAAAGACCACCCAAACCTGCAAGGTCATTATGAAATTCAAAGTAAGGACTGTGAAGTGCCTGGCCTCTAGGGAGCATTAGATAACTTGATGTGCTGAGGGCTATAACAATAGACGGCCTGATCTGTAGTGACCTTGAAATCAGACACCCTGGCTCTGGAATGGGGTCATCCCTGAGTTTACATCTCAGCTGTGCCCTGAGAGAGCTGGGAGCCTAGCAGCCCTGAGCCTCAGTTTATTCACTTGTACGAAGCTTACAAAGGGGTTATGAAGATGAAATGACATTAATAAAATTAGATTATTTAGCACCTCCTATAGTACCCACACTATAGTTCATACTTAGTTCATGAGAATGATGATTATTATTACTATTATTATTATTGTTATTTATGTCATCCTCATTTTTCTAATCAGTGCTGTAAGTGAGCTCTACAAGAGCTGCGATGGGAGAATAAGGAGAGCAGAGGGCGTGCTCCCAAGCCCAGAGATGAGAACAAACTAGGGTTGGCTGGGAGAAGGGGTGGTCAGGGAAAAGGCCAGGACCCCCAACGCAAGTGCTAAGTCAGAGTAGACTCTGAGAACATCACCCTAACTAACTGAACCATGGAGGTTTGGAGGAGGAGAGGAGACGAGTATTTAATTCTTCTTGCTGTCTCACTCGTGGGGGATGGAGCCTCCATTTATTTTCCTGCATTGCCGTTATTGATCCGCAGTGTCTGAGTGATGCCCTCTAGTTCTGCGTGTAATGAAAAAACTCAGCTTTGACGGAACATGTTGGAAAGTGAAATACTCATTCTCCCTTAAAAAATTGAACTTTTAAAAGAAAGTTTCAGAAAATGGGTCCGTGTGTGATGTAAAGTGCCCCTGTTGTTTTCTCTCTGTGTTGAACAAAGTCAAGAAATAGTGAAGTAAACGTTTTCTGCTTCCGAGTGGCAAGAATTCATCAGTGCTGCTCCAGTGCCTGTATTTCCAAGCCATTACTTAAACACTCGGCTGGCACCATGAGATACAGGAACGCTCACAACCTAAGGGTAGCTCACGTGCGTCTTTCTGGAAGTTTGTTCATTCGTTCATTCGTTCATTTTTCCAACCAACCAAAGAGAAGAGCCTACCAAAAATTACTTATTGAGCACCTTCTGTGCCAGAGTTTCTTCTATGCCACGGGGATGAACTCATGAGCCAGAAGGATACGATCCCTGTTCCCATGGAGCATATAGTCTAGAGCAGAGGCTCAGTAATCAAAGAAGCGAACACTGAAGTTTCGCTTAGTGGTTAATGCTTGGAAGGAAGTACAATGGGTGATGTGGTGGAGGGGACTGGGGATACTCATGTAGAAGCCGCCTCAGATACTGAGTGAATTGGTCCTCCCCATTCACAAATTCAGCTGGTGCTTATTGTTACCTATAGCTCTTTGTTTTGTATATCTTTGTTTTCTAAGACTTAACGCTTTCCTCCAGGGAGCTTTATGGCCTGGTAGAGGAAACAGGTGCATTTTGGGTAAATACTGTCATTATAATGTCCTGTAGTAAGTGAGGGGAGAACACCAGGATTCTAGGAGTCCAAGGTTAGGGCACTACACTCAGGTGGGGTGGGGAGTGTTCAGTCAAGACACATCTTTGGCAGAGAGATGCTTGGCCTGGAGGAGGATGCTCAGGCTGAGAGGGGTGGGCAGGACCTGTGTGGAGGGAATGGCCCTAAAGCAGGAGCCAGTAAGCAGCACTGTCAGGAGCAGTGTTGCTGTCCTCAGAACTGCAGCTCACAAGTTCCAGGCCCGAGTCTGACCTCAGTTCACTGTGAGGTCAAGTACAGGGCAGCCTTAGTCTGGATCCTGTGCTGGCCAATCACAAGACCTTGGTTAGTTTAAATGTCTTTTAAAAAACAAACAAACAAGAAAAAAAACATGGGCTATTAGTTTATGCCTCTGGGAAAATACAATAGAAGCTCAGTAGTCTAATCCCTGAGCCCAGGAAGCTGGACTCACCTCCATGACTCAGTCTCTCTCCTCATGCTTCTTCCTGGGTAGCAAGGCCAGAGGGCAGAGAACTTTCTCTAAGGTCCTGACTGTGTCTCCCTCTTAGGGAAGGCCTTTGGGGGGTTCCCTTGGATGGATATGGCCAACCCATGGACATGGGGCATGGGGCATGGGGTGGTAGGATTGGTTAGGCCTAGGGCCATGTCATGGGGCTGAGGGTGTGGGTCAAGGCAGTTTCTGTGGCAGTGCCTTCAGGATGACATAGAACCTGGCCTGAGGAAGGGCCCCCAAGGAGACAGAACCAGACACACTCCTCTGAAAAGTGTGTTTGCCCCATTCCTTTCCTACCACTGCAGAGGCCTGCTCCCACAGGCTACGTCTTGGTTAGCTACAGTCGGGGCAGCTTTGGTCAGTTAGGAAAGGGGAGAAGAAAGGTCTCGAGGGGAAATAGTCTACAGAATGAGCCTCCTTCCTTCATGTTGTATAAATAAATATATATATATATATATATATATATATATATATATATATATATATATATATATATATATATTGATTTCAGGAAGGGAAAGGGGGAGAGATAGAAAGATCAGTGATGAGAGTCATTGATCTACTGCCCCCTGCACACCTGCCACCACACACACACACACACACACACACACACACACACACACACTGAGAACTGAGCCTGCTACCCAAGCATGTGCTCTGACTGGGAATTGAACCATGACCTCCTGATTCATAGGTGGATGCTCAACCTCTAAGCCCTTAAGTTAAGTCTCCTAATAGGAAAATAATGAGGATTGCAGCGAGCACAGGCCCCATTCCCTTTTCTTGTGTGTGTGTAACCATTTCCAGACCCCAAAACTGTGGCAGAAACGGGGATTTAGCATACTGCCCACTCTCTCTGGTCTCTCTTATTCCAACCATATTGTTTTCCTCCTGTTTCACTTGCCTACCCCCTATTTTGAGGTCCTCATATTGGGCATCCTTTTTCATATCCCCCCAAACTCATTCCCTAGGTCAAAGGTGATGGGCCAGTTTACAAGGCACAATTTATTTCATGTCCTTTGAGATGCTTGGCTGTCAGACACCTAGTTTTAAGTCCCATCCTGTGGATTCCTCCTGTGTGTGACCTTGGGCAGCTCATTTGACCTCTTTAAGCCTCAGTTTCCTTTTCTGTAAAATGGGGATGGTGATACGGACAGCTTCGTAAGAGAATGTAAAGTGTTATAAGCGGAGTGTCTGCAACATGGTGAGCTCTCAGTGTTTGTTTCTCTGTTTGCCCCAATAAAAGTGGCTAATCAAGAAGCCCCAATATCAGGGCCCTGAGCACAGCCCTGTACCCCGAGAATAGTGGGGCAGGGTGTTGGGTGGTAGGAGGGTGGGTTGGAACAGAGGAGTAGGGGGCACTGTTGCCTTTATTTATTCATCTTCCTTTTGTACCCGATCTCACGGCTACAGCCATAAGCCCAGAAGTGCTCCCCACCCCAAAAGCCAGTCCCTCTGAGTTCTGGAGACCTTTGAATGGCCCCCCAAAGTGCTAGGGGCTTCCTTGGCCCTTCACCCTGGGACATGTGGCCTGTATCTGGCACCATGGGGCAGGGGAGCTGGTCTGCTCTGGCCCCTGAGAACACGGGTGTGAACTATGAGAAGGGCTGGGACAGGACGCCCCAGGCTTGGCATTTCCACTGTGTCAGGGAGAGTCCTCCATGCTGCCCCTTGGTGGCTTCTGTTGGAGAGAAGGAAACCATCCCTGTGTGTTTTTGCTGTCAGTCCTCCTGAATATTCAAAGTAGGTGAGGCAACCCCTTCCAGAGGAGGGCGCTGTGACCAGGCAACATTCCCAGGGCCCTTCGGCCGGTGGGAGGAATCTGGCTGCACTGGGGCCTTGCAGGCGTCCTCGGTTAAAGAGCACATGGCATCTCGAGAGAGATCTGCTCTGTAACACCTGCAGGGACTCACCTGCTGGCAGCCATGTCTGTCACACGGGGACTTTGTAGGAAAATGGTCTGCCTGACATCTGTTTATTAAAATTCTAAGGTGTTCTCTCTCTAGCTTAGAGAAAGATCCCATTATTAAACTGAGGAGTGCAAGGTGGTCAAGTAATTGACCTGGTCAAGAAAATTAGGAAGACTTGCTGCAGGAGGACCAGCCAGAAACACCACCTGTAAGAATGGGTCCTCCCATGAACACCTGTGGAACTGTTTAGGACACAGTTTAGAAAGCACTGGTTTAAGCATATATTACCCCCTTGATGAACTCAGTTCCTCCAGGGGCTCCACTTAGCACTGCCTGGGTCCTCGGCTGTGGGTTTCCTTCCCTCGGCTCCGGAGGCCCTGGCTGGGATGGTGGCAGGTGGGGCCACCTGATCCTGGAGCTCCGTGCAGGAGATGGCCACTGCACATTGAGGACACTCTGCTCAGTGCCCCTGAGCCAGTTTCTGGGTTTCAGATCCCCCTTCCTCACAGCAGCTGTGAGAAGAGGGTCCGTGAGCTCAGCCAGGGGCCATGCATGACCCAGGAGTTTTATACTGAGTCGCAGCCATCTCTCAGGGTTGGTTTTTCAGAGGGTTAAGGCTGTTTTCTGGGAAAGCCCTGGTGTGCTGCCCCGCCCTGCTCCAGCCCCTCAGTGAGTGGCACCGGCGCAGCTGAGGGCCACATCCCCTGCTTGGACCCAGGCTGTGTTCTGGAGGCAGTAGGTTAGGAGCTCGCAGACAATTTCTATTTGGAGAGAGGGAAGGAATGAAGGCAGGAACACGGCACCATTTTTAGTACAAGGAGACGAGACAGCTTGGCGTAAGCGTGATGTGCGCCACCTCCGTGTGGAAGGTGTGCTGCCGCCGGTGGAGTGGGGAGCGAGCACCTGCTGCCTTCCTCCCACCAGATGCCATTTCAGGACGGTGCCAGTGTTGCTCAGACAGGCATTTGCATCCCCGACTGCTCAGGTGCCGCCTGGCTCAGGATGCAGAGGGCGGGGGCGGGGGAGGGGGGACTCTCTGAGCTCCAGTTCTATCTGGTGCGTCTCAGGTGAGCCACTGGCCTGGAGTGATGTGGTCATCACCCCCGGGAATCTTCTGCCTGGGTGACCTTGGCTGTGCCCTTTCACTTCTCTGGGCCTCCCTTCCCTTGTCTGTGAACTTGAGGGTTAGGCCAGGGCCACATCTCTGAATATGTGAAAGGAGTGCAGTTATTTTACCTCTCTGGGCCTCAGTTTCCCCCTTTGACACAGCAATGATGCACCTTCACCACAAGGGGGCAAGAGCCCTGAGGTGGCTAGTGCACAGTAGGCACTCCCAGACACCTGAGAGCACTGGGGACAGGCCACTGGCTGGCACGGCCCGCTTGTATGGGTGCAGTGGGCATGGGCCAACATCCCCTCTGCCTCCTGGGGTCTCATGGCCCTGCAGCCTTGCCTCTCAGAGACTCATGGCCAAGATGGCTGCGCCATCACCTCACCTAATTGTTTTGAGGCTAAATAAGCTGATGTCATGAGGGCCTAAGTCGGAACATGGCACAGAGCAGAGGCCAGCAGCTGTCATCACCTCTTCCTGCTGACCATTTCTCTTCTCCCACTTTAAAAAAAATTGAGATGTAATTCACATATAATAAAATTTACCCTTTTAAAGCGTACAGTTCAGTTACTCTTTAGTGGATTCATAGGATTGTGCAAAACCATCACCACTACCTAATCCAAGAACAATTTCGTCACCTAAAAAGAAACCGTGTGTCTATTAGTTGTCGATCTGCATTTGCCAGGAATCAACTTTCTTTCTCTGCGGGTTCTCTAGAGGGTTGCCTTTTCGTGACCTTTCATGTAAGGGGAATCGTACAGTCACACAATACGTGCCTTTTCTGTCTGGCTTCTTTCACTTCACATGTGATTACGGTTCATCAGGTTGCAGCAGGTGTCCGTGCTTCAATCCTTTTTATGGCTGAATAATATTCCATTGTGTGGATGGACCGCATTTTGTTTATCCACTCATCCATTGATGGGCATTTGGTTTATTTCTACTTTTTGGCTGTTATGAATAATGCTGCCATGAGTATTCGTGTACAAGTTTTGTGTGGATATTTCTTTTCAAGTCTCTTGGGAATACATATGGGAGTGGAATTGCTGGTTCCTACACCAGTTTTGTTGAAGATGGCTATCCTAGTGGTACGAAGTAGCAGCATTTCATGTGGTTTTGATTTTCATTTCCCTAACTGCTAATGATACTGAGTATCTTTTCATGTGCTCATTGACTATTTATATATCATCTCTGGAGGAATGTCTGTTCAAATCCTTTGCCCATTTCTAATTTTTGAATTTAATTTTATTTTTGAGTTGTAGTTCTCTCTGTATTCTGGAAATAAGGTCCTTATCAGATACAGTTTGCAAATATTTTCTCTATTCTCTGGTTATCTTTTAACTTTGTTGATGGGGTCCTTTGAAGCACAAGACTTTTTAATATTTATGAAGTCCAGCATACTTGTTTATTTTTTTTTTCTTTTGTTCTTTTTGCTTTTGGTATGATAACTAAGAACCCTTTGTCTAATCCAAGGGCACAAAGATTTAGGCCTATGTTTCTTTTCTAAGAGTCTTATATATATATTGTTTTAGTTCTTACATTTAGGTCTTTTTGTTCCTTTTTGACTTAATTTTTGTATATTGTATTGGGAAAGGATTCAACCTCATTCTTATATTTGTGGATTCAGTTGTACCAGCACCATTTTTAAAAAAGACTATTCTTTCCTCCATTGAATGGTCTTGACACTTGTCAAAAATCAATTTAGCATAGATGAATGGGTTTATTTCTGGGCTCTCGATTCTTTTATTTTTACTTAAAAATTGTTTTCAATTATAGTTTACATTCAGTATTATTGTATTAGTTTCAGGTGTACAGCATAGTGGTTAAACAATCATACATTTCACAAAGCATCCCCCCCCCCCAATACTTCTGGTACCCGCCTGGCACCGCACATAGTTATTACAGTATTATCGCCTGTATTTCTTATGCTCTACTTTACGTCTCTGTGACTATTCTGCAACTACCAATCTGTATTTCTCAATCCCTTCACCTTTTTTACCGAGTCCCCTAACCCCCCTCTGGCAACCATCAGTCTGTTCTCTGTATGTATGATGGGTTCTCAGTTCTATTCCGTAGGTCTGTATGTCTGTGCTTAGGACAGTATCACACTGTCCTGATTCCTGTGGCTGTAGCAAATTTTGAAATCAGCAAGTGTGTCTGTCTTCCACCTTCCCCCACTTCTTGTCCTTTTCTCTGTTCTTTCTCTCTCTCTCTCTCTCTCTCTCTCTCTCTCTCTCTCGCACGCTCTCCCCCCCCCCCCCCCCCCGTGTCCTTTAAAGTTTAGAGCAAGGGCTCACAACTGCTTTCAGTACAGGGCCAGACAATAAATATTCTGAGCTTTGCTAGCCATACAGTCTTTATCTCAAGATCTCAACGGTATTCTTGTAGTGTCAAAGCAGCAGTCATAAGGCCATATGCAATGAATAGGCATGTATGTGTTCTAATAAAACTTTGCTTTTTTATGTGACACTGAAATTTAAATTGCACATGATTTTCACATGTTAAAAATTTTTATGATTCTTTTGATTCCCCCCCCCAACCATTTAAAAATATATACACATATGCATAACCCATGGACACAGACAATAGTGTGGTGAAGGCTTGGGTGGTGGTGGTGGGAGTGGGGTGGAAAGGGTCAAAAGGGGGTGATGGGGATATCTATAATATGTAATACTTTCAACAATGAAGATATATTTTTTTAAAAAAAGAAGTGAGCTGTCCCTCAGGCTAGACACTTGGTTTGGTCTGTGGTTTTGGCTTAGACAATGTTTTACATTAAAATTAGTTATCAAATAAACACAATGAAATTTTAAATATATATATAGTTGGCTTAATTTTTGTCTTAATTTATATATATTTAAAGGTTATATAGCATTCTTAGTCTGTAGACCATACACAAACAGGCAGCAAGGATGGCAATCCCTGTTTGAGAGGCTTGAATCTTGAGGGGTGTTTCAGAGGAAGGCGGTGAGTCCCCCTTAATCACGGTGGCCCCGGGCCTGGGGGGGTTTCTCTACTAGCAGCCTCCTCACAGAACCCACTCTTCCCTGTGGGAGCTGCTGGGTAGGCACTGCTGGGGACAGCAGCTCTGCACTGAGACCCCAGAGCGAGGGACTTGTGGGATCTGAGGAGCGGGCCCTGTGGGACCTCCTGGCTCCTCCTCCAGGCCCTGACCCAGGGAAGCAGAGAGCCCTCCCGCAGACACTCATACCAAACACTGGTGCGGGCCAGCCTCCCATCTCCCTTCTCTTCTGGGAAAACACAGGCCTCCTCGCACTCCAGCTGAGCAGCTCATGAATTTCAGAACCAGTAAGACGGCCAGACGCTGTCTTGGGGGACTTGGTCAGGCTAGCTAACCTGTTGTTTCCTCACTTGTAAAAGGAGGTAGTCGTGTGCATTCAGTTCCTCACACAGTACCTGCTGCTGTTACCCCTGTGTCCCTGTCCCTCGTGGTGAGGTGGTGAGGGGCGTGAGGGTGGCTGTATGCAGCAGGCGGCAGTCCCCTGAGGTGTCTCCTCATCTCTGACGTGAATAGACCCAGATGTTCAAGCTCTGGCCATGGATCCAGGGTGAGGAAGTACCCACTTCCTCTTTCCTTACCTGAGCCGGAGCAGGAGGGGCTGGGGAATTCTTATTCTGTACGGGGCCTGCCTCTGACTCTGCCTGTATCATTTCCCTGACCTTTTGAGTGAGGGCAGACATGGTTTTTCCCCTGCACTGAACCTGACTCCCAGCCCCCAGTCCTTTCCTTTGTGTCTTCTGGGCAGCACGGGCTCCACCCTGCATATCTTCCCAGAAGCTCATTCTGCATCAAGAGTTGGTGGACTATGGCCCGTGACCACACTGGCCCCTGACAGTTTCTGTAAGTCATGTTCGATTAGAATGCAGCTGCAGCCACTCTTTATGTCTGTGGCTGCTTTTTGCCACAGTGGTGGAGCTGAGTCCACGACAGAGTGAAACATTCACCACGCTGTCCCTCCCCAATCCTCACAATGAATATGTACCACTGATAAAGTGGCTGACACTCAGCTACACACCTACTCTGTGCCAGGCTTTCCTACTAAGTGCTTTCAGAATATTTACCAATTGCAGCCTAGGATAACCCAAGGAAAGAGGTACAGTTACTATTTCCGCATTCTGTAGATGGGGAAATCAAACACTGGAGGAGCTGAGGGCTTCCCCGGGATACCCAGCAAGTAAGTTCATGTGTGAGGAGAGGGGCCACTTTCAGACCCATCTGTCGAACCCTAGACCAGTGATGGCGAACCTATGACATGCGTGTCAGAGGTGACACGCGAACTCATTTTTTTGATTGATTTTTCTTTGTTAAATGGCATTTAAATATATAAAATAAATATCAAAAATACAAGTCTTTGTTTTACTATGGTTGCAAATATCAAAAAATTTCTATATGTGACATGGCACCAGAGTTAAGTTAGGGTTTTTCAAAATGCTGACACGCCGAGCTCAAAAGCTTTGCCATCACTGCCCTAGACTCTGTGCTCCTTGTGATCCACATCCTGCCTGGTGCAGCCCTGGACATGCTGTTGAAACAGTAGCTTCTCATTCCATTTGTTTTAAGACAGGAAACTTCTTTCAGCTCCTCCATTTCAAATCTTAAAAGCACAGCGCAGTGGGTAATTGTTCTTTAACACCTCCTTTAATTGAATGGGTAATTCAGGATTGGTCGGGCACTCCGGCATCACCACTGTGTGCTCGGTGAGCAGAGGAGAGGGTGGAAAGCTTGTCAAGAGCGTTTCTGAAAACAGGAGCCGCAGGAGCTGTTCTGTCGGAAAGAGCTGGCTCTATGAAGGGGACTCCTCCCAGGCTTCATGGCGGCAGTGCTCCCCACAACTTCTCAAAGAGCCCACGGGTTCCCTTTCTGGAGGTCTAGGGACACGACCCTGAAAGCAAAATCGGGATGCTTTAACCAAAGGAGGGGGAGTGGACAGACGGGGGAGGGGAGTGGGAATATAACAACAGGGGTGGACAGATGGGATGGGGGGTATAGCAACAGAAAAGATAAGAAAAATTGCTCCTGCTATTATTGCCCCAGGACCTGAAATTGTGTGTGTGTGTGTGTGTGTGTGTGTGTGTGTGCGCGCGCGCGCGCGCAATCAGTGCATTTATTCTTTTTTAGAGGTTTTTTAAAATTGATTTTAGAGAGGAAGGGAGTGGGAGAGAGAGATAGAAACATCAATGATGAGAGAATCATTAATCAGATTCCTCCTGCACTCCCCACACTGGAGATAGAGCCCGCAAACCAGGCATGTGCCCTGACTGGGAATCAAACTTTGACTCCTGTTTCAACCACTGACCACACCTGCCAGGCCTTATTTGTTCTTTTGTCCCTTTATTCATTCATTAAATACACACATTACTGTGCTAGGTGCTGAGTTTATGCCAATGAGCAAAAGCCTCATCCTTTGCCTGCGTGGAAACTCCGGCAGAGCACCCCGGAAGTTAGATCCTAGTGAGAAGGATGCTATGGACTGAGACTCCAGGCACCATTAGATGGATGACATGCCATTGGCACCAGGCTAAGATGTCTGATGTTTCATCTCGTAATAGGGAGGGCTCGCCAGTGCAATCCAAACGACCCAAAATCTGTCGGCAGAAACTGTCCTCCGGGACGATGCAGGGACGGACCACACCAGTGCTGGTCCTTCTTAGGTAATGTTGGGTTGAACTATGTGAAAGCGCCATTTTTGCAGGTCAGAAGGAGCAGCTGTCAGCCTTCCATGTGGGTCAACTTAACATACACCTTTACTAAGGGACCAGGTTGGTCTCACAGGCAGGCGGCACCGCACTTTCTTGCAGGAGGCATGCTGAGCTCTGCTCACATCCGTCTGGGTGGCTTGAACTTCCTGAGCGCAGCCTCCTCTCCCAACTTCCCATATACTTATATTCCCTTCTTCCAGCAGCATGCTTCTGTGGTCTCTTTAGAATTCCGATTCTCTCTGCCTGGATTGTCTCCCCCGCTCCTCCCCTCCCCACCTGCCCTCCAAGATCCAACCAGCGTCTCCTTGCCTGGCTAGATGTCACCCTATCCCCATGACATTGTTTGGACCTGCCTCATAGCATTATCCACGATTATTCTTAAGTGGCACTGATTTGGGCTTGTGCCAGGCAAGCAAGCAGGCTCACCAAGTCATGGCAAGTTGTGTTCTTGATCCACTCGCTGTGGCCAGGGAGAGAGGGAATGAGCTGACGGGCTTAGGCCTGGGCCATAGATGCCATTCAGAGCGCACAGTGTGAGACACGGAAGACAGTGGCTCCTCAGAGCAGTCAGGCCACAGTAGCCAAGGAAGGTGACACATACACCAGGTGGCTCGAAGCCACCCAGGCCCAGTACAGGCCGGCGAGTGGGCTTTGTGTGCTGTGCCGGGGAGCCTGGGCATTTCCCAGAACATGATGAGGAGCTTGCAAAGTCTTTCACAGAAGTGACACATATGATTGGTGATTTAGGCCAGTCGTTGTGGCAGTAGGGAACGTGGGGTTCATTAGGGGCTCCTTGAGGGTCCTGGGAAAATGTTGAGGAAGGACTGAGCTCAGGAGTGGAGAAGGAACTGGTCCAGAACCCAAGAGAAAGTAGAGTTGCTTGGACTGATAGGCCCATGACCCGGGGAGAAAACTGAGTGGGGCCATACTGAGCAGCCCAGCTGGGGCCTTGTCCTGGGACATACAAGACCTTTCGTCATGATTTCAAGCTGGATACTTACCTTCCACAGACCAGGGAGAAAGTTTGCCCACTGCCAAAGTAGTAGCTATCCCAGAGTACTCACTGCTAGTTTTATTTATTCAACCCACGAGTGCCCCCCAAACTCTTGAGATTTCTGTTCTCATTATTCTTCACCTCACTCCCCTAAAGTGCACATGAGGTTCATAAACACCACTTCAGGGCTGGGAGAAAGCGGAGGTGGACTGTGGTAGAAAACCAGCTCCCCTCAGCCCCCTGGGTCTAGATTTCATTGCCTTTGACAGCAGTGTTCTTGGTGGGGGGCTCGAGCCTCTGGTTAGGCATGTTGGTAACGAATCACCAAGTGGCAGCCGCCTCCTGTGGCCCATCATTTAATGGTGGCCCAGTGTGCATGGTGACTTGTGAACCTCTCTGTCTTACTTACCGACAGAAGAGATTCTGTGGAGCAGCCTTTTGGCACCCGGACAAATAGGAAAGAGCCCCACGCAGGGTTGCAGTGCTCCGAGAAACAGATGGTTTCAAGCCACCTGGCCTTGCTGGTGCCTTCACTCTTCCTGTCTTAAAACAAGGGGAAATGCACCTGACCATGACCATGCACCGGAAGCATTAGCCGGACAGGTCCTTTGGATTCTGTTCTGGAAAAGGCCTGTTCCAGCTGTTTGGCTCTGGGCCAGTGATTGAGCCTCTGAACATCAGTTTTGTCATCTCTAGGTTAGGCGTGTTTGTACCCACTTCATCAGATTGTTGTGAGGCTTAAATGAGATAGAGCTTTAAGGTGTGTTGTTGAATAAATAACAGCTTTAAGATGCTTAGTGCAATTATAGTCATGTGACCCTCAAAATCTCAAGACTTGTTTAGGGTTGTTGGGTTGTTGAATAAATAAAACTTTAAGGTACTTAGTGCAAGTTCTAGTCATGTGACCCTGGACGTCTCTGATTCCGATCATGTCCTTCAGTGACTTCCCCAGGAGTAAGGTTGCCCCTGAGGGAACACTTGGCAGCGCCTGGAGGTGATTGTGTTTGTCACAACGGGAAGCTGCTGTTGGCATCTGGGGGTGGAGGCCAGAGATGCTGCTAAATGCCCTGCCGTGCACAGCACAGCCCACAACAGAGCTGTCTGACCCCAGATGTCAGTCCGGCTAAGGTTGAGAAGCTCTGATGTACAAAATGCTTAGCACAGTGCTTGGCACTGAGCATGTTTTCAGTAAAGGGCGGCTGGAATGTGGGTGCTCTGAGCCAGGGCCTGTGCTGATGTTAGAGAGCCAGAGATCCAAGACACATATCCCCCTGCTGGTAGTGGTAACGTATCAGACCTCAGCGGAGAGCCCCCTACCCAAGCCTGGTGGCAGGCGGCGGGGGAGGGGGGAAGTGAGGCGGGGGTGGCAGTATCACAACGTGGAGGAGCCAAGTCTTGAACTTCCCATGAATCCTTTCCTTGCCTCCGTTTGGCCTGGTTGATGTCAGAGCGAGGGCCACAGCCCTAGCTAGGGACAGGGGTGTCGAGACAAGGTGGCCTGCCCGTGTGACTCCCAGGCCCCTCAGATGTCAGTCACGTGGGCCTGTGGGAATGAGGAGAGGGGCCGAATGGTGAGGCTATGAGCAGACATGGGGCTCCAGGGCGGGAACTGTCACCTTTGCTCCCCTCTGCGATCGATCGCAGTTCTGTCCTTTCAGAATTGGGGTTTAAAATAAAATCTCACCTTGTTCTGACTATAGCTGTCACTTCTTTTGTTACTTTTGAGCTCTTGGTTAGTAAGATGCATAATTTAGGGCTTGGAGGTGGCCTTCATTTTGGCAAGTTGCTAAGCACCCACTTTCTCGAGGCACGGGGACCCTGGATGCAGACAAGAATCTTAGCGAGACCCGGGGCCATCTCACCTACTGGCAGCACGTGTCTCCTCCCACCCGCCACCTCCCACCTCCTGTGCAGGCGTAGACACCAGAGTGCAAATGCAGCATTTCCACAGTTCAGTGACCCACAGAGCCTCTTAAACAGGCATGTTAAACATATGGCTCTCCCCTGATCAGGTTCATGTCAGACATAGCTAATCAATCACACCTTTCTTTAGTGAGCCTAGACCAGCCGTGGGCAAACTACGGCCCGCGGGCCGGATCCAGCCCGTTTGAAATGAATAAAACTAAAAAAAAAAAAAAAAAAGAAAAGACCGTACCCTTTTAGGTAATGATGTTTACTTTGAATTTATATTAGTTCACACAAACACTCCATCCATACTTTTGTTCCGGCCCTCCGGTCCAGTTTAAGAACCCATTGTGGCCCTCGAGTCAAAAAGTTTGCCCACCCCTGGCCTAGACCCATTCTCAGAATCCTGCTCCACACCCACCACCTTCCCCAGAGCCTCCAGTAGTGGACTAGAGTAGACAAGCGACGCTAGACCTGCAGGTCAGCCATGCTGTTCTGAACCCTCACTGGCTGTGTGGCCCTGGGCTCATCATATGACCCTTCCAAGTTTGTTTCCTCTGCTGCAGAATGGGGATAGTAATACCTACTTTGCTTGTTATGAACATTAGAGAGGTGAAAATATATAAAGTGCCTAGCAGAGCCCTGAGTGTATAGTAAGTGCTCAATAACTTTTAATTGCCTTCCTGTTTGAATATGACTTATTCTTCAAAGACTGCAATAGGACTTGTGGTCCATTTTATTTGCACCTGGTACTGTCATTAATCTTTTCAGCCTCATTTTTTCTTGATCCTCAATTGTTGTGGGCATTGAGAGAACAGGAATGGGGTTTTAGGATTCTTTTAGTCCACTGGCCTTCTGTCAAGATATGGTAGTTGGATATATAGGAATGGAATGTGGCAATGGTTGCTAGTTGCTTATCCAAAATATTCATTTCTCACTATATCTTAGTTACAGAACCCTGGGCAGTGTGCCTAAGTGGAAAATACCAAATCTCCCAGCTTTCCTTGCAGCTACATATGGCCATGTGACTAAAATTGGGCCAGTGAGATAAGGGTAGATATGTTGGGTATGGCTTCTCAGAACATACCTCATGTGAGTGGTGCATACCTTGCCCTTCTCCTCTTTCTCTGTCCTGTTGCCTAGAATTCAGACATGATGGCTGATATGCCAGCAGCCATCTTGGTCCATGGTGTGGTTTTGAGGAAGACCGCTGTGCAGTGAGATTGGTCCCTGTTGACTTTGCGGAGTAGCCATACCAATCCTGGACTGCCTCCTTCCAAACTGCTGCATGTGAGAAAATAAACCCCCGATGACTGGGCCCTGGTGTTCTGGAGCCAAATGCAATTCTTAACTGCTGCCAACAGTTCTCTGAAAGAGGCTGAGAGAACTGCATGCCCAGAACCCTAGAGCTGGTGAGAGCACGTGGCATTTAGGGACCTGAAGTTCCTTTCCTTTAGTCAACAGCTATTTATGAATTTCCGCAAGCACTGGTGCTGCTGGGCGGTATGTCTGATTGCTGAGTTAAAAGGGAAAGTAGCCAGAGAAGATTAGTTTTTAATCCTCACTCGAGGCCATACTTACCTGAGAGGAAGGGAGAGGGAGAGAAACATTGACTGATTGCCTCCATATGTGCCCCAACTGGGGATTGAACCTGCAACCCAGGTATGTCCCTGCCGGGAATTGGACTGGCAACCTTCCGGTGCACAAATTACTCTCACCCAACCGAGCCACACCAGCAGGTCCAGAGAAGAATCTGAGGAGAGAGATGAGCAAGGAAAAATCATTCTGTGCCCGTTAAGCCGTGTCTGGGAATTTAGACTTAAACCTGAGTGTCCATTAAAGGACATCAGTTTGTGCTTTGGAACCACCGCTCTGGCTGTGACATGGAGAAGGGAGAGTCCTGGCTTCATCCATGCTGACAAATGTTTCCTCTTTCTCCTGGAAGACTTGAGCCCGTCAGCCAGCTCTGAGACCCCTTTTCACACCAAAGCTCTGAGTCTTACTTGGGCGACCACTCACACTGTGGTATATTTCTGGCGTTTTCTATAACACCCACAGCCCTTGGCATTGTGGGCTGGGCCTTCTGGACCGTGGGTCTCTCCCAGTCTAAGGCCTTATCATTGAGAACTTCCCCCGTTCCTGGTCAGCCACAGGCCAAGCAAACAATGGGAGAGTTTGGCCAACATCCGCTGTGTCTGTAACTGACCTGTAGGTGGTGGCGGCTACCTGCTGCGCTGAGGCTGTCAGTGCCATGGAGACCAGAAGTCCTCTTCCCTCCGCATTAGCCTGTGTTCCTGTCTCTTCCCTCCCTGAGTTTTGGATCCAGGTCCCTATCTCTTTCTCTTTTATCTTACATGCTACCCTTTTGACCTCCCCAGTTCCACTGCTGTGAATGTCCTATATCTTCTTTACAGAGTCTTTATTCACACAGGGGGCTGTTGGGGTTTCACACAGAAGTTTGTACACCCAGACCTTGGTCCTGCCTGTCAAGGGTTTGTTCCCTGGTAGTCACCAACAAGAATATGTGTATTTATGTGTACACAGGTGACTGGATGCAGTGGATGAGCAATGTGCCTGCCTGCCCTCCCTCCTGTGTGCCTTTTTCTTTATTTCCTTCTCTTTTTTCCGTTGATCCATTCATTCAAAATCCAATCCTATCCATCTAGGTACCCACCCACCCAGCACCCACTGAGCACCTCTAGGCACTGGGGCTTCCCAGGAGCATCTCACCCATGGGTTCTTGCCCTCGGATATTTACCTCCTGGTACAGGTAGAAAGAATGGTAAAAGGCACCAGTGCAGGTGAATGTTCAGGTGTTATTCATTCATTCACTGAGCAGTGTTTGTTGAGCATCTGTTATTTTCCAGGTACCGGTCTGGGGACTGGAGCATAGTGCATAAGAATTGTGGAGTTGACATGCTAGCTGAGAGGAGACAGGGAGCAGCCAATAAATAAATATGTAAGAAATTTTCTGATTATGCAAAATGCTAGGAAGAAACCTAGGAGGTAGCATGGTAGAGGGCTGTGTGGGGTTGGGATATGACAAAGTTTCCACAGAGCCCAGTAGGAAATCTTTGGGGCGAGCAGCAGGAACCGAGTGAACTGTCTTGGGAAATGTGTGGGGTTTGGCCAGGCAGATGGATGAGGGCACGGCATTGCAGGCAGAGGGTCTAGCATAGGAAAGACCACACCCAGTGGAGCACTTGGGTGGGGCAGGGACAGGGGAGCACTCAGGGGTCTCTGGGGATGTGGCCGTGGCTACAAGGTGGAATGTGAGTGGGACTGGGGCTGCTGAGGCAACAGGGAGAAAAGGGGAGGCCTGTGTGCTTTGTCAAGGGCTGTGGACTTGATCTTCCCCTCTGGGTGCTTGCAGGTTTGGGTTTGTGGTGACCTAGTGCTCCACTAACGTGCCTCAGACCCACCTGGGTAGAGGGACAGGTGGGGCCCTAACACCCTCCTCGCTTTGACTGGAGCTGCTCAGCCTTCATCTCTTATGCACATCAGATCTACACATAGGATTTGGCTTGAAAAGGAGCTTGGAAGTAAAAAGGGTGCTTGAAAGCAAAGAGTGGGAGTGGGGAGAGGTATTTGAGGATTCCTAAGTTACGTGTAGTTATTAACCATCTGGGATTTTGCTCTCAGATCTGGCTCTCTGAGCCTCCGTTTATTTGTAAAATAAGGAACACAATAGTACCTGCCTCTTGGCGTTCTTATTAGGATTAAATGTGGCGTACAGTACAGTGTTTAGCACCAGAGCCTGTGACGCTGTCGGTGCCAGGACATGGTAGTTGTTGTTTCAGAGTTAGTGTTAGTCCTCACATTTTTTATTTTCCTTCTTTCTCTCCAGTGTTTAATGTAGTTGTCAAAAAGTCAGTAAATTAGTTGACATTTTTCATCTTTCAACCCAGGATCCCATGGTGGTAAATAGAGGTCATCTCTTCATTCCTCTTGCACAACCAGCACAGTGGAGGCTAGAGGGAGGAGTATAGCACAGTGGCTGAAACACTGAGGCTCAGGGTCAGACAGGCTATCTAGCTGTGTCACGTAACACCTCTGAGCCTTGGTTTCCCAGTACTTGGGATGGTTAAATAAAATGTGTGGAAGGCCATTAGTACAGTGAAAACCAGTGACATCATCATAAGTTCAGTAGAGTGGCTTCGTATGGGTTCACCTTACCCAGTTTCACCTCCTCTAGCTATCGCCACAGTAATCTGGTGTAAGAAACAACCCCCGAATTTAGCAGCTTAACACAATTTATTCTTGCTCACACATCTGTGGGTTGTTTAGGGGTTGGCTGGTCTAGGCTGGCGTGGTCAAAGGTGCAGTCGGTCTACTCTTCACGTGTCTCTCATCCCTCCTGGCCAGCAGGCTAACTGGGATGTGCCCTCCTGGTGCGGGCAGAGGTGCAGAGACACACCCAGCCGTTCAGTGTATCCCAAGCCTCTGCCTGCGTTGCGTTTGCTCATTTTCTGTTGGCCAAAGCAAGCGAGATGGCCAAACCCAAAGTCAGAGAAGGTACAATCTGGCTCTGGTGAGCAGAACCCCAAAGACACATGGCGAATGGTGTGGGTATGTGGAGGGGGAAGAACTGGGGCCACTAATTCAATGTACCACAGGAGGCAAAGGGAAAACACAGAGCATTTTAAATAGTGTAGCCATCCTACCCTCCTCTCATCAAGTACCCGCAGAGAAGCGTAAGAGAGGAGACTGTCTGTGGGCCCTCTCCTTGGTATTGGATGTAAAGCTGCTCCCAGACTGTAGTGTTAAAAGGCCTGCCACTTTCATATAATTAAAAATCTCGTGAAATTACATTTTGCATATAGCTCTTATATATTCCATAATACTATGCGCATTATACATTTATATAGCCAAATTACTGTTGGTGGTGCATACCAGACCAAGTTTACTGTACTTTATGGGCAATTTAAGAGATTTCTAGGTTGTAATTTTGGCCTTTTGTTCCTGTGCGGATTTTCATAAAGCTCAATTTCATTTAAATGGACTCCTTTATTGAAGGTTCATGACCCTTTATTCATAATTATTGAGGCCAAAATTCAAGATGCATGTTTTCATTTCTTTTCCTTTTGGATTTTAGAAAAGAATACGGCTATAATAAGCAGGTCTGGGCAGCACCCTGTAATCAGACTCCAGTATTTCCACAGTGAAACAGCAGCGTTCACACCAAGTGCGACGAGTTGGGTTTATAAGGGGCAGCACCTTGTAATCAGACACTTCAGTATTTCCCTGGGCCGTTCTTTCGCCCATGTCCTTTGGGTCAGCAGGTACCATGTTTTGGTTATCACACTCCTTCCTGCAGACAAGGCCGGTCTGGTCTGTCTCTTTTGGCACTGTGTGTGGCTCAGACATGGATTGGGCAGAATCTCAGGAGGAAGCTGTGGGGAATGACCCCCAGTGCTCAGCTGCTCCACCACAGCAGCTGCTGGGCCATTCGCTGGGCTTCCTGGCTGCCAAAAGCACAGGCTGTCCCTCTGCCTCAGCCTCTGTGCGGCTTGTCTGCCACCACCGTGGGCAGGCTTGAGTGCGCACTAGGATCTGTGAGTGAGGGGTTCCTAGAAGCAGGCAGTGTCTGCGTGCGGTGGGACCCGATTGCAGCCAGAAGCGCCCTGTGTCCTCTCAGAGGGTGTGCCTCCCTCTCTAAGGTCATTCAGCAAAGAGTCCAGGAGAGTGGACCTGTGAATGCTGCGGAGTGCTGGCCCACAGGGGGCGCTGCAGCTGTGGGTCCGCAGGGTGTGTTACTCAGGAACTCTAGTGCTCAGACCTGGCCAGTCACCGCTTCCTCACATCCTCGAATGAGCTTAGACGATCTGTGAACGTGTGTGTGCTGGTGGGTGCACCTGTGTGTGCATTCACCCCAGGGCGGGTGTGTGATGGCTTTTTTTCCAGGAGAGAAGCCCTGGGCTTTCTGAATGTTTTCAGGGGGCATGTGCCCCAAGAAGAATTCGAAATATGGGAGACAGGCCAGGGGAGACATGAACTCCTGGAAGGCAGGCACCTTCATCACCCTACCTGTCTCAGGTGTCAAGGGAAATGCTTTGGGTGTCTCAGTGCTAACAGTGTGTTTGGATCAACTCCTTTGCCTCCATGCCACCCTTGTTAGTGGGCAGTAAGCTGATGTATCAGGCAAGGCCTTTTTTCTCTTCCCCATACCAAGTAGCGATACTGGCATAGAGAATCAAGTCACATCGTGTATCCATCTAACATTGAACAAGAACTCAGCCCCTCATAAATGACCACTAATAATCTGGTAGATACGTGTCATTGGGTGGTGACAACAACCCTGTGAGGTAGGTGCTAGACGTATCCCCATTGTACAGATGCTAAAACTGGGGCTCAGAAAGGTTAAGTAACCTGGCCAAGCTGGGGCCAGGGCTTAAAAGAGGCAGCAGATTCCACAGACTGGTGTTTTAACATTTGTTGCCTGGAGTGGGGCCTCCCATGCTTGGTTTTCTGAGCATTGCAGACACACAGTGGGTCTGCAGGATGCCCACATGCTGCATTCTCTGGGGCCGTGGGTGTTGAGGGGGAAGAGAGACAGATTGGGAGTTGGAAAAGACAAGAGTTCAAGCCACATCACCACCTCAGCTGTCTCTGGGCCTTTGGGAAAACCCCATTCACATCATTTAATGCACCACAAAAAGATGCAGACAAGACAAAGTGACATTCGTTAAGCACTGACCTTAGTGCCTTGCATGTGTGAGAGGTGAGAGAATGTTCATCACAGCCCCATCTTGGGCATCAGGAACTTTGTTTTTAATGTTATCCTGGGCAACATTAGGAAGGGAAACCATTGCCAGGGGCATATGTGTGGTCTGCCAGCAGGCGAGGTCCATTGTGTAGGGAGATAAAGGAGGGCTCTTCCTGATGACTAACCCATCGCTCTGATTGCGCCTCAGAGGGGGAGCATGGAGTTCTCCTGTCACATCTAAATGTTCTATTGTTGTGTTTGTTTTTCATTACTCTGAAGTGATTACTGCAAAAATTCTTAAATTGGATGCTTTTCAAAGAGAAGGATTGAAGACTGCGCACAGGCTTGCAGCTGTGTAGGCAAGAGATGCATCTGCGTGGCTCTGGGTGGAGCTCTGGCCGCTTCACCTTGGGCCCTCAATAGCGTGTGAAGAACGCCCAGGCCCGTCGCGGGCACATCTGCCACGGTCCTTCCACGAGCCTGCCTGGAGCTAAGTTGGCATCTGGTAGCGTTTCTGCCCGAGCTCATTGCTATCTTCTTGGCGTTATTTAACGCCTCCTGAATGCATTTCGATGGGGAAGGGTCCCCATAATGCCAAGACGAGGCTGCCGAGGCATCCTGAGGAGACCCAGAGACCTTGGAGGCGTGCAGGGGAGGAAGGAAAATCCCGTCCTGGCGTGCCCGCCCAGTCCCTGCGCAGTCCTGCTTCAGTGACTGGGGAATTGGAAGCTGTGTGATTAAGGATCAGTTCTTGTTGGAAAGTCTAAATTTATTATCCACCTGCTGCTGCTGTTAGAAGTCAGCACTAGTCCTGTCGCCAGAATGGGGAGGAAGTGTCTGTGTCCTGGTGTTGGCTCCCAGGTTTCCAGCCCACAGTTGCCAGAGTCACTGCCAAGGGCACCAGTGGAGCTTTGCTTTGTTGTGCGAATGAGTTAAAGGGCCCATTACACCCAGAAGGGGCAATGCCTTGGGCACCAAGGAGGAGGTCTCCTTTGGGTTATTTACCAACCTACTGCTACTTCTCTGAGAATTGCCCCCCTCTGCCCACGTACACACCACACAGATACACGGTGCAGATGCTTGTCGTAGCTTATTGGCCAGAGTGGACACTCACCCAGGGGGAAACGGTCCAGATACAGGCCTTATTACATTCTCTTTTGGACTGAATTCTTTTGATTGCGAGTGATAAAAAACATCATCTTAAATAAAACAGAATTTATTGGCTCATGTAGCTAAAGAGTTCAGGTGTGGCTTGATCCAGGGGCCCAGTCACTCTCCTCCCCCCACCCCCTACATCAGTTCTTCTTCCCTCTCTAAAAGCTTTATTTTCTGGTACGTTCCCTCCCATGGTGTCTCCAGCAGCTCTGAGCTCACATCCTCACAGGCCACGTATAACTAAAGAGCCCTCCCCTCCTTCCCAGTCAGACCTGAATGGCCTGACCTGGTGGGCACTCAGGGCTTTCACTGGCCAGACCTTGATCTCATGCCCCTTTGGGTCAGAGCTGCAGTGGGATCCACAGGAAGCAGAGCCTGAGGCTGAGTGGGAAGTGGGTCCCTCTAGGACAGTGGTTCTCAACCTTCCTAATGCCACGACCCTCTTAATACAGTTCCTCATGTTGTGACCCCCAATTTCATTGTTACAAATTGAACATAATTAAAGCATAGTGATAAATCACAAAAACAATATGTAATTATACATGTGTTTTCCGATGGTCTTAGGCGACCCCTATGAAAGGGTCATTCGACCCCCAAAGGGGTCGCGACCCACAGGTTGAGAACCGCTGCTCTAGGAGAATCGAGGTGCTGCCTCCTGAAGAGGGGGCATGGGTGCCAGGTAGAGAGAAACACCCAGTATCCACTATGGCAGTGATGGCGAACCTTTTGAGCTGGGCGTGTCAGCATTTTGAAAAACCCTAACTTAACTCTGGTGCCGTGTCACATATAGAAATTTTTTGATATTTGCAACCATAGTAAAACAAAGACTTTTTTTGATATTTATTTTATATATTTAAATGCCATTTAACAAAGAAAAATCAACCAAAAAAATGAGTTCGCGTGTCACCTCTGACATGCGTGTCATAAGTTCGCCATCACTGCACTATGGGGCTCTCTCCCGGGACATTTGAGATTGGCAGTCATTGGCGCTGTTGGTCTGAGTGTTTATGGGGCTGTGCTTGAGGGGTGTTGTGGTTGGACTATGAGCTCAAGACAGAGACAATGAGCCTGCAGAGCGAGCAGAATCACGTGGTAGTGCGAAGAGAAGCCGGGTGTGGGTGTGCAGCTAACTGCCCGGTTCTGGGCGGCTTTCTGGCTCCTAGTCCAGCCCCGGAGGGCCCAGGGCACTGCCAGCCTTTAGTGACCTGCAATACCTTCTTATCCTTCCAGTAAGTCGCCATTTCCCCCGAAGTCATAGCGAATTGGCTTTTCTTAGGTCAATCAAAGCGTCCGTGGTGACAAAGAGAGGGACCAGGGACCCCGTTAGACTGGCTCTCAGGGTTTCTCTCCAGGAGCGAAGCTCCTGCCCCCGGTGGGGACGGCGTGCCCAGAGCAAAGGCACGGTGAGCAGAGCAGAGCCTGGTGGGGATCGAGTGCTACACATGTGCTACCAGTTCCTTAAAGGACCATTAGCAGCAGCCGGAGGAGGAGGGTCATTCCTAATCACATTAGAAAGTGACACTCTAAGGGCCATCCTTGCTGAATGATGGCCTCCCTAGCCCATTCGTTTACGCAAGGCTCCAGCCTGAACAGGACCTGATCACTCAGCTCACGTCTGGGAGGACAAGTAAATGCAGCTGACACTCCTCATTCAGGAGGGGATGCTCAAGCCATCTTTCGGGCGTCCATTTGTTTGGCATCTCCCAAGTTGAGTGCATTGCTTGTTCAAATGCCAAATTCTTTTATACCGTTTTCTTCTAATTTCCTGTTCTCAGGAACATTTGATTTGGGAAGGTACTTGGTGTAATCGAGGAGAGTAGAAAACTCCTGTGGCTCTGGCCTGGCCCACCCTCTTCCCACCTCCCTCTCGCCCGGTCCTTTAAGGCTTTGCTCAGACGTCACCTCCAGGAAGTCTTCCTTGATGGCTTCCACACTGCATCCCATGCTGCTGCTCCTTGTCTCCTTGCCTGTGCTGACACTCCACTGGACACAGTTCCTGTCTGTCCATCTGTCTGCCTCACTAATGTGTGACCTTCTTTAGAAGCAGGCACTTAGCTTTTGCTAATTACAGCTCACTCTTGTTAAATACTTACGTGCCAAGGAAAGTGATTGATCTTAAACAATCCTAGAAGGTAGATGCATTTCACATTAAGAATTTAAGGCACGTGGAGAGGTTTATAGTAAGTTACAGATGGGCACACAGCTAATAAGAAGGTAGAATCAAGATATGAACCCAGGCGCTCTGGCCCCCAGCGTGCTCACAGTCACCGATTGAAACTGGTCCACCTCTGTCTGCCTCCTCGCAGCTGGCAGGTCCTGGCACTTAGCAGGTGCTCGTTAACCTGGGTAACTGAAGTGGATTAGATACCTATGCACCTAAGCTCAGCTGAGCAGGGCGTTGTCAGAGGCGGTTTGCTTCTTTCGTTACCGTGATGAGAATGAGAGGCAGGTTGGTTTCCCACTCAAGTGGAGTTTTGCAGTCAGTGCAAGTTCTCACCAGGCCCTTCACTCCGAGGCAAAGAGACTTACTGTGTTTAAAAAACATATTTCCCACGCCAGCAGCTTCCTTAAGGCATTAGCTCTGAGGATACAGCGTGAAAAGTAACTTCCCTTCTAGTACAGACAGTAGCATCACAGCTGTTTGGAGCACCAGACCTTCTGAAAGGGTTTCCCTTACATTTTGTAACATTGAGAGAAGTCAGGCCCCAGCCCTGGCTTCACACTGGTCGCCCAGCTTGGCCTCCTGGGCTGCCTGCTCCCCAGGCCCAGCAAGCGCTCACTCCCTGGCCCTGCAGCCCAGGTCGGGCCCTGCACCCCAGGTCAGGTCTGCTCACCCTCCACTCTGGGAGGTTTCCTCCTCCTAAATGACAGAGACATTCCTTTTGTTTTTGGATGTAGCTGTGTATTTCAAATACCTCTCTATTTAACTCATCTAATTATATTTGGAGAGAAGTGGGTAGGATATGCGCTGTCTTCCCAGTGCCCACCAGAAGTCCCACTCACTTGAAAAATACCTTTTACTTTTTGTGTCACCAAAGTCATTATTTAATAGACAAAAGAAATTTGGGAAACTTGGACAACCACAAAGAAATCATAGCTCTAGCCAGTTTGGCTCAGTGGATAGAGAGCTCATGGACTGAAGGGTCCCAGGTTCAATTCTGGTCAAGGGCACATATCTTGGTTACAGGTTCCCTGGCCCTGGTTGGGGTGCATGCAGGAGGCAACCACTTGATGTGTCTCTCTCATATTGGTGTTTGTCTCTCCCTCTCCCACTCTCTCTAAAAATCAATAGAAAAATATCCTCAAGTGAGGATTAACCAAAAGCCAAAAACGAAAAAATAGCTTGGCTTAGAGTAGAATTTTGAAAAAAAAAGAAAAAAAAAAAAAAGAAAGGAAGACATAAAGATAGTAAAAAAAATCTACCAGCATTTGTAAATAACCAGTGTTAATGTTTTGACTTGAATCTTTCTGGTCTTATTTTCGGGGATATAACTGCACACATACTCACATGTGATTGAAATCATACTTATCAATCTATCCTATGTAATAAAAGAGAAACATGGTAATTGGTGTACGACCGATACCCTTTTCATTGGCTAATCAGCGAGATATGCAAATTAACTGTCAGCCAAGATGGCGGCCGGCAGCCAGGCAGCTTGAAACTAACATGAGGCTTGGTTGCCTCAGTGACAGAGAATCGTTGGTTTCCAACGTTCCCCGCCTGCAGCTGCAGGCCTCTGAGCCTGCAGTTTAAGAAACATTGTAACAAATACACCCAACTTCAGCCAGCAGATTCGCAACATTGTAAGCAAAGGCCAGAAACCTACTTTCAGCCGGAGGCCTAAGAGCTGGAGCCAAGCCTCAAGCTAAAGCTGGCCCAGAATTAAAAAAAAAAAAAAAAAAAAAAAAGGAAAAAAGGAGCGTTTGGGAGTTCAGTCACCCCCAGCCTGAAAACAGCCCTCAGCTCCTCACCCAGACTGGCCAGGCACCCCAGTGGGGACCCCCACCCTGATCCAGGACACCCTTCAGGGCAAACCAGCCGGCCCCACCCGTGCACCAGGCCTCTACCCTATATAGTAAAAGGGTAATATGCCTCCCAGAACCGGGATCAGCGGAGCCGTGAGGCCTCCCGGCACTGGAATCAGCATGACAGGGGGCAGCACCCAAACCCCCTGATCGTCCTGCGGCTCTGTGTGTGACAGGGGGCGGGGCCACAACCTCCCTATCCACCCTGCTCTGTGCCTGATAGGGGGGAGCTCCCCCCCCCCCACGGGCCCTGCTTTGTGTGTGACGGGGTAGAGCCATAACCTCCCCCTCGGCCCTGCCCTGAGTGTGAGAGTGGCGGCGCCCCAACCCCCTGATCTGCCCTGCTCTGTGGGTGATAGAGGGCAGCACCCCAACCCCCTGATGGGCCCTGCTCTGTGTGTGACAGGGGGTTGCTCCACAACCTCCCCATCGACCCTGCCTTGAGTGTGACAGGGGGCAGCGCCCCAACTCCCCAATCAGCCCTGCTCTGAGCCCGACCAGGGGCTGCACCTAGGGATTGGGCCTGCCCTCTGCCACCCGGGAGCAGGCCTAAGCCAGCAGGTCGTTATCTCCCGAGGGGTCCCAGACTGCGAGAGGGCACAGGCCGGGCTGAGGGACCCCCCCTCCCCCCCCCCGAGTGCACAAATTTTTGTGCACCGGGCCTCTAGTCTATATATATAAAAGCCTAAGCGACTGGCCGGTAGCTATGACGTGCACTGACCACCAGGGGGCAGACGTTTAACGCAGGAGCGGAAACTACAGGCATGGAAACATGGAACATACTGATGAATCTCAGAGGGAAGCGGGGAGAGGGGAGGGCAGGAAGAGATTAACCAAAGATCTTATATGCATACTAGAGGCCCAGTGCACAGATTTGTGCACGATGGGGTCCCTCAGCCTGGTCTGCAGGGATTGGGCCGAAACTGGCTCTCTGACATCCTCCGAGGGGTCCCGGATTCTGAGAGGGTGCAGGCCAGGCCGAGGGATCCCACCGGTGCACAAATCTGTGCACCAGGCCTCTAGTATATCATAAGTAGTCATTCCCCCACCCTTGGAAGACTTGGCTGGTATTTATATCAGTGAAGAGGAAACCAGAAGACTTTTCTACTTTCCCAATGAGTTTAAAACTCTGTCCATAATTTTGGTGCCACAGGCAGAGTAACCAGCTTTTAGCACATGAACGTTGGTTGCAGTGCACGTGGCTAAGGGGGTAATGTGCATGACTCAGATATCCAGGCTGCAGCATGTGATGGCAGGATGGAGTCATATTTCCTTTTAAAATTCCCCAAATGTGACCATTGGATCCCCCAGCAGCTTAATTGTGGAAATTAATTCCCATCAAAGGTTCCACCTATTTCTGACATGCACTCAGGGACCTTGTGATTTTCTCCGTGGCCCCTGATGCTGCTGGCAGCCAGCCCCTGGGCACAGATGCCACTAGTGGTGGTTGTTACTCTGGCTCAGGATGGGGGAGGGGTACAGTGCTTTCTCTGATTCGCCCCTTAAACCAAGTATGACAGCTCTAGCCGGTTTGGCTCAGTGGGTAGAGAGTTTCTTATATCTCCCAGCTCAGTTGAGAGAACCATGCTCTGTCCTCACAGCCTATCTATGTGGGAATGGTAGGTGCCTGTGTGTGTTATGTGCATTAGGTCGGCTGTTTGGTTGGCAGGAGTCATGCCTGGTTTTGTTCTCACCATGTCCCCGGGCCCAGCCCTGAGCTTGGCACACCAGAGACACTGGCAGTTACAGGGGAGGGAGCACCCAGTTCTGCTTGGGGTCCACAGGGGGTGGGGGAGGGGAGACCCAACCCGAGCAGGGTCTCGAGTGAAGAGTAGAGGCCCCAGCCCCAGTGTCCAGCTTGTGTCGCCTCCCAGCCCGCCCGGTGCAGCCTGGGGGCAGGTGGCCATGCGTTCTCAGAGGAGCTGAGGTTGGCGTCAGATGTCGGGAGGCAGTCGCCCTCGGGCTGGATGATGGTGAGTGTGGGGAGCACCAGGTCTTCCTGGAGGGAGGCACGGATGGGTGTAGCACCCAGTCAGGGAGAGCAGACTGGGCTGCTCTGTCCACTTCCGAACCGCACATCTGTATACTCCTTCCAGCGGTGTGGGCTGGGGCTGGCAGTTCTTACCCATCTGCCTCATTCCCGTGACCCCGTGAATGGAAAGGTCCTTCTTCGCCGGCTAAGTTCTTCATCTTGCGCTCGGCATGGCTGCGATGCCGTCCCTCCCTCAGCACATCGTACCGTAAGTCAGGCGTTTTGTTCTAGCAGCGAGGACACGTAGAGTTAATAACACATGAAGCTATTTCATTAAGAGGAAAGTTCTGTTAGGATACATTAACACAGGCTGCAACCAGAACACAAATCATTTCATTCCTGTGTACGAAGGAAGCTAAACGAGTTAGGGACCTACAGCCATTTTTAAAAGAATCCTTATTGTCCTAATGCCGTCTGATCATCTTTAAACGTAACACTCCGTGTGTGCAGGGCGTCGGAGTTTAGAGTGTGTGGCACTTGTTTTCCTGAGGTGGGACGGTGCTGCGTGTACCCGTGCAGCACACGCCGGTTCTGGTTCTCCTCACTGCCCAGTGCACACGTCGCCCTGTTGTTACAATCTCTGGCTTAAGGCATGTGAAATTGCAGGGCTTTTGTCAGAATCATAGGGGAAATGTCTGGCACGCGATAGGTGTTGCTAAAGGGCACATCACCTCCGTGAGTCCCGGGTGTCATAGGAGGTACTGCCAGCTCTCACTCCTGGCTGTCGCAACAAGCATAACATGTGTTCACTGCCGAGGTGGAGGGATTGGGTCTTTAAAGAGTCGTCTGATTTTGGAAGTGGAGAAGGATGCATTTGCTCTATGCTGCAGGAAGCAGGGGCAGCCCAACATTTTGTTTCCAAGCCAGCTTTGTAAATGAGCGTCTATCCAGAGCTCGTGTGCATCACATCAGCAGGCTCTGTGTAGGGTCTGGTCCTCGCAGAGTTTACAGCCTCCATCTAGTGTCTCCTGTGAGGTCCCTCCTGAAACAGTGCTCTTGTCGGAGAGGCCTGGTGCCCCTGTCACGGGGCAGTATAACGCCGGGCCAGCCTGCAGCTGATCGAGGTGCGCCCAGCTTGCTCCGAGTCCCAGGTTCTGTGTTAGTCCTTGAACATCCACCCAAGGGGGTCATTTATGAGCTCTGCTGTCTCTGTTGACAGTTTTTTGGAAGAAATGGGATGTTTAACTGCCCGGCCCACAGACTGTGAATTCTGCTTGTGTTTCCTCGTCTGCCTAGCATTTGACAATTAATTAGCATGGTAATTACCTGCTTTAATTTTGTGATTGCACATCCTATAATTACCCCTAATTCTGTAATAAGGAAGTTCATGTACACAAGACAGATGACGACGAAGGTGAGGGGCTTACAATATGAGCAGCTGCCGCTGCTTACTGCCTGCCAAGCAAGGCAGCTCATAAGTACCCAACCAGTTGGTATTGTCCCCATTTTACAGATTGAGACGCTGAGCCTTGAGATGGACGGAATGTCATCCCCAAGGTCACAGCTGACAAGGGGAAGAGCTGCGACTTGAATCCAGGCCCCTCTCCCTGCATAGCCCTTTCACTAGGCCATTCTGTCTGTCGCATGGTAGGCCTCTGGCGTGCCTAAGAGTCAGCATATTGCTGGCTTAGAAAGCTATGCCTGTGCTGGGCAGACCCTGAGAACAGATACAGGACTTAAATCAACTTAAAACAGCTTTTAAATGATCATTCTCCCTCTCCCTGTATCTCTCACTTTTTCTCCTTTTCCTCCTGTCTCCCAGTCTTGATTGATTGATAAATATGTAGATTTATATAGATGTGTGTGTGTGTGTGTGTGTGTGTTTCAGAGGCAGATTGTACTCAGGAACATGCAACATTTGATGATTAGACATGGTAACAGATGTAAAGAATGTTGTCCTGCCCAGCCAGTATGACTCAGTGGTTGAGCATCGACCTATGAACCAGGAGGTCACGGTTCAATTCCAGGTCAGGGCACATGCCCAGGTTTGCGGGCTCAATCCCCAGTGGGGGACATGCAGGACGCTGCTAATCAATGATTCTGTCTCATCATTAATGTTTCTATCTCTCTCTCCCTCTCCCTTCCTCTCTAAAATAAATAAAAATATATTAACAGCAACAAAAAGAATGTTGTCCTGCACCATAACCAGTCGCTCAGTGGTTAGACCATCAGCGTGTGGACTGAAGGGTCTTGAGTTTGATTCTGGTCAAGGGCACATACCTTGGTTATAGGCTCAGTCCCTGGCCCCAGTTGGGGCTCGAGTGGGAGGCAACCGAACAGCTCACATCGCTGTTTTTCTCCCTCTGTCTCTCCCCCTCCCTTTCACTCTCACCCTAAAAAACAAATAAAAATAAACGGAAAATCTGGTGAAGGTTAACAACAACAACACACAAAAAGGGATGTTGTCTGCACAGAATCACACAGTTCTCCTGCCTTTACAAAGCAGCTGCCAGGACTATCCCCATTTTCCAAGCGGAGAATTGAGGCTTTAAGAGGGGAAATAACCCAGATCACCTGACTAGCAAGCGGTGGAGCTGGATTTGAAGGCAAGTCTGCTGAGGCCAGAGTCCAGTCTCTGGACCCCTCTGAATGCTGACATCTGACTGTGTCATGTCCAGGTGGATGCCTACCCACTACAGTCCACTTTAGACATCCCAGGTCCATAGGTTAGGACAGTGGTCGGCAAACTCATTAGTCAACAGAGCCAAATATCAACAGCACAACGATTGAAATTTCTTTTGAGAGCCAAATTTTTAAAACTTAAACGATATAGGTAGGTACATTGTTATTATCTTAATTAGGGTACTCCTAAGGCTTAAGAAGAGCCACACTCAAGGGGCCAAAGAGCCGCATGTGGCTCGCAAGCCGCAGTTTGCCGACCATTGGGTTAGGATAAAAGCTCACTCTCCTGAGGATAGTGAAGGCATGGTGCTTTTTTTTTTCTTTCACTTTTGCTTTTAAATCTAGCTTTCATATAAATATCAAATGCATAACTCTTAAGTTGTTGGTTCGGTTAATTTTTACTTTTGTATATACCTGTGTAACTCCTGCCCAGAAGGCTCTTGCTGCCCTTTTATATTCTGTGTAAGAATCCTTGCCCACCCCAAGGTCATTAAGATGTGTTTTCTTCTAGTAGCTTTGTGATTTTTACTTTCATATTACAATCTATGATCCCCAAAGAAATGAGTACAAAAGCCGTGCTCATGAATACTCATAGCTGCCTTGCTCATAATAGTCCCAACTGGAAACAGCCTGACTTCCTATCCCAGCAGATTGGCTAAATATACTGTGGCTTATTTGTAAGTGGAATACTATGCAGCAGTGAACAAGGACAGCTGAATGCTCTGCACAACAACATGAAGACACCTCACAAGCACAGTATAAAGCAAAAGAAACCAGACACAAAGGAGCACACTCTGTCTGAGCCCTTTTAGATTTAGTTCAAAAACAGATGAAAGAAACCAGGGATAGTGCACTCAGCAGAGCAGGCGAGGAGCATGAGGGCTGACGGGAATGCTCTGGGGGATGTTCTTAACCTTTTAAGAAGCATTTCCCAGAGGCCCTGTCTACACAGAGTTTGTTCTGGATTCTACTCATCGATGGACTATGACAGTGGTTCTCAACCTGTGGGTCGCGACCCCTTTGCAGTCGAACAACCCTTTCACAGGGGTCGCCTAAGACCATCCTGCATATCAGATATTTACATTGCTATTCATAACAGTAGAAACATTACAGTTATGAAGTAGCAACAAAAATAATTTTATGGTTGGGTCACAACATGAGGAACTGTATTTAAAGGGCCAGAAGGTTGACAACCACTGGACTAAGGTCTTGGTGTTTCTCCCTGCTAACCTCTCCGTACCTGAGTGCTTTGCAGGCACTGCTGGGGCAGTTCTTCCCAGTGGAAAAGAAACCTCAAGATTCAAATTTCCTCTTAAAGCAGAAAAGGGAGGGTTTGCCCCGATTCCTGATTAGAGGTATTACCTCCTATTTTCTTTTTCTTTTGCCGAGTCAAGATTGACTTGAAGTGGCTTTTTATTGCTTGTTTTAAAAGAGAACTTCGTTTTGCCAGAGGAGGTCAACTCTTTATATTGCTCCAAGGAATTATTATCCCTGTGGTTCGAGTAGAAGGAATTGGGCCCATCAGATTTAATTTCGATGGGAGAGCGAGAGAGCGAGAGCGAGAGCGAGAGAGAGAGAGATGGGGGGAGAGGGAGGGAGGGAGGGAGAGAACGCTAACAATTTGGTGCATAAATTCTTTCAGTTCTTTAGTGAAATAAGTACACAGTTGGGTTTAGTATAATTTAAAAGGAAAACTTAATTTGCATAGAACATTTTGCAATTTTGGATGCTAAAAGCATTGCAGCTGAGGGTGGAGCAGTCAGGTAATTCTGGGCCATCTTAATGGCAGTAGGTTAGGAGGGAGAGGTGTAAGTGAGAAGCAGACTGGAGACCGTCCTGCGGATAGGTGATCTGCCCAGGAAAGGGGCAATGGGGCCTCAGGGATCTTGCAGGGCATTGCCGGCTTCCGGAGCCGTGGTTTCTGCTGCAGCGTGCTGTCATAGGAAGCGCAGACCTGGTTCAAGTCCTTTATTCTCCAAATGGACAGTATGGGACGGGGAGGGGGTATTCATCGCACCAATCCATGGCTTGTTTAGGAAGGGCTGAACTGATGGTTTCTGAGCTGCTTTCTAACCCGACGACCTTCACTTCTGAGTTCTTGAATGGCTCCTATCACCCACAACAGGAGTAACAACACAAAGAAAGTGGGGAGGCCAAGAGTGCTCTCTCTAGGACAGGATATTTGGCCTGATCTGAACATTTTGTAAAATGTTTTAAAGAAAGGCAGGCAAGTTCACACCACCCTGGTTGTAAAGCAATTTTTAAGAATTTAAGAAATTAAAGGATTTTAAGGGAAATGGGCACTCTCCTGGGTGCCACAGCCAGGGGCGGAGCTGGAAGTTAGATGATGGAGGAGCCCTCCGAGCCATGGCTATTGGTGTAGGAGGGAGGACCCCGGTAAGACCTCCCCTTTACAGGGTGGGCAGAAGAGGAGGTGCCCACATGGAAGGCCAAGGGGGACCATTGAAGAGCAGGAGGGGCTCAGGCATCCACAGAGGGGAGTGCTGGCTCTTGACTGTGCCCTGAAAAATGTAGTCAGAATGCATCGCATTAGAGATGCTTGCTTTGATCAGTGTTAGGGGTTTTAAGTAAGGTGTGTGCTGACATTCACTGGTTACAGGTTGCAACAGCCATTTATCGTTGGAGATTTTATTCTCTGGGCTGTTCTTAGCTCATGTAATTTCTAAAAATGCACTAATTCCTCTCCCACTTCTGTTTGCCCTCGCAGGGTAGTTGCTGTGTGTCCCTGGAGGATGTTAGGCCTGTAAAAAGCTGATGAGAAAGCCCTCACATTTTGTCCCCCCAGACTGTTCTCTTGGGAGTTACAGCTTGATTAAAATAACGATGTTTTATGTCCCTGTTGTGCGAACCCATCTGAACATGACCTTCCATTTGGTCGGGCTGATCTCTGCCCCTCCCTCCTTCTCTAAATTGAGTTCCGTCTTCTGCGTGTGGTGGTCTGCGTGCTACTGTACCTGAATACCGTCCATGCCACCTTGGGAGGAGGTACTGTTAGTTAGCTCTGGGTAAACATAGTCAGAGGGAAGGAATGCCTGTCTGTCTGACACCTACCTGTGCTTTTTGTGAGGGGTTCCCCAAGATGCCCACCATCTTAGTCCACTTGGGCTGCTGTAACAAACTGCTGTAGATGGGGTGGCTTAAACAACAGACATTTATTTCTCACAGTTCTGGAGGCTGTGAAGTCCAAGATGAAGGTGCTACAGATTTGGCATCTGGTGAAAATCTGTTTCCTGCTCATGCACAGCCATCCTCTCACCATGTCCTCACGTGACAGAAGTGGCCAGGGAGCTCTCGGGGTCTTATTTATAAGGGCACTAATCCCAGTCATGAGGGCTCCACCCTCATGACCTATCACCCCCAGAGGCCCCACCTCTTATACCCTCACATTGTTCTCTTGTTTTAAAAAAGAACTTGGTTTTGCATTGGGTGTTAGGGTTTCAGTATAAGAATTTGGTGTCAGGGATGGTTGGGCACAAACATTCAGACCACAACACCTACTCCTTCGAATCACCAGGGAAGCTTTGGGACGCTGGATTCCTGGGTCGCAGATGGTTAATATAGGGGCTGGGACTATTTGAAAACACTGCCCTTCTCCACACTCGATCTTGGATATGTTGGTGAAAAGATAACAATAATAAGGACTTCCCTAATATCAAGGTCAGCGGTCAGCAAAGTTTTTTGTTTTGTTTTTTTATAAAGAGCCAAAAAGTAAATATTTTCAACAAGCGGTCTTTGTTGTTACCACTTGGTTCTGTCATTGTATTGCAGAAGCAGCTATAAACAATCGGTAAACAAATGGGTGGGGCGGGATGTGGCCCATAGGTTATAGGTTGCCTCTCCTGATCTAGATAATTAGTCTTGTGTGTGGTGATCAGACAAGTGATTGAACTTGCCCCTCTGTGGGGGTGGGAAGGTTTTTGGACTTGTATAAGAATATACTAGCAGATAGAGTCATTCAAGATACATCAGACTAGAATTGTATCCAGCCACTAGTGCAAAGCCCCTTAACAAACTAGAGATAAATATTTCTGTTTTGTTAAAACATTTTTTGAGTCGATAGTCTAATAATTGGTGTAGTGACTCCAAAATGTCATCAGAGGCCCAAGGTCCTTCTGTCTTTTGCCTTCCCTTCTCATGACTTCCTCACGATCATCAAATGGCCGCTGGAGCTCCAGTCATCACGTCTGTGTTTGAGAAAGAAGGCAAAAGACAGAAAGAAGAGTCAAACAAACAAATAAACAAAAAATAAGGCACTTGTTGGCTGAGTCAGATCTCCTTACAAACTTAGAATCCCCAAACAATACCTTTTATTTATATCTCATTAGCCACTCTTATCTGTGAAGGAGATGGAAATGTAGGTTTTGGTTTCTTTCTGAATACATTGCTATCCCAAGAAATATTGGGGGGAAATGGATACTCGGTGGGCAACTAGCACTTGCTATCACTCAGAGGGATTCAAAGAATGCCCCAAATACGCCAAATCCCCTGAGCTCTGCCAGGCTGATTTGTTCACTGACTCAGTCTGTGGGGATGGTGAGCCTGAAGGCCCAGCTCTCCATACCTAGCCAGGCCCTTCCAGATGCTTTTGGGGATCTAATGTCTATGTTACTGTTATAAATCAAATACTTGCATAATTGTGATCACAGTCCTATCAGTCATCATAGCACTGCTTGGACACCCAGTGCCAAGAAACCCTTTGCGACATACCTTTTCCTCTTTGGGCAGCTTTTACTGCTAGAAAGTTCTTCTCTACTGAAATGTCTTTCTCTGCTTTCTACCTGCTGGAAGTCTGCTTCCCGGAGTCACTGGGACAGGCATCTTAGTCTGTCCTCTGCTTCATTGCAGGTGTTTGGAGATCTCGACCCCCTCTATCCTGAGGCTCAGGTTATCATACTCCAATGTCGTTTCTCTTTCTTCCGATAACTTGGTTGTAAATCATCTCATAAAGCCGAGTGCTCCTCAAGCTTTGAAGTGTGCATGCACCACTTGGGGTTCTCATTAAAGGGCAGGTCCCTTATAGTCAGTGCTCTGGGTGGAGCCTGAGAGGCCGGGTTTCTGACGTCTTCCCATGTGATGCTGCTGCTGCTGCTGGTCCACAGACCAAACTTGGAGTAGCAGGTGGTCCTGGGCCTCCTGGCTGTATTTCAGGTCATCTCTTAGCAGGTGGCATCCAAAACCTGACCAAGTTGCTCTGCTAGATTTAGGATAGAGCAAGACTTTTAACTCCTTTATTCTAGACATTGCCATTTACCTTTTAATGAGGTCTGAAGATTTCAAGGTGTTTTGTTTGTTTGTTTTAATCCTTACCTGAAGGATTAAATTGATCTTTAGAGAGAAAGTGGAAAGGAGGGAGGGTGGGGAAAGAGAAAAACATCTATGTGAGAGAGACACATCGACTGGTTGCCTCCAGCATGAGCCCTGACCAGGGCCAGGGATTGGACCTGCAACCCAGGTATGAGCCCTTGACCAGGAATCGAACCAATGACCCTTCTGTCTGTGGGCCAATGCTCTAACCACTGGGCAATACCGACCAGGGCTACATGGGCTTTTTAAAATATATATAATATATTTTTATTGATTTCAGAGAGGAAGGGAGAGGGAGAGAGAGCTAGAAACATCAATGATGAGAGAGAATCACTGATCAGCTGCCTCCTGCATGTCCCCTACTGGGGATCGAGCCCACAACCTGGGCATGTGCCCTTTGACCGGAATCAAACCCAGGACTTCAGTCCATAGGCCGACGCTCTATCCACTGAGCCCAACCAGCTTTGTCATTTTTAATGGCTCTCCCACATTATTCACTTAGTCTGAATTTACTGAGACCTGTAAGTCTTTGTCCCTCAGGCTACTGCTGGGTGCTCTCTCTCCCCTACCTTATACTTACCATGTTAGTTTTTTGGATTTTATGGCAGGTCCTGACATTGAACTTTGTGAATTTCATCACGTTGGATTAGACTCATCCTTCAGGCCAGATGAGGTCACTTGATATCTGTCATCCAGTGTATTTACTGTCTCTCTTAGCTTGGAGGCTTCTAATAAACTCGATAGGCCTCTCTGTTTCTCCATCTAATTCCCCTGGAAACTTCTATTCATTATTTGCAATTCTTTGGTTTAAGTCCTCCTTTCTCTGTCTTGTTCAAATATTGTGAGAGACCCTGATAGTCGCCTAACCAAACTGCAAGTACATGATGTCAGCATCGGGGATGCTGGTGGTTTTCATGTGGAGGCAGAATTTATCATCCCGTTGAGATGCCTATTTTTATGGTTAAAGAGGTCTTAGGATGTATATTGACATTTGCTGATTGCAAATTACATTAGCCATATGTCCTCCAGACTTTACTTTCTGGGCTCTCCTTAACTCATACAATTTTTTTAAATGCACTGATCCCTCTCCCACTTCTGTTTGCCCTCACAGGGCAGTTGCTGTGTGTCCCTGGAGGGTGTTAGGCCTGTGAAAAGCTGATGAGACGGCCTCTCTTGGGCGTTACAGCTTGATTAAAATAATGATGTTTTGTGTCCCTGTTGGGCTTACCCATCTGAACATGACCTTCCATCCGGCCGGGCTCATCTCTGCCCCTCCCTCTTTCCCCAGATAGATTGGTGGTCTGCGTGGTCCCAGGCACAGCTGTTAAGCTTCTGTACCTGAATGCTGTCCATGCAACCTTGGGAGGAGGTACTGTTAGCTCCGTGTACAGATGAGGACATGCATAGCCAGAGAGGAGAAATAGACTCTCCCAGAAACTTATCACTGCTGCAGTATGCATGTGACAGAAATACGAGTAACGCATCGCTGAGATTAACTGGGGAAATGATATACAGTGTGTTGTTCCCATAACCTTCCTGATTCATCTTTCATATCCCCACGTGTTCACTCAGTAGTACTGAGTCCCTGCTCTGTGCCAGCGCTGGGCAGCAGTGGCCCGGGAGGCAGATGTGGCCCCTGCACAGATGTGGGTGAGCACTGCCCAACGCCCACCCATTGCAATGAACTTTTAAGGATGGTCTCAATGTTCTTCTTTCCTTCTCTTGGCAGGTCTACATCCGGATAAAGGATGATGAGTGGAATGTCTATCGGCGGTACACGGAGTTCAGGAGTCTGCACCACAAGTTACAGAACAAATACCCGCAAGTGAGAGCCTACAACTTCCCACCCAAAAAGGCCATTGGAAACAAGGTACCGTCCCATGGGGAGCCAGGCAGCTCGCACCGGTGCCCACATTGAGGCAGACTTTCTTTTCCTTCCGTTTATGATTTAAACACACATGTGATGCAGGGGCTCTGGGGCCCAGGGACCCGAAGGTGTGTGACCCACTGTGGGCTCTTGGCTTCATGCAGGGAGGACTTCAAATGGGAGCCAGCGGAGAGGGAAAGGGGGTGTTAGTGCAGCAGTGACACAGAGTGGCTGCTCCACAGGCGGAGTAAACCCCTAGTGCGATTTACTTCTTTTATTGGGGCTCATTGAATGGAGGGGTAGGGCATTCAGTAAAGGGGAGGGATATTCAAGATTTTTCTGGAAAAGGGGTGAGGATTTCTCGGAAGAGCCCATCAGCCATTTTGGGTCCTCACCTGGGCTTTCCCTTCTGATCATGGTGCCCAGGGTGTGTCGTTTAGGACGCTGACACGTTACAATGAGTGTATATGAGGCTCGGGGTCACCTCAAGGTGAAATTAGTCTCCATGTTGGATCGAGTTGGTCTTCTGCTGGTTTTAAGCCATAAACCCTTTGGGGGTTAGGCTTACTGTCTGCTTGATAATCCCTGGAAGCCTTACTGGTTATGCCGTTTCACCACATACTCTATCTCACATGCTCTTATAAACATACAACTCCAAAGCTGGCTAGTAGAAGAAGAAAAAAAAAAGAAAGAAAATAGTCACCCATAACTTCACCACCTAAAGACAATCACATTATGTTTTGTTTGTATACGTCCTCATGTCTCTAGGGACGGGGTTGGCAAACTTGTTCTCTAAAGGACCAGAGAGTAAATATGTCTGGCTTTGCAAACCACACCCTTTCAGCTGAAAATACTCAACTCTGCCCTTGTAGTGTGAAAGCAGCCACAGTGTGGACACAACTGGGTGTGTCTGTGTGCCAATAAAACTTTATTTATAAGAATAGGTGGCAGCTGGATTTGGCCTGTGGGTCATAGTTTGTCTACCCCTATTCTGGACGAAGGAAATGTTTCCCAGTTCTTGCCCATGGTAGTTATGATATGTATTTGGACTTAGGAATGTGGTGCTACTTCCTAAGCAGAGCCTTCTCAAAAGAGCTTCTTTTATTATAGGGCCACTGCCCTCATGAGGCTTAACAATTTGTAAGGGCATAATTTGTTTCTCCCCCAGGTACCCTGGAGAAGGGAGGTGCTAGTCCTCTTCAGGTTTGCTGTTCGGTTAGTTGTCATTCACTCAGTGAGTTTATTGAGCACCGATCACGTGTCCCGGTGCAGGAGGCAAGAGCCCAGCACTTGCGAGGACAGGCCCGGGCTTAGCGTGAGGCCCTGCTGAATGTCTGTTCTGGTCCGTTGCCATCCCTCATGTTTGCTTAGAGCGGCAGTTCCCCATCTTGGCTGCACTTGGGGAGTTTTAAAAACTACTGAGACTTACCCTGACTGGGTGGCTCAGTTGGTTGGAGCATGGGGTGAGGGGGTGGGTTTGATTCCTGGTTGGGATGTTTGGGAAGGTCGCCAATCAATGTTTCTCTCTCACATCGATGTTCTCTCTCTCCTTCCCTCTCTCTAAATATCAATTTTTAAAAAAGATTTTTTTAAAGTACTGAGATTCGCTCATCCCCCAGTCCATTCTGATTTAATTCATCTGGAGGGAGGCCTGGGTCCTGAGGGGTTTCAAAGCTCTCTCTGTAATTCCAACATGCAGCCAGGCCTGGGAGTCAAATAGGCGATGGAGATGCTTCAGCAATCACAGTGTATTCACTAGCTTGTCAGGATAGTTCACTCAGACGAGGAAAGGTCACGACTCTTCTCAGGGCCTGTGAGAAACTGGGCCCTGTGTAAGAGGGGTTCCTCCACCACCGTGGTTCTAGAGTAAGGAAAGCATCGCCTGGGAGCTTGTTAGAAATACAGATTATCAGGCTCCATCCAGACCTACAGAAACACGAGCTCTGAGCTGAGACCCAGACATCTGGGTGGGGCTGATTCTCAAGGATGTGTGAGAACCATGAGCCGTCTTGTCCTGACCAAGCCCTGTGGCAGATTCCACATGCGACCGATTTCCTAGTTTCTCTCTTGAAGAAGTGGCTTGCTAAGATTTTCTTCCTTTTTATTTTTTTGCAATTAAAATTCTTTCCACTTACAGTTGATACTCAATATTATATTACTTTCAGGTGTATATCATCGTGGTTAGACATTTAACATAACTTACAAAGTGGTTGCCCTGATAAGTCTAGTACTCACCTGGCACCATACATGGTTATTGCAACATTATGAACTATATCCCTACGCCGTACTTTGCATCCCTATGACTGTTTTTGTAACATTTGCCAATTTGTACATCTTAACCTCGTCCCCCTACCCCTTCTCATGGCAAGCATCAGTCTGTTCTCCGTGTCAGTGAGTTTGTTTCTGTTTTGTGTGTCATTTATTTTAATTACACGTATAAGTGAAATTATATGGTGTTTGTCTTTGTCTGACTTATTTCACTTAGTGTAATAACCTCTAGGTCTATCCATGTTGTCACAAATGGCAAGATTTCATTCTTATTTATATCTGAATAGTAGAATTGTATATATGTACATTTTCTTTATCCGTTCCCCTCCCTTCAGTGCAGCTCTGTTTACAAATAAATGAGCTTGGGAATTCGAGGTGCCATGGACAGTTAGGTCACTTCCATATCTTGGCTATTGTAAACAATGCTGCAATGAACATAGGGGTGCATGTATCTTCTTGAATTAGTCTTTTGGCTTTCTTCAGATAAATACCCTGATGTGGGATTGCTGGGTCATATGGTCATTCTATGTCTAATTTTTTGAGGAATCTCCATACTGTTTTCTTTTTTTAAATTGTATTTGTTAAATTGATTGAGGTGATACTGGTCAACATGAACATATTGGTTTCATGTGTGACTTTCTATATTGCAACTTCCGTACTGTTTTCTATAGTGTCTGTGCCAATTTGCAATCCCACCGACAGTGCATGAGGGCTCCCTTTCTCTACATCTTCTCCAACACTTGTTTGTTGATTTGCTGATGACAGCCATTCTGACAGGTCTGAGGTGATATCTTACTGCGGGTTTAATGTGCATTTCTCAGGATTTCCTCCAACTCTGTCTTAGAAAACCAGAGCAAGGCTTCCGTAGCCACTCCCAACACTTGGAAGTTCCATAGGGAAAGCCGTTACTGACTGTTATGTTTACATATTCATAGACTTCGTTGTTTAAACTAGATTACAAATCTGATCACGTAAGGTCCTGTTCTATCTTAATTTAAAAAGTTATAGAGCAGTTTATCTCAAGCCCAAAATTAATCTGTCATTCCATTTTTTTCTGTTGAAGAAAAGTGGAGTTGAGCCCATAAAAATGGAAGACTTAAAAATTCCATGCTTCTTCATAGCAAGGGGTACAATAATTCTTATGAAAAGAGGGGAGGGAATTATATGCTGATTTAATCTAATGACTCGTAGGCTCATACAAATCTTGGGACCCATCCAGAATGTCTTAAAATGTCATAAAACAAAACCCTGCCTGGCCATCCTGTTATCATTAGGAGACGTTCTCGCTTGCAGAAAGCATTGCCCGGAAGCAGCCCTCCCGTGACCCTCCTTCAGGGCTGGCCTGTCTGCAGCTGGCTGAGGGAAATTAGTTCCAGGCTGCCCTGGGCCGCTCACATGGTGAAATGTCCTGCATTGTGTGGTCACTTCCTGTGGTTGCTGCACACATGGCCACACAGGTATGGTCCAAAACAACACAGATTTATTACCTCAGAGTTCTGGCGGTCAGAGGTCCAAAATTGGTCTCACGCAGCTCAAATCAAGGGGTCGACAGAACTGCCTTCTGGAGGCCCCTACGTTGCTTAGCTGCGGCCTCCTGTGTTGCCACGGCGGCAGTCACATGGCGGGCCTCTGCCTCTGCCTCGCCAGCATGGTCACGTCCCCTTCTCGGACTCTGGCCCTCGTCCTCTTCTGAGGACCCTGTGGATCACCCAGAGAATTATGGTCAACTCCTATCTGACGATCCTGAACTTCATCCACCTGCACAGTCCCGTTTGCTTCCTAGGTTAAAGTCCTCACAGGTTCTGGGTTAGGAGGTGGCCCTCGCTGGGGGCACACATTGCTGAATGCTTTCCCGAAGTGACTCCCTCCCTACCTTGTAGCTCCTCAAGCCAGTAGTTAGGCAAAGCAACCCTACCAAGAGCCCCACCAATCCTAAGGACCCTGGGGGCCGGCCTCAGGTTAGTGGGCCGCAGCCTGGCTGGAACTAAGGAATTTAGGACGAGCCTGAAGCAGTCTGTCCTGGGCCAGAAACAGGGACTGCGGGTGGGTGTCCCCTGAGGTGGGTCATGCTCATCCCCGCCTCAGCTTCTCAAGGGCGTTGTTAATTTTGGGACTGACTGTGAGCAGCTGTGGATTTCTTCCTGTGAAATCAGTGCCAATAGGGCAGCGCCTCCCCGCACCTTCCCCTCCCTTCAGTGCAGCTCTGTTCACAAATAAACGAGGTTGGGAAGGAGAGGCACCATCTTGCTGGGCTGGCCAGTGAGGACGGGTAGTACTAAGGCTGAAGCGGGTTCTCAGCGAGGTCTGTGGTCCTGCTCCTGGTGGGTGGGGGGCGTGGGGGAGCTGCCAGTTTCCTCTGCTGCCCAGGAACCTGACAGCTCTGGGGCCTCTGCCGCCTGCAGCAACCTGTGCAGCCCCTTAGCCTGTGATTGGCTGGTCGTGCCATGATTGTGCTTTGATGCTCTCTTCCCCAGCATTCATCTACGACATACCCGCTTCCTTTAAGTACACAGTGGCTGCTGCCCAGCACAGGTCTGAGGGTCCAACTGATTCCCAAGTGCAGACTGAGTCAGAATGCAGGACTTCAGCGCCCAGCGGAGGCTGCCTGAACTCTGCTAAGAGACCTAGCGTGTGCTCCCCAGCGGGCCCAGTAGCTTGGGATACCTGCTTTGATATCCCAGGGGCAGGTTTTCTAAAGAGCTTCTATTCTAAGTTGGACCAGGAAAACCTACCAGGTCAGAATCTTTCCTTTGATTGAGTAACTTCAAGAGTGATGCACTTGCACTTGGACCATTAAGGCATGTCCACATGCTATCTTTGGAGACTGAGTTATAGATACCTTGTTACTCTAAGCCTTGGACCCATTCAGTGAGTCACTCCAGAATCCACAGCCCTAGACGGTACCCAAGGGCATGTTAAACATAGGTTAGCCTTTTTAAATTCATCAGATGAGTATCTTTCTAGCCTGAATTTCTAGTTATTTCCCCAGTGATGCCAATTACAGAAGTAAAATGTGATCTCAACCTGTTTGAACTTTTTTAATCAAATTAGCACATTGCATAGTTTGTGGATTCAGGGTCTGTCTTTACCAAAGCATTGCTTTTGCCTTGCTAGGCCATGCACGTGTTTACTCCTTCTATTGAACCATCCACCCCTCTCACACCACCTACTCTCTCAGGGACCATGTTCAGAGCTGGGAGCTGCAGCCTCCCTCCACCCAAATCCCATCAATCTGTAGGCCTATAAAGTTCCCTCGTAAACCTAAGCATTCATTCATTTATGCATTTGTTCATTAGCAGGATTTTGTCAACTCTGAGATTAAAAACAGAAAAGGAAAGAAAGGAAGGTTCCTACTGCTTCACTCGCTCTGTAGCCTTGAGCAAGTTATTTGATCTCTGTGTGCCTCAGTTTCCCCTTCTATATACCAGGGATGGGCTAGTAATGAGATGGAGCATGTCCTTAACACTAGAAAGACTGAAATTTAATATATACCTATATTGCCCAAAAGCAGTCAAAATGACTGCATTGTGAAAGAATAATATCGGAGCACTCTTCACTTATGTTCCTTGGCTTTTCCAATAACTCACTTCTATTCGACATTTCTTTCATGAATTTAGGGCGCAAAAGAAATAAAATAAACAACTTATTAGAACAAGTATCACTGCATAAAGATTCGAATAACAAGTACTAGTTTAGCTTATTGAGCAACTGCAACTTATCAAGTGTCGACAATTTATCATGTACTTGTATGTTATCATGTGATGGTAATCGAAAAAAAATGAAAACTGTTATTTCAATACAGAGCTGAACTGGTCATATAAGAAATTTACTCAATTCAATAATAAGAGTCATTTGATTATTTAAAATTTCCCAAGCAGTCAAAATGACTGCTTTTGGGCAATATAGGTATAACACATATATATATACCGGAAATGAAGGAGGGGGAGGTAACTACAATTATTAATAAACGCATTTATATGTTGTACAAAAAGTCACAAAATTCTAAAACATTGTGTCCTTATATACATAATTGTCTTTCTAATTGAAATTAAAAAGCAGTCAAAATGACTTCCTTGGGCAATCTAGTGTTAAAGGATGCTGGGACACCAAGCCCGGGCAGTGGACAAGCCTGACATGGGTCCATCCAGAACCCTCACACCCTGCATTTCTGTGTGCAGAATCATGTGCCCAGCCTGTCACACACTCCGGAGGCTCTGTATTCGTTTCTCATCAGGCGATTCTTGTCAAGCCCCATATAAAATGTCTCAGAGAGAGCAAACCGGGCACGGAGGCTGTGAGCATCCTGCCCAAGATCCCGCAGCTTGTATGAGGAAGTGAGTAAGACTGGTGCTAACCCACCTCGGCGTCTGTCCTTGGTTGAGAAGCCCCATAGTCCACATCCAAGTCTGGGGACTGGTAACGCAGCAAGTCACACATGACTACACGTTTCCATATGGGATTCTGCCAGAAACACCCTCATATAGAAGAGGACCCAGAAGATGGTGCCAGACCCCCGCTCTCCTGCTTGGAAAGGAGACATGGGGAGCTCAGACACCATCCCCTGAAGATGAAGGTTTTCCAGAGAGGAAGTCGGGAGAGAACAGAGCTCCAACTGAAGGAAGCCAGAAACCCAAGCTTGTTCCTCATCTGACACTCTGCCAACCACTGTGTAAATGGTACTTAATGTATTAAGCAAGGAGGAGAGAGAAATCGGGCTCATTATAGATCGCACATTTGTGTTTCTCTTTAATATGGTAAAAGCCTGTAAGATATTTGCCAGGAGAGCAGTTGCTAAAGTCATCTTGCCAGAAAAATCATCCCGGGAGAGAGACAGTGACGCGCCTCGGGCCTGGAATGTGTGTGCATGCATCCGTGTGTATCTGTATTTAATGCGTGGGGCCTTCTCAGGAGGACTTTTTTACAATATCAAGTTAATATCCAATAAAAAAATCAGTCATTTTATAAAAAAATAACCCGGGGCCAGCACCTGGAAGTGTCTCTGCTGCTCTGCTCCCATCCTGAGTGTTTCTGTGTGGAGCACAGGGAGGCCTCTTGGTCTTGGGTCACAGACCTTCAGGCCCCACCTCCTCCAGGCAGCCTTCCCTTAACGCAGAGTGTTAGCTGTCCTTCCTCCAGGTTCCTTTCTCGTACTCTCTTGGCTGCTTGATACACAGTTCTCTCTCCCCCATTTTCCCTTCAGTTAGAGAGCAAGACCAGGCCTGTTGAGTCTTTGTCTTTTCAGCATCTCACACAGTGCCTGGCACATAGTAGGTGCCAAGTAAAACGTGTTTGATGAACAAATGAATTCAAGCTACATAGACATTGCTGTGTGCATCAGTGTACCAATTCCACCCTTCCCAGTTCCCTTCATTACTTTAACTTGTTCAGTAATTGCTCATGGGCCTTACCTACACAGTGGATACCGACAACATTGCGACCATTTGCAGGAGGTTCTACAAAAGCTGTGCATTAGCCATGCCTGGTGACAAGGACGAGTTCTTTGACACAGCTGGGATCTGGCTTTCCCGATTCACCAACCAGAACTGGCCCGTTCCCCTGCTTCCCGCATCTCAGGCTGAGCAGGAGGCCTCCAGTGAAGCAGTGTTGAACCCATCGGCTGGAAATTGACATGAATTATAAGACACTTGACTCTCTGCTGGGCATCAAGTGTTGTCCAAAATATTTCTGAGCTGTTGAGTTGCTTGTATGTCATTATTTCATCTCTCCTAGCTCTGAAGGCCTTCTGAATATACTTAACATTACGTCTGTTTTCCCCTCTTGCTTTTGGACAGCTGATTAAAATCACCACCCGGAAGAGTCCTTCTCAGCTCTTACTCTCTCCTTAAATAACTGAGAATAATTGCTACCTTCCCCTTTAGTGCTCCCATTAATATTGAGAATTGTGTATTGCAATCTTGGTTCATCTAAGCAAGCTAGAAGAATACATCTTCAGTGTCTCAGGCTGCCGCCCTTTTAGTTGCTTTCCTATGACCAGGTCTCTGGGGTGCAGACCCCCTCGTGTATGGAGGAAGCGGTCCCCTCCCCCTGATCTTCCCTGCAGCTTCGTGGTTCCCACACGTTTCTGGGAGCCATGCAGTGTAGCTTCTCTGTTGCCAGAGGCCCAGAGGTTAAGCGTTTGGGCCCAGAGGCATCTCACTGGCCTCACCTCAGGTCCTGTCGCTGCAGCACTGGCTGTGTGACCTCCGACAAGTCCCCCAGCCTCTGCGATGCTGTCGTCCCAGCTGCCACCTGGGGCGCGGGCGCTGACATCACGGGCTCTTGTGACAATCCAGTGAGATGCTATAAGGTAGCTGTGGAGCATGGCCTGACATATCCGGAACCCTCCGGTGCTAGCTTAAGTAACAGGTCAATAGAGACGCCTCCTAATTGGGTCTCTATTCTTTTGTCATTTGTGGTAACTTTCATATATGCCTGCTACTCTCTTCTTCCCTTCATTTCTCTCGTTTGGGTGGTGGGTTTTATCTCTCCCCCCCTTGTTTGGTTATATTTTTAAATCCATGTACAGCATGTCTTTAGTATTTAGTGCACAGCTTGATGGATTTTCACAAAATGAACACAGCTACACAAATAGCACGGAGCCCCAGAAGCAGGCCATTGGCAGAGCTCCAGCCTCCTCTCATCACTCTCTCCCCCCTAGGGCTCCCCTGTCCTGATATCTAGTCCACAGGTGAGTTTGCCTGCTTTAGGACTTGACACAAATGGGGTCACATAGCATGTATGCCTTTGTGTCTCTCAACATCACATCTGGGAGAATCATCCATGTTGTTGCAAGTGGCAATTGTTCCTATTGCTGTGCAGTATTCCATTGTATGAATATACCACAATTTTTTATATCTTTACTCTTGATGGATGTTTGGGTGGCTCCCGGTTTGGCTTAGTTACATGTTGTGCTGTGATTAACATCCTTGTCTGTGTTTTCTGGTGGCTGTAAGCCTGGCTTCTGTGGGTTTATGCTAGGAATGGAATTGCTCGGTCACAGGCTGTGTTCCCTTTGGTAGGTTCTGCTGAAGAGTTTCCCACGTGGTTATCCAGTGATGTGTGCGTTACAGTGGCGCTTTTTTAGAGGAAGGGAAGTACAAAGAATAAAGATAATAAGCAGATTCCCATTACCTAGCATTATTCACATTGTGTCATATTTGCTTCTAAGTTCTTAAAATTTGATTGTAAAATATTTCAAAAGTGCCCCAAAATATGCAGAAAAATATAATGAACACACATGTATCGTTGTCTGGTTTAGTAAAGGTTAGTGTTCAGAATTAAACATGCCAGATTCAGCGGGTCGTCGCTGTCTTCCTCCCAGACGGAGCCATCCTGTGGAGTGCGGTGCGTCCTTCCTGTCTGGTTTTGTACTTTCATTGCATATGATTATGAGAGGGATTTTTTTTAACTTCACATAGATGATATCAGGTATTTTTTCACACCTGTATTTTTCACCAGTGTTGCCTTTCTGAGGTTTGTATATTTGTATGCATGGCCTTGTACTTCATTAACTTCAACTGCCGTGTTACTGATAACAGTTGTATAAATATTTAGTGTTGTATTTGTTGTCCCTTGATGGGCAGCTAGGTTGTTTACTAATTTTCCCTATTCAAAGTGTTGCAGCGAGCACCCTAGACACATCGCCTGGCACACATTTGATACCTCATTTCTCTAGGTTGTGTCCCAATGAATGAGGTCAGTGGCTGATGGGCATGCCTGGCCCCAACTTTCCCAGCTATTTCTAAATTGCCTCCTGAGCCAGCGCCATGCACTGCACACAGTGGGTCATGTGGCATGTGAGGAGCGGACTCAGAAGAGCCAGGCAGGGACAGTCACCTTGCATACTTAGCTGAGGAATTTGGACTTTATCCTGAAAGCAAAGAAAATGGCATGGTTTTTAAAAAATGGTTTTGCATTAACCCATGGACACAGATAATAGGATGCTGAAGGCCTGGGGTGGGAAGGGGGCGGGAGTGTTGGAGGGAGTCAATGGGGGAAAAAGAGGGACATATGTAATACTTTCAACAATAAAGACTTACTTAAAAAGTGGTTTTGCACTTTTTTAAAAAGTTCCCTCAGGAAGCAGTGTGAAGGGTGAATGGCAGTAGGAGAAGCCAGCCCAGAGAAATGCCCAGAGGGCTACAAACATATCAAGAGGAACATCATTTACTCACACATCCATTTATTCAAGGAAATTTCCTTGGCTATGTGCTAGCCCCTGAGAATACAGCAGGGAGCTAAACAGATAAGTCCTGTTCACATAGGGCTTAAAGTGGGGTGGGACAGATGGTATACACTTCAACAAGTATGGAGGTAATTTTTAATAACTCTGAACAGCATTAGCCAGATAAGAGATTTCACTCTAGAACTGTCCTGGGAAGGTTGTCCAGGTCATAGGAGGGGTTAGTTATGAACTAAACAGTATGGAATTTCTTCAACCTGAAAACTTAAAATATATATGTATATATTCCCACTGCCGCCAACCAAAGTAAAATTATTTAGCTTCCTTTGAAAGACAAGGGTTAAACTAGAGAGTTTAGTAGGTTTCCATCTAGCAGTGAACTATTGTTTGGACTTGACCTGCACTGCTTGATGTTCTATGTGCCTCTGTGAGCTGGGAAATGGATCTGTAGTTCGGTTTGGACAGGTACATAAATCTTGAGGGAAAATAAAAAAATGAGCCAGCCCAGCAGACCTGGCATTCTGGATTAAATGCTTAATCCTCATTTCCACCTTTTATCTCCCCCCTCGCTCTCTGTTCATTCCTCCCTTCTACGGAGGGGGGTGCCGCGGGAAGCCCACACTGGAGTTTTACAAACTGGAGCACTAGGTAAGGGGCGGTTTTGCTTTTTGGGGCTTTCTCGGCAGTAATACTGTTAGTGTTCAGACAGGTGTGGGGCTGTCCTCATACCTCCCACCATTGCTTTGGTGACAATTGAAAATGCCTTGACTGTATTGATTTTGGAAATAATTGGACACAACTTTTCCCTTTTCCAGCGGGTTAGGCTTCACAGCCACACTGCAGATGGATGTGCCAACGGTGCTGGTACCCAAGTGGCAAATGTCCCTGCGTCTTTTCCAGAGTCTCAAAGTGGTAATTGACTGCCTCCCAGGCATCCCCTAAATCTGTACCTAGGCCACAAGGCACAGCACTGGTCAGCACCACGGACAGTTCCGCCTTCCTTTCTGGGAATAACCAACCCTCTCAGGTGCTCAACTGCAGCCCAGACCTAATGGCTTAGAATCTCTAGGGGAAGCCCTGGGATCTACAGTTTTGAAAGATTCTTGGATAACGCTGGCACAGCTGGTCCACAGACCAAGGACTGGGGGCCGCTGACCAAGTCCCAGGAGGGGAAATCCGATGCCTGGGGTCACGTGGTGGGGTATTCAGAGAGCCAGGGGTGGCGCGTCTCCTAAATGACCTCAGCAGGCCTGTTTGCTCTCGGCCTTGTGCTGTTGTGCAGAGGAGTGAAAACAGTGGCAAATGTTTCCATGAATTGGTACCAGACTTTCCAGCCAAAATCTGGCTTGAGACTAGAGATCAAATAGGACCTCAAATAACTTAAACTTCTTTCTCTTATCTGTCCTTTCTAAAATAAAGATCTTGCCACTTAACATGCGGTCTGTGGACTGGTGGCATCCGCCTCACTCAGAGCTTGTTAGAAATGCCAAATCTCAGGCCCACCTCAGTCCTACTGAATCAGAATTCGCACAATTAACAGGTTTCCCAGGTGCGTTGTATACACATGGAAGTTTGAAAAGCCCTATTCCATGTTATTTTTATGTTCATATCTGACTCGACCCTTCAAACAGGGCTCTGCCCCCATCTCCTTCCTGTCCTATTCACTCTGTTTCCCTCCAAGGGGGATATTGCTGCTCAGGGGGTCAGCTGGTCAGGTTCTGAGCCACACCTGCCGGTGGGCAGAGCCAGTGTGTGTGAAATCGGCAAGTCAGGATGTGCCTGTGCTCGGTGTCACCTCCCAACCTGCAACAGATGGGCCTGGGCCCCGCAGCTCTGTCTTCCTCCTCTGTGATATGCACTCATTTAAAACAGTGTACAAGGACTGGTGTGTTCCTGCCCTTGAGGAACTTGTAGTTTAGCGGGGACGGACATAAACAAATAAGCCCTTAAGTAAAGGTATCTCCGAGTGGTGCCACGTTTGCATGTAGGGGCGGTGTGGGGAGCCGTTTTAAAGGGTCCAGGCAGGCAATAGTGTGGTGAAGGCCTGGGGGAGCGGGTGGAGGGTGTCAGTGGGGGAAACAGGGGGCATCTGTAATACTTTCAACAATAAAGATAAATTTTAAAAAATAAAAAATTACTTTAATAAATAGTTTTTCAAGCTTCAAACAAATGAAATAAAAAATAATAAAGGGTCCAGACAGAGACATTTATACTGAAACACGAGACTGAGGAGCAGCTGGAAACGACTCAGCAAGTAGTTCCAGGCAAAGGCAGTGGTGGCAGGACAGTGCAGCCTGCGGGCGGCACGTGGATACTGAGTGGTCAGGGCCCTCCCCCCTTCCCGCCTCAGGGCTTCCATCTCGTTGGGATGGAAATGTTCTAGTTCTTGGGAAAACGTGGGCTGCTTCATCTCCGGGCTTACGACTGCCTCGGAGCCGGGCAGACACATGTTCCAAGGCCTCCAGCTCCAAGTTGAGTCTGGCTCAGCTTTTCTTCACCGCACCCCCCCCCCCCCGCGGTTATCTCCCCGGACTCCGGAGGTGGCGTGCGAGGCAGAGGAGGAAGGCCCATGGACTTGGGCTTGAGCCCTGACACCAGTGCATCCTCACGGTAGAGACATTGGCCTCTCCCTCTTGAGCTGCTGCAGGGTTAAGTGAGGAAAGGTGACCAGGCTGGGAACGTGGCCCAGCCCAGGGAGCACTCGGAGCTGCTAGTGGTGACTCCAAGGCCCTTTCCTGGGTCGTGGCCAGATTGCCTTTGGACACCATCCTTACTCCTCACACCCATCCCCTTCCCCCAGCGGGCAGGGCGGCTTCCCAGCCCGTTACAGGTGGGAAAGGGACTCAGAGTGGCCCACCGGGAGCTCAGCCTGGTCTGGCCCAGGAGTGCGTATCTTGGGGTCTGAGGGTAAATGCAAGTGATCAAAATGAAAAAGAAGTAACTTTCATTTAAGTAATATCTAGCTGAAGCCGTGGTGTCTGTGACTTTGTCCCCAGTGGAACTCAGTCGTATGTATTCTCATTTCACCTGGCAGTTGATGCAGGTGGTTCCAGGTGTCCTTAAACCTCTCCACTACTTAAAATGACACGAGATCTTGTCATTAATCCCTCTGCAAAGGAACACTGGCACTGCTTCATCACAGGTTTGATAACTGCTTCAGTAGAAGTGCTTTTCTTTCTAATCCTATGTTTATGAATTTAAAAACACATTCTGATAGGGGGATGGGTGGGAGGCTTCACCAAAGCCTAGGCGAACTCGAGTGCCCTCCCCTCTCCCAGGACCCTCCCCCTCCTCTCAGGCCCTCCCCTTCCTCCCAGGGTCTCTCCCCCTCCTCCCAGGGCCTCTCCCCCACATGTGGCCACAGCTCCACGCCCTGGTGGGGGCCACTCCCACCACCACACTTTTCAGCTGCCTTACTCTTCCGTAGTCCTCCCTGCCGAGTTCCTTTTTTGTGTGAAGCAGGTGGTAGATACATAATTAATAGGGTGGGAAAACTCGCTGGAAATAATACAGCTCATGTTTATTTTTAAGCAGCTGAGTATGGAGCCCTGCTCCAGGTGCCGGCAAGGTGGTGTGTGTCTGGCTAAAAGGAGGCAGGTGAGGTTGAGGGAGGCTGCCGCCATGGAGAGAGGGTTTTCAGAGAAGCCTGTGCATTGGGAGAGTTTTGGGGTATTGGGGCAATGGGGGGCTCTAGGATGGGGAGCCAGTGGAGGGAGGGTGTGACCTGAACAGTCAGAGTGGAGGATGCCAGAGAAGAGTCAAAATTTCCGTGAGGAACTCAGGAGAAGTCCTCCCACATGGACAGGCACAGAGGGTGATGGATGTGATTGAAGAGCAGGAATGGAGTGAGCTTTGGCACAGCCGGCCCAGGCTCCTGTGACCCATCAGAACCTGGTCTCTCCCTCCCCTCTCCTCCCCTCTCTCCTCTGCCTTCCTCTGTGCCGGCTTCATCTCAGACAGGCTTTCTCCAGGGAGAGCCCCTGGCAGTGCCGTCGGAAAGCAACCCCCGGGGGGAGAGAGCGCCTTTTCCCAGGAGTTTCAGCAAAAATCCTGGGATCAGACCTGCCTGCGTTATGTGCCCATTCTCTTCTTTTTTAAAACAGCTTTACTCTACCTTTTGTAGATTTGCCTATTCTGGAAATTTCATATAAGTGGGATCATATACTATATAATCTTTTGTGACTTCACAAAATCATAATGTTTCCATGCTGTGTTGTAGCCTGCATCAGTACTTCCTTCCTTTCTATTGCCAAATACTTTCCCATTGTGTGCACATGCCACACTTGTCTATCCATTAATCCATGGGTAGACATTTGGGTTGTGTCCATTTTTTTGGCTGTTTAATAAAATAGTTTTCTGTGGACATTTGTGTGCACGTTTTTGTGTGGACATAATGTTTTCATTTCCCTTTGGTTTCATTTCATTCCGCCCAGAAGTGGACTTGCTGGGTCACATGGTAACTTGGTCTAACAGTCGGAAGCACTGTTCATTCTCCTGAGTCCCATGAGCCATTCTAGCAAATTACTGAACCCAAAGAAGGGTCATGGGGACCTCTGGTTTATAGCCAGTAGGTCAGAAGTACCAAGCTGGTGCCTGAAAGGGTGGGGAATTGATGATGGTTGTGCAAAAGAAACCCACTGGTGTCAGAAGTATCGCAGATAAAAATGGGTCAGGTTTGCATTAAACTCAAGTGGCCTAAAAGGTAGGGCTCCTTGTCCTCCACATCTCTCATCCCACCAGCCCCAGCGTGGGGGCGGCTCAATGACGGTTTTTGAATGGAAGGAAAGTTTTGTCAGGTTCTCCTATAAACCGAGGGGCAGTGTGGGGCAGCGAGTCCTAGCCCTGGACGTTCCAGCTCTGCCCATTCTAGTATGACTGTGGACATGTTAACTTGTCAGTAAAGTGGACCTACCACCCTCCCCTGAGAAGCGTGTTTTTGAGGCTTAGGTAAAATGCTACATTTGAACGTTGAGGGGCGGGTGGGTGTGCTGGGCATTCAGTCGACAGCAGTTACAATCCGGGCAGCAGTCCCGGGGAATGGCGCAGTAGTGCCATCCCTGCCCTGGGGCGAGCGGGCAGCACCCCTTCCCAGGTGTCTGGGTTGTTTCTTAGCCGGTGTGTGGCTTCGGAAGCAGGGAGCCCTCACACCTTCTCAGTAGCACAGCTCAAACTCCACAGTGGAGGGAGCCACTTGCAGAGGCCAGTTTTTTAATGAACTGCCTGTTTCTGTTGCTTCTGGGTGGCCTATAGATGTATTTTCTTTGGTCTGCACCATGATGTTTAAGCATTTAAATGAGCTGCCAACTGATTTGAGAGCTGAGAGATTTAACCTAACAGTGCAGATTTGCCGCTTCCCAGGACAGCGGGAGGAGCTGGCACTGTGGCTGCACCCCTCATCCCCTTTTCCAGGGTGTGCTGGAATGTTCTGGGTCTCGTCCATCCTGCGCCTTCACCCTGGCCCTGGGAGAACAGGGGGTTGGGTATTGCCATGTGGGTGTGGCTTTGGAGTGTGTGCATCTGCCCACTTGCCCTAGAGAGGGATACAAAGGCCTCCCACCTCCTCTGTCTTGGCTTTGAAACCGGCTTGCTCCTCCCAGCTTTGCCCGCCTTGCCAGGGCCTCCCTGGGCACACTGGCTCTGCAGAGGGAGGGAGGTGGGCTCTGGGACAGCCCTCTCCTGGCACGGCCCCTCCTCCGCTGTGTGATTTGGGCCACCGTACTTACCTCTTCGAGCTTCATCTTTGGAATATTACTAGGGTTAGATGTAATACTCGTAAGAGCCTGCACTCAGTTCCTGGCATTCAACACGCATTGGCTGGTGCTAACATTCTGCCGCGATTCTGCCGCCCTTCGCCCATCCTGCCATTTCAGCCTGTGGCGTCAGCGTGCAGAATGCATACTGATTGCACGGCAACACTCAGGACAGTTTGAGATGGTGGCACATAATGCTGCCGCCACTGCCATTAAAGCCTTCTGGGATTTTTGTGGTTTCCAGTCTTACATTGAGGTCTTTAACCCATGTTGAGTTTATCCTGTGTATTTCCTGCCTCTCAGCCTGCAGGCCTCACCCTCAACAGCACCGCCTTCCAGGCGGAGTCTCCTCCCTCCGAGGTTCACCCACACCCGCTCCGCAGAGCACTGGTCACTCTGTCCCTGTCCCCGCTTTTGTCTCCTCTCTCTGCTGGCCTCGCCCCTGCAGGCAGGGCTGCACCCTCTGCCGTGTGCATTCCCTCAGGCACGCTGCGTGCACAGGGCCTGCCCGTGCAGCCGCACTGAGTGAGCGGCTGTGCAGCAGCAGAATTAGCACGAGTGCCCCTCAGGCGGTGGTGTAAAGCTGTCAGCCCTGGAGGCACTTCTCATTCATGCCACAGCCCCAGGCAGCCCGGGTGCCTTTGGCCACCCTCCTTTCCAGTGGTTCTGCCTTCTCCACGTGTGGCCTCCACACGTTGCTGGGGAGGGAAGGGGGTTTCCCAGCATGTTCCTTCTTGTGGCTGCACCGGACGTGGCTGCCTCACCCCCACTCACGTCGCCCTGCCCACACCTGGTTTGTGGCTCCCATCCCACTGCAGATGCTGGGAAATCTTGTCTTCCTTTGTGCCCGTCTCATCAGAACTGGGCGTGGGAGGGACTCTCAGAGCCAGAGGGCCTTCGTGCCGGCTCCTGAGGCCTCATCAGTGTTCCAGATGCTTTAGCCAGTGACATGCTTTCAATCCGCTGACTCCGAAGCTGCCGTCTCTACTCAGGACTGAGCTGCTTGCTGCTCCTGAAGAAGGGCCTTCTACTTATCTTAGGAAAACCATGTTTTTCTGAGATGGAAGTAGGAAGTCTGGGGATGCAGTCCCTGTGCCCACCTGCAGCTCGCATGAAGGGTGGCTCCTGGGGAGGCCCCTTGGAGAGGGGCACGTGGTTGAAAAGATGCCCTGGGCTGGACACAAAAGTTGTAATAGTGCAGGGGTCGGGGCCTGAGCACTTGTCCTGGAAACCATAGCTTGTCATCTTCTTCACAACATTCTGCTGTTTCAAAAATAGTTACTCTTAATATGATGGTGTCTTCATCTTCTTGAAGCTCAAAATAAAATTAATCTTTTTGGAGGGGAAAAAATACTTCCATTAAAATAGTCCTGAATGCTTTTTTGAAAGTGAAGACTCACTCCCATGCTCTCTGTTACTACCTGGAAACCGAATGGACAGAAATGCTGTGGTGGGGATGCCGCACAGAACGGCGGCAGGCCACGGCAGCGAGGACCCCTAAGCGGTCACAGAGAGCTGGCAGGCTCCCCGAGCCGGGCTTCTCTCAGTCCCATCGCTTCTTGTGCCGTTTCAGCTGCAGCCCCAGGAGCCCAAGCAAACATCTCACAAACACCCACGGTTCCCTCAGCGCTGCACGCCACCCAGTGGGACAGGCCCCCGCCGGATGCTGCTCTCCTCCGGAGCCCCGTGTGACACATGGGGTCCCGGAGGGACCAGCTCCCTGTTTTGCTCACTTGTTACTGGCCTTCTGCCCTTTGCTCCCTGCCCAGAGGGTTTGGGACCAGGGAGCTGGTCCACAGGCCAGCCTTCTCTCCCTCCCACTCCCTGGTGGGTGTCTTTGCCATCTCTTGTCTGGACTTGGCAACAGCCTCCAAGCCATTCTCCCGGTGGCTGCCTCGCTTCCCCTAAATCAGTGGTTCTCAACCTTCTGGCCCTTTAAATACAGTTCCTCATGTTGTGACCCAACCATAAAATTATTTTCGTTGCTACTTCATAACTGTAATGTTGCTACTGTTATGAATCATAATGTAAATATCTGATATGCAGGATGGTCTTAGGCGACCCCTGTGAAAGGGTCGTTCGACCGCCAACGGGGTCTCGACCCACAGGTTGAGAACCGCTGCCCTAAATCTACCCCCACATTTATTAGTTCTTGCAACAAATATTTGCGGGGGCTCGTGAGCACTGACCACTGTGCTCAGCTCTGCAGTGTAGGGTGAACAAGACAGCTAAAGTTCCCCCTTCCTGGGACTGTCCATCGAGTAGAGGAGGCACATGATGAACCATGAGCTCATTCCAGGCAGCGGTCAGCCTGGGCCTGGCATTCAGGCCCTGGAACAGGGCCTGGGCCCCACTGTGGGCCGAGCGAGGGCCTGTGGCTCTCCTGGCCGTGCCTCCACTCCGCCCATTCTGGCCACCCATGCCGCCCGCCAGCCCCGTCCTCCTTCCCTCCCGCCTGGGGCTGAGCCTGCGTGAGGGAGCGGCCCTCACCGTGTCCCATGGCTGCCACTCAGTGGGGGGAGTGTGGGGGGCAGAGGGAAGGTCCCACGGAGACGTCACCAGGGCGTGACTCTGGGCTGGGGGCCTTGCTGTGACCTTGAATGGCCTGGCTCCTGCCCTGCGTTTCCTCCTCCCGCCTGTGCTCGGGGCGGCCAGGTGAGTGCAGGGCAGCCAGTGACATTTCGTTTCAGATAAACAATGAATAATTCCCTAGTTCCAGTGTGTCCCAAATATTGCATGGAAAGGTTCTATTGTGTGGTACACAGTGGAACAGTGAAAAATTATTGAATTATGAATTATTGAATATTGAATTATGAAAACTGAAAAATGATTCACTGCTCATCATAATTCAAATGTCACTGGGCATCCTGTGTCTTTATTTGCTAAATCTGGCACTTCTCAAAGAATCTCCCTGCCATGCTGGCGTCCTTGGCAGGGCCTTAGGGGGCTCTCAGAGACCAGGCCCTCCTGGGCGGGGCCCCCCCCCAGCAGCTGTCACTGGGGCCTGCGGGGCCGGCTCTGTGGTGACCCAGGGTGTGGGGGGTGAGGCCCCGTCTATCTGTGGACCCCGTGGATGCACGGCCCAGTCCTCTCTCGGCCGCAGTTTGACATGGAGATTAATCAGAGTGCGCTCCTCCTATTCTTGTGGGATGAATGACCCTGCTCTTCAGCCTCCCTCTCTGCTCTGTTGCCCCCTTTGGCCTTCGGTGCCGTGGGAGCCTCACTAGAGAAGGCCTTCCCTGCCCCTCGCTATGGGACGGGCTACAGGATCTGTGGGGCCCAGGGCAACAGGAAAACCGGGGCCCCATGTTCTAAAATTATTAAGAATTTCAAGACAGGGACAGCAGGTGATGACACAGGTCCAAGTTCCAACCCCGAGCAACTGCAGGGGTGCATGCCTGGGAAGCTGGCCCGGGGGGGAGGGGGGCGGGTGTTAGAGGGGTGAGCAGGGGGCCCAGAGCAGGGAGGCGAGGACCCAGGCCTGCGCCTGTGGGGGCCCTACTGGGGAGGACTGTATCTCCCAGGTTTTCAAGAGAAGGTAGAATTTGTTTATCAATGAAATCTTTGTTAAATAGTGGTAATAGGTTTTTATTTAGGAAAATTCCTGTGAAGGCAAAATTAAGCACCCTCTCTCCAGGGTGGCACTTGGTGTGATAACAGTTCCACACTGACCTGTGTGGTCACTGGTTTTATCTGTGCCCCCCCACCAGGGCCACACTGTGTGTTTGCTGGTGCACCCTGAGTCCCTGGCACCACATCTGGCACATGGCGGCTACTCAGTAACAGTCAGAGTCGCTGAGACTTCATTCAGTTCTGGGAACACACTGAGGGAGTTCGCTGGACCTGCACTCCCACCTAATTTCATGAGCATCGTCCCTGTCATTAAATGTGGTCACACGTGTAAAGCCTGAGACGCTTTTTGTGTGTGTGATCGTTCGATAAACGTGAGCTGTCTGGTGGCGAGGGCCCGGGGTGTGCTGTGGGGAGTGGTGTCGGCGAGGAGGCTTTGACGGAGCGCCCCTGTCTGTCTCCCCAGGACGCCAAGTTCGTGGAGGAGCGGAGGAAGCAGCTGCAGAGCTACCTGCGCAGTGTCATGAACAAAGTCATCCAAGCCGTCCCCGAGTTTGCCTCCAGCCCCAAGAAGGAGACCCTGGTTCAGCTGATGCCCTTCTTCGTGTGAGTACCATCTGTGGGACGCGCTCCGCCTACACATCCTTCCTTCTTTTCCATGGCCTGTGTCCTAGACACCCTGGGCCCAGGTGCACCAGGAGCCGTGGGAGGCGCCGACAGGGAGACTCGGGCCGTACGCTTTGGCATTCCTGAAGGGCTCAGGAAAGTCTGCAAAGGAGAAATGTAGATTTGAGGTCTGCAAGTGAATGCAGGGTTTTGTGGTTTTATGCGTTCATATACTACGATCACGGGGGGACTCATGTTCCCTGCAGCCCACAGGTGGTCAGAGCGACAGTCTCTCAGCTCAGGTAGTGAACCCAAGGAAAGTTTCAGGCTCCCACTGGTACCGACTGACATGATTTCCATGTTAATATTGCTTATGTATGGACAGACTTAAAAATAGCATAAATTCCTTATTCATACACCTCCTTATAAGAGTAAGAAGTTACGTGTTAAGCACTTACAGGAGGTTACGACTCAGCTATCCATGCAGTGCTGCTGCCATTTTCTGAGACCAGGCTTTGCTCACAGAGGCGTGTGGCAGGTCTTGTGTTGGCATGTGCCACGCTGGTGTCTGCCTGCTGACCTCTTCCTCCCCGTGGTTCTCGGGTCACGGTGCCTGGAAACACCTGCTTGTGCGGCACCTTGAAGCAGGTGGCCGTCACAGTGCATCACCTGGTCGCTGGCGAGTCCACGTTGTCCTGGCAAGTCTCCCCCAGCCTGAGACAGTCACCTCCTTGGATGTGGAGCCCTGGGATGATGAAGCAGCCCTTGGTTTTCACAGAGTCTTCAGGTGGTGAATATAGTGTCGTTACTTCTAACATGTTGTCATCATAATGGAAGCCCAAGATGGAAGCAATAGCAAGGCTGTGGCTCCCCAGAATGGGATTGGGACTTGTCATTGAGAAGCACTGGCCAGAGTCCGTGATCTGCTGGGATAAACGAGTTTCCTTTCTTGGACGCTCTCTCCAGGGTGTGCTGAGGCTGGGGGCGATCCATTCTAACAGTGCAGCCGTCACATAACAGGGGGCCTGTTTCTGCTTCTGAAGGTGGGGGCACTGCTTTGGGGGCGCACTTCCCAACATTTCCAAGGCGAATTCCCAGCACTGCCCCTCTTCCCTGCGTGGGGCCTTTGAACTTGTAGCCACGCTGGTTGCTGATGTTTTCCTAATGGTCTGAGGCTTCTGTGCTGGCATGTGTTGGTGCCACACTGCCTGTGTGAAGATGCCCTGCCTTCCGAGCAGATAGACGGGTGCCTGGGATGCCAGGCCGGAGCTCGCTGCTTGGAAAGTGCGGTGCGCGTTCACCTAGGAGTCCCACCCGCAGAAAGGCAGCCCGGCCCATGGTGTGAGCAGAAATTAACCTCCCCCGAGTCCTGTGCGCTTGGCTAAGTTCCCTGGTGAACATCGAGTTAGAGCGTTGGTCCTTAGGCTCTGATGCTAAGAAAGGAGAAAACACTTCCCCGTACAGGCGAGCTGGTGGCCTTCCTGCTGGCACTGCTGGTGTCTCTGGTCGCGCCAGGCGTTAGCAAACATTGGCCCCGGGGTTGTGAAAATCGTGTGCTAATGAGAGCGTCCGGGTGAGTGGCGCAGCCTCAGCCCGCTGGTGCCATTAATCAGAGGCGGGAGAGGAACCTTGTGTGCCTGATTAGCACAGGGAATACAGGTTCCGTTTCAAGGCCTTTAAAAATACGAAGGGTTCAGTCGGGGATGGTGGCAAACGACACAATATTGACATGAGATTTCTGGCTGAACGTTGGTCTGGGCTGGCACCCAGGTAATTAAACAGCTTTCCCTGGTGGCTTTCCTCACAGATCCAGGTCAAGCAGCCCTCTCCACCTTTGTCTTTCTGAGGAGGGGGTTACAGGTGGGATGTGCGGACTGTTGCACGTGGGGGACGGGAGAGGAGCGGGTGAACTGCCGTGTGACCAATTCCGGTACGTGCTCCATTGAGCACCAGCGAGACTGTTCCAGCTCCGACCTCACCCTAAGAGAGCTCCGGTTTTATAAACACTCTCGTGGCTGAGGAAATAAACCCGGAAAAGCATTTTTTTAAAAATAAATCTTGACAGATTTCCTCGGCTCTTTCAAAGGGTGACTCGGGACCCTAAAAATCCGCTGTTGCTACTGAACATGCATGGTTGTGTTTACGGGGCGTGTGCCGCTCCCTCCGCACCTGCGTCTGGTGGGCATGTGTTGTGGGCACTGGCTGAACATTGACCTGCCTGGTCTCCCTGAGGGCCGACCGGGTGGGCACCGTGCCTCCATTGTGTTAGGTGGGACCTTACAACATTGTCAATCAGAGGACAGCTTCCTCAGGTTCCAGCTAGGACTGATGAGGAGAGAGAGGCGCTGAGGGGTTCCCTGGCTGGCCCCAGGGTCACTCACCAGCTCATGGCAGCCTGGGCTGTTTGGGGCCAGGGCCCATGTTTTGGGGTTTGGGTGACAAGCCACAACCTGTGGATTGAGCCTGACCCTAGGACCTGCTTTATTTGACCAGTCCAGTGGGGTTTTGTTACCTGTTTTTCTTAATTGAAATATTGCCAACAGCAAACAATTAGGTGTCAGATTTTTAAAAAATCAGATATCAAGCTCCTTTTGAAAATGAGAATTGGTCACTCTTTGTTATGGAGTGTGTGTTCGTGAAAACTCCGCCCCCCATTCATATGTTGCAGTCCTGCCCTCCCTGGGTGGCATTTGGGGTCTTTTACAATGGCTGGGCCTGCTGACATAGTGCCCTGTGAGAGGAGGAGGAGGAGACGGAGTGCCTCTCTGCCACGTGAGGGCACAGTGCGCAGGCAGCTGCCTGCAAGCAGGGAAGGCTGCCCCTTCTGGAACCGGCTCCGCAGCACCCGGACCTTGGACGGCAGCCTCCAGAGCTGGGAGGAGTAATGACAGGTGCTAATGCCACAATTACTGTGTGGTGCGTTGTTCTGGCAGCCGGGATGGCAGATACGCATGGCCATTCCCACTCAGCCCCACAGGCCACAGCCCCGGTGACAGTGCTGCCGTGTCCCCGCGGAGCCCACCCCACCATTGTCTCTTGGTCTTGGAGTGGAGCCTTCCTTGCTGTTCTTGTATTCAAGCGGCATCACTCAGGCACATTGCCTGCAGCCCTCCTCTCACCCACTGCGCAGGCGGCCTCTCCTACAGGGTTTGATGTGACGCCCCTGCCGTGCATGTTCCCCATGATGCACTTGGCTCACCCTTGTGCTCCCTTGCATGCTCTGAGCTAGTCCACTGCTACCTGCAGAAAAGCTGGTCCCTGTCCAGTTTGGGGCGAGAGGGGAAAGATGGGCAGGGGATAAAAGCCTGTGGTAGATGTGCTCGTGGTTTTCCTGTGGTGGTGTGTGGGTTGTTTTGTGTTTTGGTTTTATTTTTTCATAAATATTCCTTAAAACTTTCAGGCTGTGCAGCCTGGAGTCCAATCTTAGATGGATCTGCTTTCGCACACACCTTCCGGCTCATTTTTTTTCTGTTCACTGTGTCAGTATTTCCTCTGCTCTGCAAGGGGCGCCAGGACTTCCCCGTATTGTGCCATCTGCACAGATCTGATTGTTGAAGAATCAGCAGGTTGAATTTTTTCCTCTGAGTCTCCCTGCCTCCCGCTGCCTTCTTGCTCACACCAGCCGCAGTCTGCATTGGGAAGTAGGACAGGAGGAAGCGGCTCTTTCTTTTCCATTTTGAACTCTGTGCATCAGTCTGGCCCAGGTGGGGACCAGCATCCGCCCACCACAATGGGGAGCGGATGAATGGCAGGCCCCCAACACCTTCTTCTTTGGGGAGCCCCAGCTTCTTTGCTTTGCCCTGGCATTCCAGAGAAAGGTGTCCACGTGGCAGATGGGAGCAGACACTGAGGGAGATGTCAGGTGTGCTTCTGAAAGCACTGCAGTGAAGGGAGGCTTGGAGTCCAAGAACTTGTTCTGCGGACTGGCCCGGAGATCAGTGAGGGCTGGAATGATTTGCCATGCTGTCATTTAGCGTGTTAATAAAACGGGCTTTCTCCGCAGAGGGACTTCTGCCTGGGAAAAGCACATGTTCTGCCATTCCTTGAGGGGAGAGAGTGTTATGGGGGTGGAGGGAGAGTAATGTAGGTCACTGCACAGATCCCCAGCTGGCCTGGCAGAGAACGTGTGTCTTCCCCACGCCCCGTCCCCCTGCTGCCACAGCCACTCTCGCCGTGGAGAAATGTGTGTTCTGCTGAAATAGGAGCTGCCGTGTTCTCCCAGGGAGCGGGGGTTTAGCTCGGGGCGAGATGGCCCAGCCTGTGCACCACCACAGGTCACCGGACCTAAGTCCGTTCCTTTCGCTTTACAAGTTCCTTCCGAGGAACCCTGACCTCACTTTGCTTTGTGGACCAGCCCAGCCTTCCAGGCGTGTCTTCAGCACCCCCCAGTGCCAGGAAGGATGGCAGATCCCTTCATGGGTCTCACGACTGGCAGGCTGCCGAAGTGTGGACAGCGTTTTAAAGTAAAATACAAAAAATACATAAACACCAATAAAATGGAATAAAAAATAATTGTGTTATTCTGTATGGGGATGGATGTTAACGAGTTTATTGTGATCATTTTGTGATATACACAGATATCGAGTCATGTTATACACCTGAAACTAATATAAGGTTTTATGTCAATTATAAAACACCTGGGGTTTTTTTTCTGGTAGGTAAATTATGGGTTGTCTTCTTGCTTGTTTTTATTTTTTAAATTTTCTCATTATGCATTACTTTTTAATTAAGAAAAGATAAAAGTTATTTTTACCAAAAGAGGGAAACAGTATATGTCTCATATACCTTGAAGTGGTAATGATTACTTGGTATTGTATGGAATTGAAGGGCATATATATATAAATGTGAGTGACTTTCGATGAGGTACTATCCCCAGTCTGGCCCCTCTCCACCCCACCCCCCGCCCCGTGGCGGGTGTCCCTGATTCACACCAGCCGCCTGCCCTCGCAGGCAGGTGCGTTTGAGACCCGTGGCAGCCAGATGGAAAGTGTGGGCTCGGAGTCAGCCATCGTCCCAGCTCTGCCGCTGAGGAGGTGACCTTGGGCCAGGATTCGCCTCTGAGCCTGACTTTCCTAGTGTGTGGAGGGAGAAGTGCCAGCATCCCTGTAACTGTTATGCATGGATTCTTCTGCAAGCCTGTCCCCCTCTCCTTCCATCTCCTACAGTTTATCCAGCTCTGGATGAAGGGACCCAGGGCCTGCAGTTGGGCTCTCGCTCTCAGGGAGGCGAGAGGTGGGGCCTGGCCAGGATGGCAGCCTCCCTCTGAGTGGACAGTTCTCTCTGCAGGAAACACCAGCTCCTCCTTCCTTGGAAGGTCCTTACGGGAGGCCCCTCCCCCTGGGGCACTAGGGCCCTGTCACCTGAGGGATGACATGTAAATGGGCTGTTAAGAGATGCATGGGAAAGCTCATTCCCCAGGGTGCTGGCCCCCAGAACCACAGGGCTCCCGCCCAAGGAGAGGGAGATGAATGATTCCTGAAAGTGATGAGGGTGACAGCGGTTCCTCTCTAGTACTCAGGAAGCCTCCTGTCTCCTAGGCAGCCCATCTGTCACAGGGATCGTGTCTTGTTTCCGCCATTTCTTTCCATGGGGTGGTGACAGGAGAGGCCACTTCCACAGAGAGGAGGGAGGGAAGTGGGGGGTGGGCATGGCTTTTACAATTTCCAGAAAGAGTGGGGGAACCTGGAACATCTCCAGAGCAACTCTGCTGAGTGATATATGGAAAGTTCCCCCAGAGGGGCCTGTACTCAGCAAACATCTCTCTCATCCACCCACTGCTTACTGCGCACCTACTAAGCGCTCAACAAGTGCCGGGGACATAGCAGAGAACAAAATGGAAAACAGCCAAAAATCCTCTGCCTTTGCACACTAGGGGGTGGAAAGTGGACACATGAGCATATAATATACTGATCAATGAAAATGAATTTGAAGAGAAGTCATGGAGTATTAGAGACTAGAGCAGTGGTCGGCAAACTGCGGCTTGCGAGCCACATGCGGCTCTTTGGCCCCTTGAGTGTGGCTCTTCCACAAAATACCGACTTCTGAGCATTGGCCACGAAGTTTCAATCGCACTATACGTGTGCGCCCGCACGTGGTATTTTGTGGAAGAGCCACACTCAAGGGGCCAAAGAGCTGCAAGTGGCTCGCAAGCCGCAGTTTGCCAACCACTGGACTAGAGGATCACACAGGGTGTTTCCCATAAAACGGTCAGGAAAGGCCTCTCTGAGGGAAGAGCCTGTGGATTTCTTGGGGAAGGGCATTCAGACAGGGAATGGTAAGTGCAAAGGCCCTGAGGCAGGAGCAAGCTGAATGTGTCGATGATGCCAGTGTGGCCAGAACAGAGAGCGAGCAGGGCAGTGAGACTGGGGAGGAGGCTGCCAGGGCCAGGCCATAGAGGTAGGGCCTCGGAGGCCACGGCAGTGACTGCGATTTATTCTAGGTCAGTTGGGAAGCCACCAAAAGGTTTGGGGCAGGGTGTGGCATGACCTGGTTTATGTTTATAAAATCTTACTCTGGATGTGGGATAGAGAATGGAATTGAAGGGGCAGGTTGCGGGGCTTTTTTAGGGTCCTGGTAGGAGATGTTGGTGACTTGGCCAAGGTAATGAGAAGGCAGTGTGATGAGCAATTGTGACGAGGACTGGCTGCCAGGTGTGAGAGAAGAGGCCTTTTATGTATGGCATGCAGCCTCCTGCTAGACCAGGCAGAGATACAGATGCCCCAAGCTGCTCGATATAAACTGTATTCAAGTCAACAAGCACGTATTGAGCACCTACTCTTTACAGGGCCCGGATGACTCAGCGTGGGCCCAGCACTCAGGGGCCAACATCTGCATGGTCATGATACCACAAGGCAGCACATCTTTCCTGTATTTCACGGGAATTTGCAGAGCGCCTGGTTCTGTGTCAGACTGCCCAGTCTGTACCCAGCCCTGCCGTGGACTAGCTGGGTGGCCCCGAGAAGGTCACTTGGGCTTTCTGAGGCCTCAGTGTCCTCATCTGTACAGTGGACACCTCAGTAGCATCCACCGGATGGGGTGGCGTGAGGGTTACGTGAGTGCAGTATGTCAGGCTTTTAGAGCAGCCCTTCCGCATAGTACGCTCTGTGTGTGTCACTATCTTTCCCGGCAGAAAGGGAGCCCGGGGGAGGAGAGTCTGGGAGCAGACGTTTTGGAGGAAGTGATAAACTTATGGTATTAAAAACCTGAAGCACTACAGAAAGATGTAAGATGAAATCAACGTCACAAGCCCTCTGCAGTGCCTCGTGCCCCCACCCCCACCCGTGATCCCGTCAGTTCCTTATGTAACTGCAGAAATTGTCGATACTTATGTAAGCCAGAGCCACCTCTGCACAGTGTTCTGTAGTTTGCCTTTTGAATTTATAAAGCTGGCTCATTCTTTCTGAAAACGACATAGTATCCACTGCAGTGGCTGTTTTGTAACTCATTGCACCATTGCTGTGTTTGAACATTTAAGATGTTTCCAGGTATTTCCCCTCTGACAGTGCTGCCAGGAACATTGCCGTAGGTACACGTCTCGGTAGGGAGGTCTGTACGACTGGTTCTTAGGAGAGATTCTGGCTCCAGTAGCATGTGCAGTTTTAAATCTTTCAGGCATCACAAACCCCACCATCCCATACCAATATGATATGCAGAATTTTCAGAGACACAGAAGGGGGAGCTGTTCTTTCCAGATGTGCAGAACAGCTGCCAAGTTCAAGGAGCTCATGTCATCTGCCGTGGCCGGGGAACAGGCGCTCGCCCTGTGGTCAGGCTGTTCTGGAAAGCAAGGCCGGGCCCTGAGGGTGGCAGGTCCGAGGGTGCTTCCTTCCTGGTCTCTGAGAAGGGAAGCCTCTGAGAGCAGGTCTGTGCCTCGGGGGGCTTGCAGTGGCAGCTGGGGATGGAGGGATGGGCGTGGGGGCAGGGGGCTTTCACAGTAGCCCAGAGAGAAGGGGCTGCTGCCAAGTGCCTGAGGCGGGAGTCTAGGCAAATGATGGCGAAGAGGCTGAGGGAAGCTGGTTTGGGAGCAGGGGAGGCGAAACGGAGGGGATGGGTTCAGGAACTGGTGAGGCCCTGAGAGCAGGTTGGGAGCCCAGCAAGAGAGGTGTGATCCGCTCTAGGATTGCATACTCTGAGCTTGCATCAGGTCCTCAGGTTGGAAACATTACGTTTCCAAATCTCAGGAAAATCAGTCAAGAAATCAGGAAACAGTATTGTAATTCTCCTGTGAAAAATAAGTGCAATAATCAACATTCGTGGTTTGAAGGAACCCACACGGAGGAGAGAGACGCGGGAGCAGGAAGAGCGGACACAGAGTTGGAGGTGAAGGTCAGCATTTCCAGGAACCAGGACAGGAGCTCATAGGCGGGAAGTGGTCACGATCCCATTAGTCAGTCTTGCTTTTCCAGCTGCTGCCCTGTTACTGGTGTGTGTCCTGGCTCTGTCTGCTGCAGACGACGAGCCTTCCTGCAAATAAAACAAACGCTAATACATTCATGTGCACGGCCTGCTTGATGTGAGGGCGGTCCGAGACATAGCAGGTTCTGGACTAGACTAGCGACTTCGATTTGGACAAGAGGTTCTGTGCGTTGTCATTCGAAAGTACCCACCAGCGTTCACTGTGTTTTCCAGTGTTTGAATATTTGCTCCAGGCTACGATTCTTGGTAAATACCACCAAGCTAAATATTTCCTATTTGTTAAGCAAATCATTTTAGTTTTCCACCATAATAAATGAATAGGATGAAGAACATTGGGAATATCTTCAGGCTAAGTTATGATTTGGGGAATTCTTGGGAATCCCAGGAATCCTGACTTCGTGCTCTCAAATCCCAGAGTCACCTCTTTCAGGAATTTGGGGTTGCACCCACTCCTTGGGTGCGATTTCCTGACACAAACTTGGGAATGGGAGTCACAGAGGTGGGGTGGTGCCCAGGGAATAAGGGAGCTGGGGACCGGGTGGCAGTGTGGCACCAGCCCAGCATGGGGGGGGGGGGGAGATGGAAGAATTGGGTCGGATGCGACGGGAGGTGTTTCCCAGAGAAGCCTCCTGCCGAATTAGCAGCTAGTCTCAGAGCGTCAAGAATAGCAAGCTGTCCTCCTTCTTCGCTGCCAACTTGGCTGGAACCACGGAGCAGGTGGCAGAGCACAACTGTCACCCTCTTCGCGTGGAGAGCCCTGTGCACAAGTCGTCGAGGGCTGCGGCGGGGAAGCAGCCTGGCAGCCCTAGCCCGCCCGGCATGCCTCCCAGTGGGAAGGGGTTCGCTCCCCCCTGCTCAGAAGTGCCCCGCCTCTGACAGGCCTGCCTCCCGGGGACTGGGCTCTGGGGTCTGCAGGTGTCAGAGGTGATGGGGAGGTGGGAGCAGTTAGTTCTGTCAGGAGCGCTGTGCACAGTTCGCCTGGACGTCAGTGACGGGAACCGTAGTCACTCGGGTCCTGCGATATCTTAGGTCAGAGGCCCTTTCTGATGTGTTGGTGCTTCATTTACACACGACAGAGGGCCAGGCACTGATGCCTCCCCCAGGTCAGGGGTCCCTGGACACGCCTGTAGAAGCTAGAGGGGAAACCTTTTCCCCATGGCAGGCTTTTCCACGAGGCTTTCTTAGCTTCTACTTCTTCTCCCCACCTTTATTAATCGGGGCTACTGTTCGGGAGAGGAAGCAGCTTCCACCAGGACTGACACCTTCATTGGACAGACTTGCCCCCATGGGAGGGCCCCTCCTGGCCTGCTTCATGATCCTTCAGCATCTTGTTGACGCTTAGCACCTTCCCAGCATCTGGGGTCAGCAGAGCAACACCCCGGTGTACCCCTATCGACTGGGACCAGGGCAGACCCAGGCACCTGTAGGAAAGAGGCAGTCATTTAAGGAATAAAGCCGGACGGTGT